>NC_045769.1:10337500-10646710 GCF_008692025.1 Phocoena sinus | reverse complement strand
TTCCTTCTGTCTACATTCTTTGGGTTAATTTCCTGTTCTTTTTCTCAATTCTTGAGATGGATGCCTATATCATTAATTTTTTTCAGCCTTATTTTCTATTCTTATTATGCACCTAAGACATTTTCCTCTTAGTATTATTTAGTTGCATCCTACACATTTTTTTTTCATAATTATGTATGTTAAGCATTTTCTAACTTTCACTTAATTGCTTCTTAAAATCCAGAGGCATCTAGATGTGTATTTCTTAGTCTCTAAACATTTGATCTGTTAAAATATCTTTTTGTTACTGATTTCTTATTTTTTCTGTGGCATAAAAATATTTGGAATTATTATAATTCTTTCATACTCATTAAACTTTACTTTATTGAGCTTCATTGGATGATCTTGATAAATACTAATTGGGCACTTGAAAATAATCTGTATTCCACACTATACAAGTTCAACTGGGTCACATTTATGAATGGAGATGTTCAAATTTTAAATAGAACTTCTTGCTTTTCCCTTTTTACTTGAGCTCCCAGTTACAGAGAGAGGTGTGGTAAACTCTCCCAGTATAACATGAATTTGTCTATTTCTCCTTTTAGTTCTGTCAAATTTTATATATTTGCAGATTTGTACGTTTTAACATATTATGAGGCTTTTCCATCATGTGCATAATAATTAAGACTTAAGTAATGTCAGTAGTGAGAGTTACTTATTGTCTTCAGCAATATGGAACTATCGATGACCTCAACAAAATTAATTTTATTGGAGTTACGGGAACTAAAGGCTGATTAGAGTGCAATCAAGACAGAATGAAAGGAGACACATGGAGACTGAGTTATAAACTACATTCAAAGATTTGTTCATTAAATAAGGGTATAGAAAGTTGATTGTGGCCAGAGAAGAAATGAGATCAAGGGAGGTTGTGTGTATGTGTGTGTGTATTTAAAGAAGTTCTTAAAGCATGTTTTTATGCAGATGAGAATTTTATGCAGAGATATTTGACAATAAAAGAAAGAGGAGGAGTAATTGCAAAAGCATGTCCCTAAGGTAGTCTGGAAGCCAGTATACAATGATGAAGAGTTCATGCATTGTAATACTACAGGGAAAAGAGGAGAAAATGGACACACATATGAATAGATCAGTCAATTTTGTGTTGGAAACACGTGGAAAGTTTCTTCTCACTGTTTCTGTTTCTCTGTGAAATAAGAAAAAAGGTCATCATCTGCGAATGAAGAGGGGAGGGGATCTTGGGGCTTGCAAATAGAAGAGCACGTGGAATAGTTTTATGACATAGTGAGAGAATAAACGGCTAGGAAAATGTATATAGTAGAATGGCAAGGCATCAGTGAGAGCCTCTTTGAGGAAGGTGGTTATGAAATAGAAGTGGGATAAATTTCATGTCCCACAAATAGAAAACCCTAAGCAGCAGAGGAGGTATATTCTAAATTAGGGGGTCAGTCACAAGATTCTTTCCTTCTTTCTAGATGAACGTTCTGCTCTTTGCCTGGAAGCTTGTCTGGGATGATCTACTGCATGTCTCAACTTAGTGCCATTTGCTAGACGGTGAGTTTTTTGACTACCGTAAATTTCCTGAAGATTTTGGAAACAAATTAACTCTCAATCCTAGTTCTAAGTGTTGTAAGGTCTTGAATTTTTGTTTCAATTGGAAGTCAGGAAGGTTTGAGCAGGTGATTTTAACAGATGACACTGTCAAGCAGAAAGAAGTGAGAAGACTGATTTATTAGCTACCAGATGACACGGTCTTACTTTGTGAAAATGTGCCACTATCTTGCAGAAATGTCATACATTCACATCATCGTTTTTTATATTTTGTAGCTTCTTGTGCCCTTTTCACTGAATCTTTTCACTGAAGCCAGTTTGATTGTGGCTCTCCCAGAGCTTCTGTCCACAGACTCAGTTGGTATGTTTCTCCATTCCAGGGTCATATAAAAGTCAACTCTCCTTCACGGAGAGAGAGCTCTATTTTTGGACTAACAAAGTGTTTGAAAAACTAATTTATGTGATAGATTAAAGTGACAGAAAAAATACCCTAGGCACAGTTATTTCACTTAGTGCAACAGATTTCCAAAGTAAAACAGCTTTAATTTCAACATAGTATCCTCAGGAGGATCAGATGCTGTTTGGCTATTAAGTCCTTCACACATCATTAATTCCCAAGCAAGAAGATGATAAATTACACCACAAAACTAGTTCAGTGTACATAGGGAAAAAATAGAACTGAGGTGATATCTGACTTGATCACAGACTGTAGACACTGTTAAAAATAAATACTAAGTGCATATACACATTTTTGGTTAGTAAAGAAAATGTAATCCATGTGAAAGCTAACCGATATAAGCTCAAATATCACCTCCTAACTTGCCCCCCCCCCCTTTGTATCAACAAGTCCACCTTGGGGCCTTACTGTCAGCATTTAATCATGACAAACCTTTGTATTTCATTAATTCAATATGCATACTTAGAAGCAAGCGTGGTTGTTCTTTATATCCTTCATAATTACTTGTTCTTATAAAGGACTATCTGGGCATAGTTTTCATTTTGGATCAAGTCAGAGACATACTTGTGGCAGGAGAAATTCTGGATATATTCCAACTCATGAGACAAGTCAGCACTCACCACTTCCAGTCGATAGCCTGGCATAGCTTGACTTTCAAAGCCTTCCCAAAGAAGAAACATTTGCTGGCAGTGGTGCTTGGGATAGAAGATCTGAGACCAAAACAGATGAGAAAGTCCAGGTTACTGATGATTTTGTGGATTTCTTTCTTTAGATGAGACTTTAAAGGGGTTAATGGCATCAAGGAAACTATCATCACTCGTCTTAGCAAAGAATCCCTTCAAAAGATTATCCTTCAATATTTTTTAAGGGCCAATATGAAAAAAATGTTACTATCAGAACCCAGATTCAGATTATTTCTCACCTATGACATTTTAAAACCAAAACCAAAATTCATTATATAAATTATTTAAAAAAACCTTAAAGAAAGATCAACATGAAAACTTTTCCATTTTACATTTAAGTAATCACTACCTAAATGGAAAAAATGTCAATTATGATGCAAGCAGATACATTTTCATTTTTGTAGCTGATTTCTGACATAAGGGTTGCTCGCTAAAATATAATCAAGAAATATGCCCTGTAGTTCAAATTACGAGAATGAGCCTTAATGAGAGAGAGTACGAGAAAAGTGAAAACTTCAATTGTGGAAAGTTGGTAAAAGTACTATGAGTTCACAGAAAACATTATTCTCGAATTTATACTCATATCACTAAGTACAGTATTTTCTATCTCAATTCTGCAAATTGCTTTAGTACCAGCTGTGTTACACCAGCCATGGGCATCAATACAATTATTGATGATAATAAAAATTATCCTAGTAGGGAAAATGCAAACCAAGTAGGTTGAAAAAAGTTAACTTATTTGTCTATATTATTCTTAGTGGGTAACACACCATACTGCAAAATGAATGACTTAGTGAATCTGCTATTGCCTGAGATTAGAGAGACCATCAGGAGAATGATTTAAAGGAAGCCTTCAAGTTGGCTTCCAGATATTGCAACATGAACAGCCTGGAAACTTTCCAAAGATATTTCATTATATTAACATGATTATAATTGAGGCACCGTTGTTTAATATTCAGTTCCATCTGGGAAGTATAAGAAAGAAGCATCCCTGATGGTTTGTGTCTTAGCAATTTGTTTCTGTGAAAGTATGTTGCACTCTGTTAGTAACTGCACAACAGAGCGGAGATACTGTAACTCATATAAAATGTAAAGCAGCTATTGACTGGCAATGGCATATCTTTTCTGCTCCAAGCACAATTGTAGGCACTCAAAGAAGCCATGGATCAATTCAAAATGGTTAACATTAATATAAATTTGCAAGCAGGACTTAACTGAATGTACTAACACGTATCTGCTCTTTATTTAGCATCATTTTCCTTCATACGTTTTTATTAATTTTCATGTATATTTAAAATACACTGTTCTATACACATTCTACTCCTTATTAAATGTTTAAACTCTTACACAATGTCACCCTTTATCAATCTGTTTAGTTTGTTTCTCACTTTATCAGGGTGTGAGAGCACAAACACATTTTAAAAGCTTACAGAGAGTTCAAATTGAAACACTGCCTGAAACCATAACAGAAACGCAATAAAAGGAAAGAAAAAAATTAATTTGCTTTATGTCCCATCCCCCAATCCTCAGCTTTTTTTTCCCCCCCCTTTTTAGACGCCTTGCCTTTGTAATTGGACTAATTCCCTTTAGATTCCAGGCATTTCTGGCTAGTCTAGCATGTTGTTTTGTTATTTTGCTTTGAAGCACCATTTTTCTAAATTCAAGTGTAATTTTTATTCCTCGTAGAAACTTTGCACCATACAAGGAAGTAAAAAGAAAAAAAAAGAAGCTGATGATATTTCCTTCTAGTTTTTAAATACAATTCAGAAAGTTTTTTCCTGAGGTAATTGGTACTAGAAAAATGATGCCAACAAAATCCAGTTAAATTGGGAACTAGCATATCATTGTATTGAGGCTGCTAGACTTAGTAAATATAAATACAGGACACCAAGATAAATTAGAATGTCAGAAAAACAACAAATAATATTTGTAGTATCAGTACGTCCCATGTGAACATTTCATAAGACCTGCATGTGAGGTATACTGATACTAAAATGTTTTCATTGTTTAAATGAAAATAAAATTTAACTGTCTTGCCTTTAATTTGGCAATCTTATATAAAGAGAAAGCCTGGTTGTAACTTGGCTTGAAAACTAAATGCAAGTTATAGCTTGTATCTAACCAAAAACTATAATTATACCCATAATATTGCATTAATTCTTCTAATGAATTTTGTGTTGATTTTTTTCTTCTCAGTGTAATTTTCAGTTCAAAATTGTATGTAAACATAACAGGACATCTTTTACTTTTTATTTTAATCCTCAAAATAAAATACCACGTAAGTAGATTTTATAATATTGAATATATGACTACCTTATAGTTTTGATATTTAAATTGTTTACTTTTAATCACTGATACTTGTGCTGCCCACAACCTTTCTTTACTCCAATGGTTATCTAGCCAAGTTCTGCTAGATCCTCCCTTGTTCCTGATATGGCTGCTGATTGGAACAGGCATCACCATCATTTGCATTGATTTAGGAAATCTTGTATCATTTACAAGTTTTCAATTTTACCCTTCAATTGATTTGCTTTGTACTTGGCATTTTGGAAATGCCCTATAATAAGCAAGAGGCTGATAAAGAAAAGTATTAATTCAATGGGCAGGAAGACCACTTTTTTTGTTTTTTACTTTTTGGCCGTGCTGTGCAGCTTCCGGGATCTTATTTCCCGGACCAGGGATTGAACCTGCGCCCTGGACAGTGAAAACTCGGAGTCCTAACCACTGGACCACCAGAGAATTCCCAAAGACCAAATGTTTTAATCAAAGAGGAATGCTGAGAAGGTACTAGTTTTATAAAAAAATGTCATTGATGACTTTTTCTTGGCATTAGGGTGACTCTTGCTTTACTTCAATTTTCTGGTTTTAAAGTTTTCTTAATAATGACAAAAAACGTTACCAAAAAAAATTCCTCATACTGTCATTCTTGACAATCTCTTGAAGATCCTTTCAGAAGTTTCTAAGCATATATAACAGTGTGTGTGTGTGTGCGTGTGTGTGCGTGTGTGCGCGCGTATTTGTGTGTAGCTATGTGATGTTTGGCCAGCACATCTGTGTAGGGTGGGTAGCTGGGAGTGTTCATGTATTTACATGTGTGTGCATTTGTGTGTATGTATATTTATGCTACTGTTTAAATTATATATCACAAATAGCACCCTCTTATACACACAGCTCTATATTTTATTTCTTTACCAAGTAATACATCATAGAGATGATTTCCTATCAGTCATTAAAAGGCAGCACCATTCTTTTTAACTGCTAATATATTAGATTAAAATGTACTATTATTTATTTAAACAGTCCTCTATGGATGGATACTTAAGCATTTTGCCTATTTATAAATGATAATATAATTACATACTGTTGCAATTGCACACCTTTGGAATTGTATTTACATGATAATTTCCTAGAAATGAAATTATGTGCATAAATTCGGGTTTGCATTCAGCTGTGAATAATAACTGACAAAATACGGCTGAAACTCATAACAATTTAGACTGTCCCCTGGTATAAGTTCAATATACAAAAGGAATCCATAGGAAGGAAGTAACAGGACTGGAATGCTAGCATAACATTTTCATCAGGGACCGACAAGAAAAGACTGAACAGTGTGTAGGTAGTTATACACTTCTGGCATACTCTAACAAAGTATGGGTGGGTTTTAAATTTTATAGATGCCATCAGCTCTCCGTATCTGTGGGTAGAATCCCCAGATTCTACCAATTGCATATCAAAAATATTTGGAAAATTTCCAAAAGGCAAAACTTGAATTTGGGCTGGCAACTATTTCAACAGCATTTACATTGCATTAAATACTATAAGTAATCTAGAGATGATTTAAGTATATGGGACGATGTGTGTAGGTTATATGCAAATACTAAACCAGTTTATACGAGGGATTTGAATATCTTTAGATATTTGCTGTGGTCCAGGGTACAATCCCCAGCAGATATGGAGGAATTATATGGAGGAAATATATTTTATAAGGGTGCCAATTTTCTTGAAATTAAATTACCACCCATAATGCATGAGAGTGCATATTTCACAATATCCTATAAACATGTTACCATCAAAAACTTTTTTGGTAACCTGTTAGGAGAAAAGTGTTATTTCAGTGGTTTTTTGTTTTTGCATTTCTCATTTCATTGATGAGAATGAATATCTAATGCTATAGTTAATAACCATTTGTATGTCCCTTTCTGTGAACTCTGAGTTTACGTCTGTTTGCCATGTTTCCTTTTGGGACACTGATCTGTTTCTTACTAGTTGGTGGGAGTTCTTCATATATGAGGGAAACTGTGACATCTGCTGCCAGTATTTCTGTATATATATGTATTATGAATGTTTTCTCTTGGCCCATGACTTGCTCTTTTCATTTTGGTGTCTTTCTTTGACGAGCAGTTTTCAGTTTTGATTATGACTAGTTTATCAATACATTTCTTTTATGGCAGTGGTTTCTGTGATCTATTTAAGAAATTTTCATCTATTCCAAAGTCACAAAGATGTTTTCCTAAGTTTGCTGTTAGGATCCTCCCTAGGGTCCCAATTTAAGTAAATTTTATTTATGGTGTGAGGTAAGGGTCAAGGTTTACGGTATTTTCCCCCCCAAACATATATCCACTGTTTTACCATCATTTGTTATAAAGACATTCTTTCTCTCAGTGATGAAAATCAATTTTCTGTATATGTGAGGGTCTATTTCTGGTCTCTATTTTGCTCCATTGGTCAATCTAACTATGTTTATGTTAATATCTCTCTCTCTTAATGACTAGATTTATGTTTTAAAACTGAGATAGCTTAAGTCTTCAAGATTTGTTCTATTATTAGAAAGCTTTTTGTATTTTCAGTGTTTTCCGGTTATAAATTTAATTATTCAGGCTGTCAGTTGCTATTAAAAATGCTAAACTTTTGAATATAATTTAGAATTTTGAGGAAATTGACATCTTCACATTATCTAGTCTTCCAGCCCAGAAGCACGGCATATCTGTCCATTTATTCAGTTCTTTAATTTTTCAGCAATGTTTTGTAGTTTTTATTATAGTGATCTTTTACATTTTTCATTATATTTATTTCCAGTTTTTAAATGTTCTTTGGTGATATTACCAATAGTACTGTTTGCGTAATTTCGTTTCTTATTTTTGGTATATAGAAATATAATTGAGTTTTGTATATTGAACTTATATCAAGAGAGTTGCTGAATTAATTTATTAAATTACACTTTTATATTCCTTTTGCATATTTTCTACATACAGGTTAATTGAGAATAAACTGTTCTTTTCTCAATAGTTATGCCTTATTTTTATAGCATTAGCATATTTTCAAGGATTCCTAGTTTAATACTGAATGTAATTGAAAGAGGAAACATTCTTGACTTGTTTCTGATCTTAGGTGGAAAACATTCAACATTTCTCTGTTACCTATGATGATAGCTGTTGGTTTTTCTTAGATGCCTTTATAAGATGGAAGTTTTTTTAATTCGTAGTTTACTGATATATTTTGTGTTTGTATGTGAATGTGTGTTAACTTTGCTAAATAATTTTCCTCTGTTTTTTGAATGGTTATTTATTTTTCTCATTTTTTTCCCTGAACGAGTAATTATTTTGACTGATTTTTATATGTTAAACTTGTATTCCTGGAATCAACTGTGTGTGTGTGTATGTGTGTGTGTGTGTATACTAATACAACTTCAAGGAGTTTAATCTGTTGGATCCAATTTGCTAATACATTGTTGAGAATTTTTGAGCCTATACTTACGAAGGGAATTTATCCATAATTTTAGTTTTTCATAATGTGCTTGTTCAGCTTTGATGTTAGAGGTACGCTGGCTTCCTAAAAACAACTGGGTAGTGTTTCATCTTTCTATGATTTTTTTTCCCTCTTAACTTATGCCAGTGGCTTGGGCCTCAGAGTAAATGTTTAACAGCATTGGTTAAGAGCAGAAACCTTTGCCCTTGTCCTTATCTTGAGGTACACAATTCAGTCAATACCATTAAGAATGATTTTAGCAGTAGATTGTTGCTAGATAACCTTTATAATATTTATGTACTGTCCTAGTTTGCTAAGAGTTTTTTATTTTCATCATGAATTTTTTCAAATGATATTTCTTCATCTATTTAAATGACCACATAGTTACTGTCATTTACTCTTTCTTTAATATGGTGAATTACATTGATTGCTTATCAAATATTCAGCTAACCTTTCATTTGAGGGATAAACCCTACTACATTATGATGTATTGTTCTATTTATATATTGCTGGATAATTTATCACTTGTAGTAACAGTAGCAGGCTGCTGTAACTAAGTACCACAGGACAGGTGGCTTAAACAACAGAAATTTATTTTCTGCCAATTCTGGAGGCTAGAATTTCAAGAGCAAGGCATCAGCAAGGTTGATTTTTTCTGAGGGTTGTGAGGGAAGGATCTGTTCCAGGCCTCTCTTTTTGGCTTTTTTATTTTTATTTTTTTAATACATTTATTTATTTATTTATTTTTGGCTGCGTTGGGTCTTAGCTGCTGTGCGTGAGCTTTTTCTAGTTGCGGCGAGCAGGCGCTACTCTTCGTTGAGGTGCACTGGCTTCTCATTGTGGTGGCTTCTCCTGTTGTGGAGCACAGGCTTTAGGCACATGGGCTTCAGTAGTTGTGGCACACCGGAGGGCGCTGCCAAGTGCAAGGTTCTGTGAGCCTCCTGAAAGTCAACAGGGACTAAAAAAAAATATCAATAGTCACTGACTTCAAGCCCTCAAGAAACCTAAGACTGCTGGGATCCCTTTGGAATGCTAAAGAAAAAAATGAATAAATATCTCAGCCTGATGATTTTATTTACCTAGTTCATACATTTCTTCCTGTTTTTTCATATGACTTCATGCTTAAAGCATACCTGATCTTCAAAACTTTTTATTTTACAGTCTAACTCTAGTTGGGAAAGTATTTTAAAATCCCCCTATGTTTCTCTTCCCTCAATAAACTTTCAAACTTTCATGTGGTTTCAACTTTGGAAAATGGAAAGAGAAGATGAAAAATTAAGGAATAAAAAATAACACTTTCACAAAAATAATTAACTGGAATGTCATTTGCTTTATTCTAGTGGTCTTACTAGAAAATTGCCTAAAATGTATCATACTGTGTTCCTGACAGGGTATCTATAAAAATCATCACAAGTCAGGGTTCCAGTCAAAAGCAATTGATATCTTGTTAAAGCATTTACAAGAGATACTTATCTGTGGCAATAAATCTGTGTCAATAAGGGGACACTTCAATATGCCTTTTTACATGCCTTAATAGACAAGCAATCTCGTAGAGTTATATTGACCAAAGCCAAAACCAAGGAAACTTCCCTTTATGTCCTCAGTTTGTAAATTATCATTACTATCACTTAAAAATAAAGTGATTGTTCAATAATTTCAGGACAATGCAATTGCTGACATTTACCCCTTTCCATGGCCTGACCATGAATCTAAATAAAGATTGTGATTTAAAAGGATCTATGAGTCTCCTCTATGGCTTGGTGAATATTTATTGAATCTCAGCTTTGAAAACAGCATCATATTTAAACAACAACAGAGCCCATACTTGTTTTCTTCCCTGGGCCAGATGGTGCATCATCGTGGGAAATGATGTAACCTGTCACAATGCATAAGTGTGATCTTGTGCGAAAAAATTCTTCAAGCTTGGGACACTCTCTGTGGAGGCTGCATGCTGTCTCTCATTATCTCAAATAATTAAAATCTTGCATTTTCCTCAACAACATGCCACTGAGATGAACAATTAAGAATCACTGACTAGAGTCACAGAAGTGTAAGAATCTGATGGTTAGAAAGGAACTTTTACTGTTTCATTCTATCGTATTTATATCCATCTATCTTCAGATGCTAAGATCCAGGGAAAGAATTTGCTCTCACGTATGCCCAAACAAGAAAATACTGTAATCATATGGGTAGAGAAAGTATGTGCATTTGGGCTGATGTATAGATTTTCTTCTTATGGATCAGAAAAATTCATAAAAACTAAGGATTTATTTTTTAAATGTGATTTTCTTAAATTAGTGAAGAAATTTTAAGAGAAAGGGCTTTGTTCTTGGAGAGAACAGATTTAAAAGATCAGAGTTCACGTTGTACTTCTGCCATTTCGTATATGACCTTGGGTAAATAACTTACATTCTCCATTAACTATGAAGCAAATGGTGATTTAAAAAAAAATCGAAACCCCAGTATTAATGTGAGGGTTAAATGAGACAATCTCTGGAAATAATTTATAAGCTACAAAATGATGACTGCATGACATTTTTATTTAAAAATGAAGGGAAATAACACATTTTTTTCCTTATATATCCTTTTTGTTTTCCTGGTTTTTCTTAAAGGTGTAGGGCAGATTGCTGAGAAAAATAGCTTGAAATAGTTTAATAATTTACCAACTGTAACAGTCAGCATCCAGTCAGGGGAATAGGAAACAGTTCCAGGTCTTTCAGGCAGGGAGGGTTATAATGCAGGGAATTGCTTATACAGGTGTCAGAAGGGCTGGTGGAGTGGATGGGGCAGAGAGGCCACTAGAGGAGCCCAAACAAGGAAGGGCTTTTCCAGAGAGGTGGAATCTGTAGCTATCCCTGGGCTGGTGTCCAGCTGTCACTTGTCCCTGCTCCATGGGAGGCAATGTCACTGCTATTGCTGCTGCTTTGAAACTGCACCAGTGCAACTGAATAGAAGCTCAGGAGCCCACACACCTTCTTGTGCTCAACTCCTAGAAGTACTGCCATATTCATCCATTTTTTTCTTCTTCCAATGTCCTGCCAGTACCTCTCAATGGAAAATCAAACCAGAACCTAACTGGCAAGGAAGTCTGGGAAATCCAATAAGAGATTATTCCTTAGTCTTTGTCTAAGATTTTCCGGAATCAGAGCCTTGAATGGAGCTGAGGGACAATGTGCCTTACATATTTTGGCAATCTATTTGCACAGCTCATGACATAATTTGGTAAGTCAATCAGATCCACTTAGTTTCAGACTACCAATTAGTAGAGAAAACTTACTTTCTTATGCGTATTGTGAGCAAAATAAGTCTTCCCAAAATGTTTGCATTGTAATATGGATAGATTTGAGACTTTAAGCATATTTAAAGAAAGTCTTCTCAAAATGTAATCCATGGACCACCTCTATCAGAAGTTCCAGATCCACTTTATAATAAAACAAACAATAATGCAGGAGATTGATTATACAGGTGTTATATACACTGATTAGAGAAATGATTCACAGTGGTTAGATGGTGCTATGGGTTGAAACTAAGATAGATGGTGAGTGGGAGTGGGTATAGGGGTAGAGCAGGATCTTTAGACTAATCGCCTCTCCTCTCTTGCTGCCTTCTCCTTCCCCAGCTGAGAATGTTATGCAGATGGATTTCAGTACACACTCTGCCAATGCCTGAGCATCAGCTCTGGGGGCTGTGACCCACTGCTGCTCCCCATATTATGCAACCTCAGAGATGAAGCTACTGGTTACTTTTTTACAAAAAACAAAATCAATGCACTAATAGCTAAAACGGCTTTCCATTATTTTCTTAGCTGCTCACCTGTTCCAATTTTATCTTTCCTCAAATTGCAAGCCTGGCACTGAATTTTAGTGTTGTGATTTTGACGTGCACTGACTTTGATCTTGGCTGTGCCCTGAGTCTGAGTTCTCTCTTACCCAACGATGAACTTTGATTTTCTCAACCAAACCTTTTGTGACTCCTGCTTTGTGAATTTTCATCTCAGGCTCCATTTATTTTATATTGATGCTTGACACCATCAGTTCTGGAGATGTAGCTGGAAAGCACTCTCAGAAGTCTATGGCCAGGCTGCACTCATTGTTAGTTCTGTCTCCATAGCAGCCATCCATGGAAATGCTGCAGCTTTTAGAGTGAGCTGAGGTTGTGCTATGTGTGCAGTCACCCCTCGTGGCTCTAAAGGGAGCTGCTGGTATCACAGTTGATGCCCAAACTCAATCCAACCCACTGAGTGAATGAACAGTTGCCCAGCAGTACTGCTTGACGCTTAGTGAGACATTATTTTCTCACTCTAAGAACTAATATAATGATTGCACAATGAATGTGAAGTGTCTGGCTTTCACAAAAATACCCATTGCTATGGTCTGAATATTTGTATCCCCCACCCAGATTCACATGTTGATGTCTTAATCCCCAAAGATGATGGTGTTAGGAGTCGGGGACTTTGGGAGTTTCTTAAGTCATGAGGGTGGAGCCCTCATGAATAGGATTAGTGTCCTTATAGAAGGGACCCCACAGACATCCCTAACCCCTTCTACCATGTGAGAACACAGAAAGAAACAGGCAGTCTGCAACCAGAAGAGGGCCTTCACCAGAAAATGACCATGCTGGCACATTGATCTTAGATTTCCTGTCTCCAGAACTGTGAGAGATAAACTTCTGTTGTTTATAAATAACCTGTGGTATTTTGTTATAGCAGTCTGAATGCCCTAAGACATTCATCATCATCTCTTTACTTCTGGAGAAGATGATTAAAAACTCATTGAAAAAACGCAAAGGTACAATGATGAAATGCCACTTCTAAACTTTATCCACGCTGCCTTCCTCTCTCAAAACACTGATGCCTCAGCTCTATAAGTTGCCCTTTTCTAAATTTCCCCTGTTTTTTTATCTAAAGTTTGTGTGCCTGTATTCCAACTCACAATTAAGCGAGTATTATCAGAGCTAGATGACACTTTAAGGATTATTCTTTAGTCTTTGTCAGTGAGAATTTTATGTGATCAAGGCATTATTTTCTTGGCAAAATCTCTCAACCCCTCTTCCATTTGCAATGTTTTCCTGATCATGCATGTGTGCTCTTCCTGGGAGAAAATGACTTCACAGGAAAACCTTTTGAAAACAGAATAAGGACATCATCTAGGACAATGCTAACTCAGAGGACAAATAAAGGAGAGCAGCTTTGTTCTCTGTTGTCTACTTTTATCGAAGACCAGAAAGGTCCATGAGCCGCTTCCCTTCACACCCTCTGGAAATGACAAGGTAAATGGCAGATTCGAATAGCACTGATAGCATAGCAACCAAACACTGCAAGCTCTGGCCTAGGTGGAGCAGCTGGGCTCAGGCTCTGTCCTAGGCACAGCTCTGCTTCCTTCTGGGTCGAATCTCCTTCATCCAGAAGATGAGGTGCTGGCACTGTAGGTTTTCTAAGGTACTGTAGCTCTCAGATTGAATAAACCTTTGTTTCCATGGGTTCTGCCAGCTGCAACTCTAAGCACTTTTTGAACACTGTTTAACTAGAAATGTTTTAAAAACATTATTAAAGCATGAAATACATACAGAAAAGTAAATGGTTATAGAATATAGCTTGATGAATTTTCACATACTGAACACTCCCATGTAACCTGTGCCCAGATCACGAAACAAAATATTCTAGCAACCCAGAAAACCCTTAATGGTTCCTTCCATACCTCCTCAAAAGGTGCTAAGCTAAGGTATTTTGCAATAAAATGTGTATGGCTAGAGGAAAAAAAAAAAAAAAGACATTTTATATTGATAAAAGAGTTGATTCATCAGAAGAATATGACAACCCTAATGTGAATATTTTATAAGTTTGAAAGCACAGGGAGTACTGAAACTCAGTCCTCTGGTCCTGCGAGTGCTCTATTGGAGTTTTAGTTGCCCTGCCTGCTGCTGACTGTAGCTGCCGTTAGATACAATCCATTAAAATACAGGAATCAGACGCCATGCCGTGTTCTTTTTGTACCAGATTTCTCCCATTCAAAACCTGGCTTTGTTGCACTCCTGTGATTTCAGACTTTTCCCTTCAGCACTTAGGTTTGTTGTCTGTAGGAAAGACCTTATTTGGCTACACCAGAAGTGAAACATTCACTGATGTTTTATATATTTCAGTGTAGAGTTCTTACACATCTCTCATTACATTTATTTACCATTTATTTGATGTATTTAAACATTAGTGTAATGGAATATTTGTCCGTGTAATTTTAATCATACATGTCTAACATACAGTCATACAATCGAGTTTTGTATACTGACCCTGTGACTAGTGACTTTCCAGAAAAACTTACCCTAATGGTTAATCGGTAGATTATTTTGTATGCCTGGATTATATCCAATCACAGGTTCTCTCGTAGTCCAAAATGAAAGTCTCAGTGTTTAAACATACGGAATATTCACTTTTTGATCTTCTCAGCATTATTATGTCCATTTTTCAGATTATAAAAACTAAAGAAATCAGAGGATAAAGAACTTTCTCAGGGTCACATGGCTAGTACATTGCAGAACAGAATTCAGAGACAGTTTGACTCCATAAGCCATACTTTTTACCACTATGCCATACTTTAATTAAGATAAAACTCAGTAATAGTGGAGTACATTATTATTTTCTCTTTAAGTTAAAGATCTATGAAATCTCTTCAAATCATCACATTTGTGTTTTCAGGAAGTCAAAGCAAGGAGGAAGAGGGATGGGGTGATATATGAGTAAGGAAGCACCAATGAAAGGAAATCTGAGAAGGATATTTTTTGACTGCGCTCAAGTATATGACTAGTAGTTAAACAAAATAACTAAGCATTCAGTTTGGATTTTAAAGCTGTCATGTATTCCCCTTTCCCTCATGAGATAATTTCCAATATCCAACAAAAATAACGTAGATTATCATCATCAGTCCTCCTGGTCCCATTCCTGCAATGCTGATGTGTTCAGACCAAGCACAGATTGCCCCTGTGTGTGGCCACAGATGACTCACTGGATTTTAAGGAAACCACAGAAGGCTGAAAATTATTTTACTTGTAATATTCTGTATGAATTTGCTTTATGCATGGAATGGTTTGTGAAGACTGTACATGAAATGAAATAAGAGCTATTGTTATATTGGGTTTGGAGATACTTGAGGTTTTTTGCAGTTTAGTTTCCTAGATACTAATAACACAAGCATCAAAGATATTTAGGGGCATGTTAACATCTTGCAAAATAATTGAAAGGTTAAGCTGACTAGAAAACTGTTGATTATATCTCATTTTCTACTCTCTCACATGTGTGTAAATGTAGAGTTGTCCACAACTGTTCAGCAATGCAGATAGGAAGGATATGGCATTTTATACTTTAGTTTGGGGGAAGGGATCAAGACCTTTGTAATAAAACAGAACTTTTATAGTTAGACTTCTGTCTCTACCACTAAGTAACTTCAGAACTTTGAACAAATTAAGTTACGCTCTCTCTGTCACTCAGTTTCCTATTTGTAAATGGAGATTAGGGTCTAGCTCTTCATGTTGTACATAGTTTTTTTATAAATGTTACTCTACTCTCCTTTATGTGTACCTTATTTCACTGCTTTGAAAATCTTTTCTTTTATTGGTTATATTTTGGGTCTTAGATGTTATCTCCAAAAATAATCAGTTAATATGCTTATGTAGAAAATAAGAGATAACAAAAGTAATAAATAGTCTGCTACCATTTGATAAGACATGAATATGAATGTAGATCGAATCACAAAGGTTGAGCAACCAATAAGCTCTGTCTTGTGCCCTCAGCTCCCAGTAGCGCCTCATGCATAGTCAATGGTCATACAGTGTTTCCTTGTTGTCTCACGCAAAGTGAGTAACGTACAGTATGATGCTGCGACCAAAGACCTCTAAACGCGTTTGCTGAAATAGCTTCCAATTAGTGGTTACACTTGTGTTTTATTTCCACTTCATTGCATGAGATTTGAGTTACTAATATTTTAAAAGCTCTCATTCTTTTTCTCAAGCAGAGTATTTATTTATGAAGTATTTATTCAAATAAAGTAGCAGTATCAGAATTTTTTTTTTGTTATAACCATAGGGTTCCATTTATTATTTATTTATTTATTTATTTTTGCCAAGCAACTTTACAAACTCAATGCTGACTCACAATATGGAGAAACATACAGCCAAACCCCTGCCTGACGTTAGCATTGCTATCACTATTGTTCTTTTTATGACCATTATGCTTTTTACTTGAAAGGGTACCTCCCCATTCTTGCAGAGTGGCTTCATGGTGACAAGTTAATTCTAAAGTAGAAGGAATAATAGCATCAACTACTTTTAACATTACCATTAAGTGAAACTGTGCCAGGCAGTGAGCTATTTTCTTTACCTATATGATTTTTTATATTTTAGTTTTTCTAAAAAGTTGACGAGGTAGATATTACTCCCCCATTTCACAGATGAGGAAACTGAGACTCACAGAGGTTGAATGTTACCAGGTTCATCGATAATTTCAGTGACATTGCTAAGCTTAATTTTAATTTATACTTGTCTGACTTCACCATGGTCTACTGACTCTCTCACTGCATTCTGGTGGTTGAACTTGATACATCTTGAATCCTTAATAGAGGTACCACAAAGCAGGAGATTTACGAGTAAAAGTGTGAATTATAAGCCGGTACCATCCACTTTTTGGCAAAATAGCTCCTATATTGATGTAATGAGGGCAATCCCTCATAGTAACTATCCCTTCCACTGCTTTCTCTTAACTTACCCCTTCCCCAGATCACATTCATTATTTTTATCTGATTATGAATGCTATATATGAGCCATGTGAAAAGTTGAAAATTATATATACAAAAAATATTTCACCAGAGATCACCATTGCTTCCGTTAGTATATTTGGTTCAATCTTTTTACTCATAATATAAGGAAATATATTTAATTTGGCATGAAATATATAAAGACACATATATGCATATTTGCAATTAAATAACATATACCATTTGTGTCCTGCATCTCCCATTAAATATTTCTTGGAAATGATTTACCACCTAAGTTTTTTAGAAAATTATTATGATGTTTGGGTTATATTATCTCCATCATAAAAGTATATGAACATTTAATTAACCTTTTCAATTTAATTGGAGCATATATTTGTTTTAGAAAACTCTGATACTGTTACAAATTTAGGTTCTTTCCATTTTTTTCTATATTATGTTAAAATGCCTTCAGTGAAAACCTTTGTTTAAAAATGCTTGAGTGCCTGTTTGTTTATTATCTTAAGATAAAAGGAGATTTTTAGCTACATGATGATAAAAATGCTTGGTTCAATATGTCACTTAAAATTTTAAAAAATCAACTACTAAATGAACAGAAATAGGACATTTATCTTTCAAATCTTAAAGGGACTAAATTTAATGAAGAAAACTTCATCACAAGGGACCATACATGATGGTGTTGAACATCTTAAAGATAGGAGTAAGAGGAAGAGGCTGACAAATATTTTCAAGAAGGACTTTGCAAAATTCTGTTGCTGTATACCGGAAGGACAGTGGGTGGTAATGAATTGAAGAAGGGGCCCTCCGAACCCCACTTGGGCTCTCATGTCAGTTTGGCATCCTAAGGACTCTAAATTGGGAGTATCCAGAGGTAACATCCTTGTTACACGTATTATTATTATTTTTTTCAAGTTAGGCAGTAGTAAATTTGGTTTTACCCGGTTGGCTTTTGAGCAGGAATTTGGAATTGAGGAATTTGAATAGAAGAGAAGTAGACATGGCATGGACTTATATACACTACCAAATGTAAAATAGATAGCTAGTGGGAAGCAGCTGCATAGCACAGGGAGATCAACTCGGTGCTCTGTGACCACCTAGAGGGGTGGGATAGGGAGGGTGGGAGGGAGACGCAAGAGGGAGGGTATATGGGGATATATGTATATGTATAGCTGATTCACGTTATAAAGCAGAAGCTAACACACCATTGTAAAGTAATTATATTCCAATAAAGATGTTAAAGAAATTGATTAATTAATTAAAAAAAAAAAAAAAGAGAAGTAGAAAAAAGGGAGGGAGTAGAAGCTGCAGCTGGTTCTAACTGGTTTTTAGGTTCATGTGAGAAATACCTAAATGACACTTTCAGGATGTCGAACTCTTGCTGCTAGATGAACTGGAGTGATCCAGGCAGTAAACATCTGGACTCCAATAGTGGGACTGGAAGTTAATAATAACTTCCCACTATGTGTGTTTTGTGTAATCTAAAATCCCCAAGATTCCACTGATGTTCTACCGTTAAATGACTCTGATCCACCCAATATTGGTACCAAATATTGGGATACTGTGGCTTAGTCAAGTTGACACATAAATTAACCATCATACCACTGATACACATGTAATTTCCTAACACTAAAAGTGCTTTCACACACCTGAATTTTTCCTATCACTAATCTCAAGTTGGGAATGCCTTTTTTCTAATCTTTTGAATCACATAAGTCTATGGTTATGTGATTGAAAAGGTTTAATCCTGCTGCCACGTCCTTCATGAGACCTTTTCTGGTCTTCCCATTCCTGGGTCATAAAACGTGCCTCCATGCTCCCGTGTTTATACTTGACCTTTAGCAATTCTCAGTCCACGTCGTGGATTCTAATCACTGATATATTAATACGTGAGGTCCCCCCAGTAGGGTTTATCCTGCTGGAGTGGAGGGCATTTTGTTCTGTTTATATTAGTGAACAAGTGTAACGGTTGTATAGAGTCAGAAGTCAATAAATGCAAGGTAGAGGCACAAGTCCAATACGAATTTGATTATTGAGAAAAGTTCTTTCTTATCATGTGGAACTGTATGCAAAGGTCGTGAGGTTGGTGAGCAGAGGGAAATGGATATTAGAACATGTCAACCTCCTCTGTATGTGAGCTGGTGACTGCCCGCCACTCTCTGTGGGTGATGTATGTCCAGATATTTTACCACAAGTGCAGACATCAAAGTGAGGAGTATTCATAGGTCTTACCTCTGTCTTTCTCAGGAACAGTCATGTAATTGTCTCTAGGGCTGAGGCGAGTATTGGGAGAAAATAAAACAAAATAAAACTTACCAAACAACCCAATCTTCTTTTGTTGCTCATGTTTTGTTTGCTTCTTCTCTCTTCTCAAATAAATAATAAGCTCTTATAATTTTTGTCTCAGGAAAATCCCCAGGGCATAATCTTCATTATGTTTGCATATCTTACAGAATCACATGTATTTACCACTCTGGACCTGCTTCTTTTCATTAACCTGTAAAAATTATTGAGTACAAAAGTTTAGTGAGGCAAAAGAAAAGAAAACAGTGAGGAACAGAAGTAGACAAGGCATTTTGGATTGTTTTTTCTGACTGAAATTTACCTTCATGTGGGAATGACAGCCCCTCTCTAAGTTTGGATTACAAATCAATAGTGTATGAATGACTCTCAAACTTTTATCATGAGGTGGAGGGAAGGGAAGGACTCCAACTAATGATTATACAATCCATTGAATGCTTATGATAAAGAATAGCGTATCTCTCCCACCCATTTTTAAATAAGCAAATGTCTTTTAAAAACGAAAATACAAAAAGCAACATGCTTATTGTGTGGTTAACATCAGCAAGTGTTACACTTATTTAACTATTTACTCTTGCAATCTTCTTATGAAACTTGAACAATTTCGGGCACTTCTGGAGGGATTGTCTAGCTTCTAAAGAAACATGGAAGGAGAGACAGGTCATCAGGTGTGGTCCAGTCTTCACCAAGTATTATTTCTGCCTTTTAGTGCAGATTTTCCTACTAACTCCCTGGAATGATCTGGAACTTCAAGATAATTTCAAGATAGAGCTTGGGACTTAGTAAAGACTGAATAAAAGTTGCTCAAACGAGTTGCCTTTATCAGACTTTGGTTCTTACCTTCATTTCAAAAAGATTTTGAAAGACTGGGGTGAAGGGGAGTAGGAAAGTTCGCTGGGATTTCTAAATACCATGTTTTCAACCACTTATCATTTCAAAAGACAACTGCACAGTTGGAACTGTGGAACCCTGCCAAGCCCTTTACCTCTCAGTCAGCAAAGCCATCACAGCCATTCGTTGTTAAAGCAAAATGCCTCCAGAAACCTGAGGACATTTTGCCTTTCACGTGCCTCCCCTCCATGTTTCCTCCCTCTTTACTATAAATTAAATATGCTTAATATTTGTGGCATTAAAACAAAACTATTCAACCCATCCAAATCCAATTAATCAATCTGTTCTCAAGGTTTATTAAGCTCCTTTCTTTATACCTCCTATTTGTAGGATGAGTGATATCAAGGAACCCAACAGAATGCAAACCTTAACATAAAATCATTGATGTAGGCAAATTAACTTACATAGTTTGTGGGCAGTGTGGTAGGATTGCTCTCTGTTTTTAACCAGTTTGTCCTTTGAGTTAGGTTAATAAATTTACTTGTACTTTGTCATTGAAATGTCAACTTCTGAGGTGCATACGGTATCACATGGGTGCAAAAGAATAACAGCTGAGGGCTCAGATGGGGTCGGAGATGAATTAAGAATAGCCACTTCAGGAAATGTGCTCCAATTCCAGGCTCAAACCAGGGACCTGACAACAAAGCAGGTCAGAACAAAATTTCTTTCATCACCTCTTCCCCCTCAAGCCGTCACTAGCTCTTTAAAAAGGTTGACTCGTTTAGATTTCTCTGTATGCTCCATATGACCCCAAAGACCACTAATTCCATTCTGAATCCACTTATCTGTGTCTTTGAGAATCTTAGAGGTTGTTGCTGTTTGCAAAGTAAGTCTCCTAGGTGCATGTTGGTTATCCGAAGGGTCAAATTCCCTTGGAGTACATAGCGTTTTCTACCTCAAATTATTCTGCAGATGGATGAACTCTATGCTATAGGTCTTAAGCTTAAGAAAAAAAAAAAAGGATGTGGAGAGTGAGGTTATTTCTGCTATTCCTGTTGAGATAATGGCAAAGAGAGGCACCAGGCAAGTGACCAACACATTGATTGATCATTTTCAGACTAATGTTTTAAAAGCAAGCTGGAACATCTGTTGCTTAGTCAAAGTTTCTCCATTTTCTGACTACCAGTCTTATGAAGATATCAAAAATGACATCTGTCAGCATCTATCCTTAGCATGTAAACTACATGCTAAACAAAAGATCCGTTTATCTTGTTTGCTGCCTTATCTCCAGTGCTCAAAACATGAAAAGAGCTCAAAATATACTTAGTAAATACATGAATAAATGAATGAATAATATGTGATTGTAGCTGCTGTCCTAATTTGGGCACTAAGCTGTCAGCTGCTGAGATTAAGACACATCTGTGTAGGACTAAAGAATTGGTGGGTCAGCTCAAAAAAAAAGCCTTTTAGGACTGAGGAATTGGGTAGGCACATTTCTAAAAATTTCCTCCTGAGATTTCTATCCTCTGGTTATTCAGTTAAACATGAATCTAGTCCTGTTGAAGGAATTTTCCTGTTGGAATTAGGGTTACCACATAAGAGTTCTTAAAATAAGGAGAATAGCTGGGATTATCCAGGTACACCCAATCTAATCACAAGAGCCCTCAAAAGCAGGGAATATTCTCCAACTGGTTACAGAAGAGGACATTAGAGGAGGTAAAAAGAGGAGAGATGAGGCCAAAGGAGATGCAGAGAGATTTGAAGAATAGGAAGAACTCACTGCTGACTTGGAATTTGGAAGAAGGGGCCAAAGCTGGGCCATGTGAGCTGCCTCGAGAAGGTGAGAATGACATTGCAAATCTATCACAGCATTCAGCACCTCTATTGCAGCAACCGGAGTGCCAGCAAACTCATCCCTTGTTTGGAGTTTCACAACAGCTTCTTCTCCAGTTTCTCTAACTGCATTCTTTCCCCAATACAACCACTGCCAGCAGTTCCAATCAGTCATCTGCTGCATAGCAGCCAGGCATCTTTCTAAAGCATAAATTAGATCCTGTCATTCCCCTGCTTGAAATAATTCCCTGCAACCAGAAGAACATCTAAGCTCCATTCTGTGGTCTACAAAGTCTTGATCTTGCCTCCACCTTCTTCACCACCTTCGTCTGCTTTACCCTCTCCAATTTCACTACATCCCAGTGGTATTGGCTTTTTGATGTCCATTGAATGACTCACTCTTGTTCCTCTTTCAGGGCCTTGATATTTACTTATTCTGCTTGGAACTTTCACATTTGTCTTCTCAGGTCTCAAGTCAAACGTCACGTCCTCAGACAGTACACCCTTGATATTCTACCTAAAGTGCCTCCCAAATACATTGGCTTATTTAATTTTTATAACACATTTTACTTTTAAATATGTTCATTCTTTCATCTTTTCATCTACTTATTGATGGCCTATGTCCCTTTAAAGAGCAAACACAAGTGAAAAATAAGGGACTTAATTTACCCTGCTGAAAATAAGGAAAGAGACTCCTTCCTGCTTCTTAATGCATTTACTTTAGAAAACTTGTAGTTGCAAGCTCTTTCCCTGTTTCTTTGAAATGTATGTAAATATTTTTATAAAGCTAAATTGATCGTCTGTTAATTTTACAAGTCAGGAATGTTTCCTTAAGGACCTGGGAACGATCTCTTTGAAATGTAATCATCAAGGAATATAATGTCCCAATCCATAGTTTCCTGGGGTGCTAAGACCTTAACTTCAGTGGGTGCTGACCCCAGGTTGCAAACTGCTTCGGGTCATAGTGATGTGAGAAAATTACTTTTTAAAAGACTTTTGCAAAACAGGTGGCTACTTTAATTACCAATAAATTTAGGATAGACTAAATTTTTTCTCAATCTCTTTTTTGTAGATTGTGCCACACATCACGTTTTGGTTTAATGATTATTCAGTAACAAAAATGTTTTCTACTTTTGTGAAGAGATTTTTCTGGGGTGATAAGGAGAGGTTGTCTTTCATTATACTTTCCCCAGCACCTTACATTGAAATGTAAGACTCACAGGAGAAAGACATTTGCTATCATCTTTGATATATACATCGGTGCTGGGCATTTTGTAGGTGCTCTGTAAATATTCGTGAACCAGCTGATCGACAAAAATGGTGATGCTTTAAGCGGAGGCAGGTTGCTGGATGGCTGGGAAGCTCCTGGAGGCCACAGTAGTACTCCACAGATGAGAATCAAGCTGCAAACATGGATGAGGGTTAGGGGAACAAGGTATGTGAAGTGGTAGTGAAGCAGACAGCATAGTGATCTTCTTTCAGAGAATTTATGAGAGACTTCCAGGATAGCTCTGACATTGCTTTGGAAGGTCTCTGCAGATGCATTAGCAGGTAGCTGTAAGAGCCTGCAGATTGTCAGTTACAAAGTTGATATTATTTCTGACAAAGTTAGATAGGAAAGTGCCTTTAGATCAAATGATTCCTACCCAAGTGAAAGCAAGTTCAATCGGCTTCCCGATCAGTGATTATAATGTTATGGAAAATACAAAAGTAAGCAAAACCAGAAGTAGTAGAAAGAATTGTAAGGTTTTCTTCAGCAGGGAGTTGTGAAACAGAAAATAAGGGCCACGAAAATGTCAGGATGATTGTATTTGGTATACTCTTTGAAAGTTTAATTAATATGGAATTAGGTAAACTAGGAAAACAGATCATTCATTTTTTTCTTTGTTACATGCTATACACACATGTCTTTACAATATTACTTATAGGCAAAACCAAAATTAAATATCTGAGATTAAAAATACACAATAAGATGGACAGTGAGCAAGCAACCTTCAGCTGTAGACTTAACTCAGTACTGAGGCATTCAAACTGCATTAAGATTAGCAATACACTTGAGCTTCAAAACGCCTCTGGCACTAGGCTTCTGCAGTGTAAAGGAAACCCTTACAGAACTTTCCATGTCCACTCTACCAAGCTGGGGATGGAGTCTGAGTTCAGAGAGGAGGGTGAAAGTGGGAAGAACAGGTGGTCTAATCATTATTTAAATGTTCATGGAAGATAAATGGCCTATTATCCAAGAGTGTGCTGTAATCAGTTTTAGACATGCTGACTCCATAAAGTTCAGTGTTTGCTTTTATTAGTAGAAAAAAACAATGTATTTCTCTTTTGCTGAAATATCCTTTCACCATTTTTCCATTAATACTTACAATAGCCCTCCAAGCATTTCCCCAGGATTTTTGGAAAGGTTTTGCCAGAGTTAAGTTGTCTTTGGGTATGAATTCAGCCAACTCTGCATGCCTCTACATAGGTACTTATTCAATACAAGCTTATCAGCAGAAAACAGGGAATGCTAGGACATTTTCAGCATAGGGTAGATTTTGAAGAGATGAGTCAGGAGAATACCAGGAAGGTTCTGGAGTTACAGGATTGAAAAGATTCTAATTATTTCTCTCCACACACACAAAAATGGGAATATTAAAGAAAGCAGTGAATTATTGGGAGGTCAAAGAAGGTGCATGTACTGTTTCTAGAGGACAGTCAGTTGGACCTTAGTCAAAATTTGCGGCGATGTTCAAGACAATAGTCTTGAGAGTCACAAAGATCTCGTTCTAATTCAGGCTTTACCACTTGCTAAACATGTGACTTTGAGAAAGTTACTTAATTTTCCTGAACCTTAATTTGTCATCCATAAACTAGAGGTAATATCAGTAATACCTAAATCCCATAAAATTTATGAGGATTCAATGTGCTTATATATTAGGGCATTTAGCAAATTATCTGACAGATAGTAAGCATTCAGAAATAATTACTATTAGCAATGGTAATATTAATAGCTATGAATTTCACAAGCCACAAACTCAGACGTGAAAAAAGAAAAAATAATAACTTTTTAATACTTGAATTTAACTTTTCTCTTGAATTCCTATTGTACAGGATGACAGAAAGATTAGTCTGGTCATTTCCAGATAAATTCAGACATTTCTGAGTTTTCTTATTCATTTCCAGTTTAAAGTCAACATATGATTTTCTACTCTTTTTTTCTCCCTGAAGTGGAGGTTGTGTGTGTTAGGATGTAGAGACAAGGCATTTGTCTATGCTCTCATTCAATTATACTCACATTTGATTCAAAATTTATTTTTGTATATATAATGAGTTAAGAGTTACATTTCCTCAGAATTTTCAAACTACCCTTCCATTGTTTTCAAGCAATCAGTGTTTTCCAATGGGAAGTATGAACCTAGCCTGACTCTCATTCTTTTGAAGGTGATAGCACTTTTTTTCCTTGGGAAACTTTAAAAAATTTTATTTTTATCCATGAAGCTGTGAATATTTATCTCACGTCTAGGTGTGGGTATCTGTTATTCATCTTACTTAGCATTCCTTTCAGTTAGACCATTTGAGTTTTCTTTCAGCCCTGAAAATTTTTCTTGCATTATTTCTTTGATAATTTCTTACCATTCATGTTCTCTATGGGTGAACAAAGTTGCATACATAAATCTTGGTCTAAATGTCTAGTTATTTTCCTAGGATAAATTCTCAGAAGTAAAACTAATGGGTTAAAATTTATGCCTATTTTATAGCATTTCATAAATATTACCACACTTTTCTCTTGAATGGCTGCACCAGTTCATATTTCCAACTTAAGTATGAGGATATTTAGGTAGTCAATGGGTCTTCAAACACAGATGGTATTTTAAGGATGTATTTTACAGGACATATAAAAACTTTAAAAATCAAACCACTCATTTTCCTTAGTTCAATCTCACATTAAAATAATTGTATATAATTATTTTATACAGTATTATTCAGAATATTTTTAACTTCATGTCAAATTCTGTAAAATAAGATGAAAGCCATGCTGAATATGCTTCAGTTTAGATGTTGAATATGTTTTGCATTAGATTTTAGATGAATTAGACATAATCTTGTAGTCTTAGCAAGATCTGGCTACAACTAAGTTTAGTATTTTGAATATGTCACTCAAGACCAAATAAATCAGTAAAACCAATAGTTAGTCCTTCCTTACCAAAATCTGATAAGTGATAAATAAGCTAAAGAAAATAAAAAGTTTTAGTTTTACTTATAATGACTGAGGGAGAAGGGCCAGTTGGATCTTGCTTCCCATCATCTGAAGCGTTACTTTCCATCCTTTTGTTCACCCTTTACTCAGTAACTAAGATTTTTTTTTTAAGTGACTGATGTTGAGTGTTTATTTCATTGAAAGTCTTAATTTTTTTCTAGATAGGACCATTTGGTAAATACGTATAATATGGTAAATAACATTTCTAGAGACATAACAAGTCCTCATTGTTTATCTACTTATCCTTACAAAGTCACTGACAAAGAAGAATATTGTGAGACTTTTTAAAAGTATAAAAATGCTTGTAATCTGTAAGAGATTTATGCACTGGGTAGCTTTGATATCCTAGCTAAATACTCAAATTGTGTCCGTCTGCTGACTTTTACAGTCTTGTATCGATATCAACAGGCTCTCTAACTTCTTAATAGGTTCAGCTGTTCATAGACAGTGGCAGGTGTTTGTAGGATGGGAGAAGAGAAAGACTGGGGTACCCTTTCCCAGGCTGTCCTCCCCCTGTTGCGAGTTGGCTGTGTTACTCCACAAAAGGACATAGCTTCCATCAGGGAGCCCTCTCCGTCACTATAACTGGTACCTGCTTCCCCCTCCTGCCCTTTTGGGTCTAGGTGTGATAATTGTTCACATCTAATTTGTCATTCCTTGCTTTACCATTGCTTTTTGGTTTTCTTAAGCTTACGTTCATTTTTGTAAACAGTTTCTTTCTTAAGCTCTCCTCAATTACCCTGGTAAATGTGCCATTCGCCTCGTGCTGGGATCCTGACTGAGGTACTCTATCACGGTTTTCTGTTCAATAGATGCATTTTTCTTATTTACTTATAGTGAAAAAACTTGAAATAAAAATCAGTTTTTGCTGTACAATGATGTTTTGAAACCCATTCAATAAGTTATTTTTCTATCCTACAGAAAGAAAAGAAAGAAATTCATGTAAAGTAGATTCACCTAGTAGGAGGTTCTCCTGCAGAGGCTCCAAAAACAGGTAAATGAATAAGTTTGATGCTTCCCAGTAGAACTTCCCAGTACACTGATTACTGTGTATACAGAATTAGTCAGTATATCTGCCAAGAATGCAGAATCCATTTACATGGAATAGGAAGTATGTTTTTTTTTTGTTTGTTTTGTTTTTTTGCGGTACGTGGGCCTCTCACTGTTGTGGCCTCTCCCGCTGCGGAGCACAGGCTCCGGACGCACAGGCTCAGCGGCTGTGGCTCACGGGCCCAGCCGCTCCGCGGCATGTGGTATCTTCCCGGACCGGGGCACGAACCTGTGTCCCCTGCATCGGCAGGCGGACTCTCAACCACTGCGCCACGAGGGAAGCCCAGGAGGTATGTCCTGAAACTAATGGATAGTGGTTGATTTTGATTGCTTCAATTTCAATCAAGAACCAATGGGCTATCTTGGAATAGAAATTGCATTAGCAGAAATGTCTACACCTAGGAAAAATAACATTTTTTCTTTTGATTATTATTATATTTGGTTTAGTTATTAAAGTTACTTTAGTTCAAGTTTCATCTGCTTTAATGACACATATATTCTCCATGGATTGTTTTCTGCATTATCTTTTTATATTCCCTCAACAGTATAATAAGAAAACATGCAAATATATAGAAAAATTTAAAGAATTTGTGGTGAATACCTCTAAAGACACTACCTAAATTCTATTAATATTTTACTATACTTGTTTCATTACAAGTCTATCATCTTTCTATGCACGTATCCATTCATCCATTCATTTATCCATCCTTCCTTCCTAATGATTTTGTTTTCTTCAAGGACTCTCTTTAACTCTTCTGCAATTTTCACATTCACTAGATATTTTCTAGCTACAGAAATTTATTATACTTGCAGATGATTAAGATTCTTTAACAAAAGGCACCATAAAGTGAAATGATGCAAGGTAAATCTGGTTTTCTCATAAAAGTGTTTCCATAGGAAGTTATATCCCAAGGAATTAATGACTCCCTTTATATAAAGGGATACAGGTATACAAAATAATCACAAAATGTTATACTTGTTCTGCATTCAACATAATTCTAATAAGCAGAGCAACAATATTATGAATTCCACAACATTCAGCATTCAAATGGACGGTGAAGAGGGATGAGCATAAAGTGTCCCTCAGTGCCCTTGACAATGACCTTTCATTTAAGGATAAACATACAGGAAAATAATTATAGAGCTTTAAAAATTTCTGCTTGTTATTCTCAGTAAGACAAATGACCACTTCAGAAAGCAATTTGGTAAAATCTAATAAAAACATATATACACGTGCCCTGCAATCCAGCAATTCCATTACTAGGAATTTACTTACGCATGGGGTGGGGACTCTGCTTAGGACCTGCGTGGAAGGGGAGAGGCACCATGTGGAAAGGAGGGCCTCCAGAGTGTGGAGTTCTGGAGTTTGGAGGTTGGGCCCTGAGTGTGGGTGTGTGGGTGGGGTTTAGGCCCAACGTGTTGGAGGGGGTCTCACAGGGGGTCTCCGAATGTAGAGGTAGGGCCCTGGGTGGGGGTGTAGGGGAGGGGCTTGGGTTCTGCACCCCAGGAGGGAGGCTCCGAGGGCAGAGGATTAGCCCCAGGAGCCCAAAAGGCTCCCTGTTGCCTAAGTGCACAGGGAAAGCAATGGCCACGTTCCCTTCCATTCCTTCGTGTCCGTCCCACACCGTCTCCCCCAGGGTCTCTCCCGTGGCCACTGGACCCCTAACCATGGGTGGGTCCCACTGGGTGT
This sequence comes from Phocoena sinus, assembly GCF_008692025.1. NCBI lineage: Eukaryota > Metazoa > Chordata > Mammalia > Artiodactyla > Phocoenidae > Phocoena > Phocoena sinus. The sequence goes on along the minus strand of NC_045769.1, from coordinate 10,617,579 downwards.
AGGAACTCCTCCCCTCCCCCAGCCACCCCTCAGGGATGCCGGTCCTGGAGGTTCGGCATTTACTTTTGCTCCCCCTTCCATCCCTCCCACTCCCTCAGGACCTGCGCCACTGGAGGGGGCCTCGGTAGGCAGGGGATCAGGCCTGGGATCTCAGCAGGTTCCTGGGGGCCCCAGTGGGCAGGGGAAACCTGGCCATGCTCCCTTTTGATTCTCTGCCCTCCCAATGGTTCCCCAATTTCCCCCTTTGGGCGTGGGATCTATTCCCCTCCCCCAGCCACCCTCAGGGGCACCAGTCCCGTCCCACCTCCACTTGTCCTCCCCTTCACTCCCCCCATGCCCCACGTCCTACCCGGTCGCTGGGGGTTCCTCCCGTCACCTTAGGTGCTTGTGGTCCCCCACGGGTGCCTGGTAGGTGCCCTAGTTGTGAAGAGACGCGAATTCCACGTCCTCCTAGTCTGCCATCTTGACTCCGCCCCCTCCACTTCTCATCTCACTTAATCCTCATCCAGTAATGAGAGGGACTCATTAGCCTGTCATGTACTGATAAGAAAAATAGACTCAGAAAAATTAACAAATTTTCACAAGACCACAGAGATAATAAGAGGCAGAGAAGAATTTCAACCTAGTTGTGTCTATTTCTAAATTCTTTGGTCTTGTCCCGTCTCCATGTGTGGAAACAAATAATGTCATTAGTCATGATCACCATTGATATTTTTTCATCACTAACAATGTACCAGGTTTAATAATAAGTGGTGTATAGGCACTGTCTCTAACAAACCTCACATAGAAACTATCATTGTTCTTGTTTTATAAAATGAGAGGATGTCCAGGGAAATAAGATTGGTTTCTCAAATCCCTGCAGATGAAGAGGGAAAGAATGGGAACCTGCATTTCTGTTGTGATGACCAATGTTACACTTCATGGAAAACAGAAGCAGGATTAGAGTCAGCTGCTTGCTTTAAGCATTATGGCTTATTTTTCCACAGCATTAATTTTACACTTATATTTTTGCTGACTATAATGTATAATATGTTTTAAAATGTTATCATTTTGTACCAAACATTTATTTCTCAAATCATTTGAATTATAATAAAAAGTACTTGATGTCCTGCTATTATGAAAATAGCCCCATGAAAGAAAAAGCTACAGATGCCTTTACAGCACAAGTGACCTTATCATTTTCATCATTGCTATGCTTTTAAAATCATCTCTTTTATAATTTCAGGTTCTCTCTTCCCTTTGAAGTCATAAGTGGCTGAAATAATCTATATGAAGCGCTATGCACAATGTTCCTTTAGGATGGTGATTTAATTTGTACATGAGAACAGAAATTGTATGTGTGAAAAAGATTAACTTTTTGGAGACATTTAATTTCCTTTCATTAAACTGTTTATTTTATTAGAATAATAATGTATAAAGAGAAATACTTCAGAAAGTTGGATAAATGAATATTTAAATGTCACCGTTCATAAAAATGTTTTACCATCCTATCCCTTCCCAAGTCCCTTTGCAGAAAATAGGCAAAATTAATAGAAACCATCTTCTCTTTCCTTTTATCCTTGAGTTCAAGAATCTAGCATATGTCTTTCTCATTACTATTTCTAGAAACTTAATGTAATTTTCCATTCTGTAGAAAGCAATTTTTATCTCAGAGAAATGTTCTTTAGTCACTAGTATTGTTATTGTATATTTCCCATCAGTTTCCTTTTCTTCTTCTGAAGTTGTTGTTATTTGGGTACTAAACTTCTGAAATCTGTTCTCCAGATCTCACATCTGTTCAAATTTTCTCTCTTTTCATATTTTTGGCCTGTACTTTGAGATAATATTCTTGCACTCACTCTTCCGGGCTGCTAATCCTGGTCTTAACAACAATCATCCCATACTTCACCTCATCTACTGAATTTTGTACTTCAAACATTTAGTTTTTATTTTAGAAAGTCTTGCTTTGTACCTAACTGGAATAGTCATAGCTGTTCCTTACCATGTTATTATTATATACTGGTGTTGTCTGAGTCCTCATCTGTCCCCTCCAGAGGTTCTCCTCTATTTCAGTTTCCTTTGCTGGATGTTTGGGTCCCTCAGAGTGGGATTATTTTTCCTTGTCATCTCTTTAGGAATCAGCTTTGGTTGTTGAAGCACCCTAAGTGGAGGAACTCTCAGAAGGAAGTCGAATCACCATCTACTTTCATCAGCTAAAGGTATGCCAATAGGCAGACAGCAGGAAAAATCCTACCACTGACCTAATAGTCTCATACTCTCCTAGCCTCAGAGGTATCAGTCCACCTTTTCACCTCTGCTTTCTCTTTTGAAGGCTAAGGAGACCAGCCCATCCAGACACTTGTGGGTCCATGGGTTCACGCACACACACATGTACACACGGGTTCAGCATTGCCCCCTCTAAATTCCCAGGGGTCCACAGATTTCTGTCATGGGTCAGTGTCAACAGTAACACTTTTTTAAAAGTACTTTCAGGGGGCTTCCCTGGTGGCACAGTGGTTGAGAGTCCGCCTGCCGATGCAGGGGACATGGGTTCGTGCCCCGGTCCGGGAGGATCCCACATGCCGCGGGGCGGCTGGGCCCATGAGCCATGGCCGCTGAGCCTGCGCGTCCGGAGCCTGTGCTCCGCAACGGGAAGAGGCCACAACAGTGAGAGGCCCGCGTACCGCAAAAAAAAAAAAAAAAGTAACAGGTTACTACCGAACTGAGTTGAGTTCTGAACTGAGAGGTATCAGAGATTAGCACTCCTTTGAAAAGCATATACCTGGCTTCTAAGCAAAGATTAGATTGAAGGGGGAAAATGTGTATGAGAGATGCCAGTTGGAGGCTATTGCAGTAGATGAAGTGAAAATGGTAGTGATGCAGACCAAGGTAGTAATGGTGAATATGGATAAGAATAGATCTCTCTTTTTTTTTTTTGCGGTACGCGGGCCTCTCACTGTTGTGGCCTCTCCCATTGCGGAGCACAGGCTCCGGACGCGCAGGCTCAGCGGCCATGGCTCACGGGCCCAGCCGCTCCGCGGCATGTGGGATCTTCCCGGACCGGGGTACGAACCCGTGTCCCCTGCATCGGTAGGCGGACTCTCAACCACTGTGCCACCGGGGAAGCCCTAAGCTAACATTTTTTAAATAGGAAAATAGGATAGTTAAGCTTTCATTTATATCTATCATCTTTTTATCTATATTTATATATCCAGCCCATGTTGGGGTAAAGTCATCTCTGCACTGACATTGTCTTGTATCATTTTTCTGTGTACCCGTTCCTCTTAAAAGACCCGGAGTTCTTTAAAGGCAGGGTCTGAGGTTTTTTGGTTTTTTTTTTTTTTTTGCGGTACTCGGGCCTCTCACTGCTGTGGCCTCTCCCATTGCGGAGCACAGGCTCCGGACGCGCAGGCTCAGCGGCCATGGCTCACGGGCCCAGCCGCTCCGCGGCATGTGGGATCTTCCCGGACCGGGGCATGAACCCATGTCCCCTGCATCGGCAGGCGGACTCTCAACCACTGCGCCACCACGGAAGCCCTATTTAAATATTTTTTAAAACACCTTTCAGTTTTGTCTTAAAATGCATTCAATCTTTGAACTCCATGTCTTGAGTATTTGAAATTTTATACAATATTAAATAATGAAATAATTGTTCACTCTTTAAAAATACTATTCTTGGTCTGCTCTCCTTTAGGATTGTCCAGTGCTACAAACAAAACTTCATTTCCCATTGGTGTTCACAGACAGGGCGTTATGTCCACAAGACATCAGTGGTACTTTAAAATTTGAATGTTAATTCTTTTTCCATGTAATTGCTGTTTGCTTTTGACATTGGCTTGTGACAGTGAAGGCCTTTTCTTTTCCTTTGTTTATTAAGTCCTTTCCCATCTCTATCTAATGGTTTATGTTACACTTCGGCTGAAAAATACATTGCACGCCCTTTACCAATTTATAATACTGTACTCCAGTGACAGATGTGCAGCTCAGTGGGAACATTATAGACATCACATGCCAGGATGAATAATTTCCTTTTTTCCCCTAATATTCAGCATCCTTTATAAGATAGAGTCAAGAAAACAAAAACTCAAATCAGGAAATTTGCATCTCTTTTAATAAAAAAATTTGCATCTCTTGTATCTTCTTTGGCATCAGAAGATAGAAAAAATTTCCTGTGTGCCTGACCTGCTACCTATGTCTTTTATGAGGCAATTTTCAATGTGAAATTTAGATGGGAAAGCGGTCAGAAACATGAGCCTCCTGTTCGTGTTTTCTATGCCTCTGGTGTTAGATTCGTTTTTGAATAGTTTTTATAGCCAATTTAGCAGTTTCTTATCTAGATGGCGTTTTTTAATTTTCAGTTTGTTTTATGATTAAGCTATCCTCAGGGTCCCTAGTGTTCTTCTGCAAGAAAATAGCCTGCTTGTTCTAGGAGAGTGGTGCTAATGGACAGTTGTGGGAAATATAAGCAAAGAAAAGTAGATAGAAGAAATTAAATTAGGTGTAAACTGGGGCTTTTTCATATTTTTAGCACATATGACTTTCTTGTATACTTTTCTTTCTGCAAATACAGCATCAACTGATCTCTAGGGTGGTTATTTTCCCAACTGCAAATCAATTTCATTTGAAATAACAAAAATATACATTACTACATAACACACACCAGGCAGGAAAGAAAAAATAAAAAGACCAGTGTGTACTGAAACAGCTAGTCACAGTACAAGCCACGTGAGAACCTGTGGAAACTATAAACGGGGATCTTTAGAAATGTTGTCACATAATCTCTAATCATTTCTATTTGCCTCAAAGAATTGAGGACTTTTGAGAATCACTTAGATCAAGCACAACGTCTGCCCGGCTTCAGCAAGACACACCAGGCTAGAGCATTAGAAATCACACACATAATTAGAAATCGCACACTTAATTAGAAATCACACATAATAGTGAATTATTGCCATGTAGCTGGTGGGGCTTCTGTGTGTGTGTGTGTGTGTGTGTTGCTTTATTGTTCCACAAAATATCTAAATACTCTTTTCATTTAATTGGAATGTAATATATGCCAATTCAGCTGCTATCACTCAGGTAGGGCAGCAAATTCATATATAAACTGACATGTACTGGGAGCGAGAAGGTGTTCAAGAAACCACAGATTGTTAGAAGGGATCATATGCTAGGAAAGTAGCAGCATGCAAGTCAATACAGTACCCATAAGTGTGTGTGAACTAGATAATTTTTGAAGGGTTAGAGATATAAATGATGACAAAGGGTCACTTATTTCCTCAAGGCAACCTTCCATGCATGCCCAGAATAGGGCTTGCTCTTCTCAGAAGGAAAATGTCAGGATCCATGGCGTTTCTCAGTGTGTGTAAAGCACTAGAAGTATCTTTGGAAAGTTAAATGAGAAAAAACCAGCGGGATGTTAAGCCACTTAGCAGGAGGTCTCACTAGTTGACACGTGTGCTCTCAGTTCTTGCTAATAGAGCCATGAAGGGTGACTGAGTGAGAAGGGTCAGTGACGAGGTCACCAATCCTGTGATGACCTAATCAACTTAGTGTGGGGATTTCCCCAGGCAGGAGGTCCTATACCTCACCCCACCAGCAGCCCCAGTGGGAGGGTAGACTTGGAACATCTTAGGTTTGTGGGATCTCAGCATGTGCCAGAGTGGGCGAATGCAGAAAGCAAGCAAGAAAATGAAAAGCTTTTTGTCTTGAGGCGGACAAAGCAAGCATCTTCTCAGGAGTACAGAACGCAAATGAGAAAATGCCAAAACAAAACCTGAAAATAAAACAGTGATAGCAATGGTCTCAACATTAGATGGAGAAGAACTGGAACTACAACTGAAACTACCAAAAAGAAAAATCACTCCAGAAAAATCTTTTAGTCTGTAAGATGAGACTTGTTACCAGCACCCCTCTTACTATTACTAGTTTTGTAGCCATACATCTGGAAGGCAACCAGTCCATCTAGAACCAGCAAAGAGTCCAGAGACAATGTGAACCCGGAAAATAGCAACATCTGGTATGAAACTAAACTGGGCTAGAAAAGGGTACCATTTCCCATGTGGTGAGGGGATAGGAATTTGGGAATGGTTACATCAGATCTTAACTAATTAAACAGTTAATTCCTTATTTCTCCTTTATATTTTTCTTCCAGTTTCATTGAGATATAAATGACATACAGCACTTCGTAAGTTTAAGATGTACAGTGTAATGATTTGACTTATATAATCATGAAATGTTTATCGCAGTAGCTTGCATGAACATCCATCATCTCATACAGATACAAGATTAAATAAACAGAAAAAGGTTTCTTCTTGTGATGAGAACTCTTAGCATTTACTCTCCTAAACACTGTCATATATAACACATGGCAGTGTCAATTCCATTCATCATCCTGTACATTCCATCTCTAGTATTTATTTATCTTATAAATGGAAGATTGTATCTTTTGACTGCCTTCATCCAATTCCCCCCTGCCCCCAACACTCACATTTGGTAACCACAAATCTGATCTCTTTGTTTGATTTTGGAGTATAATTGACCTACAGCACTACATTAGTTTTTGTTACACAACATAGTGATTCAATATTTCTATGCATTTCAAACTGATCACCAAAATAAGTTTAGTTTCCATATGTCACCAAAGAAGATATCACGTAGTTATTGACAATATTCCCCACACTGTGCATTTTATACCCATGACTCATTTATTTTGTAACTGGAAGTTTCTACCTTTTAGTCTCCCTCACCTATTTCTCTCATTCCTCCACCTCCCTCCCTTTTGGCAACCACCTGTTTGTTCTCTGTATCTATGGCTCTTTTACGGTTTTGTTATGTTTGTTTCTTTGTTTTGTTTTTAAGATTCCACATATAAGTGAAATCATACAGTATTTGTCTTTCTCGGTCTGAATTATTTCATTTAGCATAATACCATCTAGGTCCATCCAAGTTGTCACAAATGTCAAGATTTCCTTCTTTTTTTATGGCTAATATTCATTATATGTACATACCATATCTTCTTTATCCATTCATTTATTGGTGGGCACTTAGGTTCCTTCCATATCTTGGCTATTGTAAATAATGCTGTAATGAACATTAGGGTGCATATATCATTTCTAATTACTGTTTTCATTTTCTTCAGATAAATATCCCAGAGCGGAATTGCTGGATCATACGCTAGTTCTATTTTTAATTTTTTGAGAAATCTCCATACTGTTTTCCATAGTGGCTGCACCAATTTACTTTCCCACCAACAGTGCACGAGGGTTCCCTTTTCTCCTCATCCTTGCCAACACTTGTCATTTATTGTCTTTTTTATAATAAAAAGGTAGATGTAACAACAAATAAAAAGACATCTATCAGATGTCTTTCTGGCAGATATGATGTGAAGTCTCACTGTGGTTTTAATTTGTGTTTCCCTGGATGATTAGTGAAGTAGAGCATCTTTTCATGTGCCTGTTGGCCATCTGTATGTCTTCTCTGGAGAAAAGTGTTTTCAGATCCTCTGTCCATTTTTTAATGGGATTGTTTACTTTTTTGGTATTGAGTTGTATGAGTTCTTGGTATCTTTTGAATATTAGCCCCTTATTTGATATATCATTTTCAGATATCTTCTCTCATTCAGTGGGTGGCGTTTTCATTTTATCAATAGTTTCCTTCACTGTGCAAAAGCTTTTTAGTTTGATATAGTCCCATTTGTTTATTTTTGCTTTTGTTTCCCTTGCCTAAAGAGACATATCCAAAAAAAATATTTCTAAGACCAGTGTCAAAGAGAGTACTGCCTATATTTTCTTCTAGACGTTTTATGATTTCAGGACATACATTTAAGTGTCTAATGCATTTTGAGTTTATCTTTGTATATAGTGTGAGAAAAGAATCCAGTATGATTATTTTGCACATAGCTTTCCAGTTTTCCCAACACCATTTATTGAAGAAGCTTATTCCCCATTGTATATTCTTGTCTCTTTTGTTATAGATTAATTGTCCATATATGTGTGGGTTCATTTCTGGGCTCTCTCTTCTGTTTCATTGATCTATGTGTCTGTTTTTCTGAGCTAGTACCATACTGTTTTGATGACTATAGCTTTGTAGTATAGTCTGGAATCAGAGATTGTGATACCTCCAGCTTTGTTCTCCTTTCTCAAGATTTTTTTAGATATTCAGTGTCTTTTATTGTTCCATATAACTTTCAGAATTTCTTGTTTTAGTTCTCTGAGAAATGTTATTGATATTTTGATAAGGATCACACCAAATCTGTAGATTGCCTTGGTTAGTATACTCATTCTAATAATTTAATTCTTTCAATCCAAGAACACCATATATATTTCCATCTGTTTGTGTCATCCTTAATTTCTTTCATCAGTGTCTTAGAATTTTCTGAGTACAGGTTTTATTCCTAGGTATTTTATTCTTTTGATGCAATTGTACATGTGATTTGTTCTTAATTTTCTCTTTCCAATATTTCATTGTTAGTTTATAGAAATGCAACAAATTTCTGTATATTTATTCTGTATCCTGCATTTTTACCTAATTCATTGATAAGTTATAGTAGTTTTTTGGTGGTGCTTTTAGCATTTTCTATGTATAGTATCATGTCATCTGCAAAGACTGACTGTTTTACAACTTCCTTTTCAATTTGGATTAAATTTATTTATTTTCTCTGTCTGATTGCTTTGTCTGAGACTTATCATACTATGTTGAATCAAAGTGGCAAGAGTGGGCATCCCTGTCTTGTTTCTGATCTTACAGAAAATGCTTTCAGTTTTTCACTATTGAGTTAGCTGTCATATATGGTCTTTATTATGTTGAGGTGTGTTTCTTTACATTGTTAAGAGTTTTCATCATAACTAAATGCTGAATTTTTAAAAATTCTTTTCTGCATCTACTGAGGTAATCATATGCTTTTTATTCTTCAATATGCTAATGTGGTGTATCACATTGAGTGGTTTGTGAATATTGAAACATCTTTGCATCCCTGGGATAAATACCATTACATCCAGGTGTATGATCCTTTTAATGTACTGTTGAATTCAGTTTGCTTGCATTTTTTTGAGGGTTTTTGCATTTATGTTCATCAGTGTTATGGGCCTGTAATTTTCCATTTTGTGATATCTTTGGTTTTGATATCAGAGTGATACTGGCCTTGTAGAATGAGTTTAGAAGTGTTTGAGAAGGATAGGTGTTGACTCTTTTTTAAATGTTTGGTAGAATTCATCTGTGACACCATCTGGTTCTGAACTTCTGTTTATTGGGAGGTTTTTTTTTTTAATTAGTGATTCAATTTCATTACTGATAATTGGTCTATTTTTATTTTCTGTTTGTTCCTGGTTCAGTCTTGGGAGATTGTACATTTCTAGGAATTTGTCCATTTTTTCTCCATTGTCCAGTATATTGGTATATAATTGTACCCAGGAATCTCTTATGATTTTTCTGTGGTGTCACTTGTAACTTCTCTTTTTCCTTTCTGATTGTATTGATTTGGACCCTCTCTTTCTCTCTGTCTCTGTCTCTCTCTCCCTCTCTCTCTCTCTCTCTCTCTCTGTTGTTTTTTTGTTTGTTGTTTTTTTTGATGAGTCTGGCTAAAGGTTTATCAATTTTGTTTATCTTTTCAAAGAACCAGATCTAAGTTTCATTGAACTTTTCTAATCCTTTATCTCTATTTAGTTCATTTCCTTTCTGATCTTCATGATTTCTTTCCTTCTACTCACCATGGGTCTTGTTTGTTCTGTTCTTTTTCTAGTTACTTTTAAGTGTAAGGTTAGGTTGTTTATTTGACATTTTTCTTGTTTCCTTAGGTAAGCTTATATCACTATAAACTTCCCTCTTAAAACTTCTTTTGCTGCATTCCGTAGTTTTAGATCACTGTGTTTTCATTTTCATTTGTCTTCAGGTAGTTTTCTTATTTCTTCTTTGATTTCTTCAGTGAATTATTAGTGTTTAGCAGCCTATTATTTAGCATCCATGTGTTTGTTTTTTTGCAGTTTTCTTCTTCTAGTTGATTTCTTATCTCATAGCATTGTGGTTGAACAGTTAATTCTAAGAGAAGAACACCCCTGATATCCTGACTGCTAAGTCTTGTTGTTGTTAGGAGCTGGTCTGATCCTCATGGCTCTGCCATGTTGTTCTCCTTTTGGAAATAAATAATTTCACAGGACACCAACATCAGACAAGGTCATTCTGCAGCCATGATGAAGTGAAACAAAGAATAAGACCACTCATCATTTTGTCCCAGCACAAACAAAAAACAGGTCATTGTGGAAGCTACAACAAATATCCAACTGCCAAATATCCCTCTCTCCTGCCTAATATGAGTAATGGCTATCTCTTTTCCATTTTTTTTTCAATTACAGCTTTAACCTGCCTCTAGTCTTCCCTCCTAGATAAGACTTATTATTCCCAGTCATAGAATTGTCCTTTTTCTGACAGTATCTAATATAGAGAAAATCCTTGCTTCCTTGAACTTTCTCCCAAATCACCCAACACAAAGTCCAATCCCATAGGAGATCCTTTTTAGAAGAACTCACTCTTTTACCAAGATGTCTCAATGTTTCCCGTGACGTGCAGGCTTCCTCACTGCAACTAATGATAAGTGCAAATTTTTGACCCCAGGTATACCCCAGATAATCTTGGCTAGATGTGCATGTGAAACTTTCTTGCACTAAGCATTGTGTGTAGCCTTTAGGATACAACAGTGAGGAAGATGGTGCCATCAAGTACATAAGCATCACCATGAATCGGAGTTCTTCCTGTTTTGCTCACTGATGGTCCCCTTAGAGAGCCCAGCACATAGTAAGTTCTCAATAAATATTTATTGAAAGAATGAAATAGCTTTCAGTCTACCAGCTAGGAAGTGTTCAGCCGGGAGCCAGACACATAGAATGTACAATTAACAATAACTTATTTCATATTATATTAAGTTCAATAGTAGTTGTATATTTATTTAAGTTAATTCTACTCTACACTTGTAGAGTGTTGAGCCAAATATTTGCTTGTGATCTTTGTAATAAACTATTTTCTCTCCAATGTTTCAAGTCCATTACCTCTTTCAAAATATTGTACAAGTAAGGTTTAGTGCAGAAAGTCAGCTCTTTTTATGCAGCTCCAATCATATTGTAGTCAGCATTTCCTGACCTTCCAGGATTCTGTCATTTAGCTCACTGTTCCTTCCAGTTGAAATTGCCTTTATCTCCTTCTTGGTTAGGTTAAAGAAATCCTATTTATAATTTCCTTGTCTGATATGTTTCTTCTTAAGTAGAAAAAAAAAAAAACACTTCCATTTTTCTGACCTACCTGAGGAAAACATATTCATACATTTTTCTATACAGATGTTGTTATTTCTGTGTGGCAATTTCTAACCCTCTGCCATGCACGGTTCCTTTGGAAGGTAATGCATCTATTCCTTTTCTATTCCAGGCATTTAGTTCTATGTTGTATTCAATATATGGTAAATAAATAAATTTGTGGCCTCCCAATAAACATTTAATTATTTCCCCATTGGAAGATAAATCCACACTTCTTCTCTTGACATTCAAACCTCTATAAAATATTGCCTTAAAATATATTTCAAGGGTATCTTCCCTTACTCCTCTGTGTGAACAATTTACTTCCATGAAGTTGGTCTCTGCATGTTTACTGGCATTTTTTCCCATTTTTCTCTTCCAGAGTGATTTCCCTTCCTTTTACTTAGCTAAGACTTACTTCTCCTAAACTTCTGAATAAATTACTACCTATGTCATTAATTATCACCAGTATAGGACATGAATACCAACATATAGATGATGTACCTCAAATCCCCAGGACCTTACACAACATAGAGACTTAATACATGACTGATGACAATGATGGTAGTGATTAGGTGGGAGCTCAAGAGCTCAACAGACATAGAAAAGATGCTTCTACATGGTCTTAAGCCAGGATCTACTGTCAAGAATAAAATAGAAAGAAGGAAGAGCAGGATAGCAATAGAAAACAAAAATAGCTCCTGTTAGACATCAAATGGTGGTGAGGAGGTAAACCTAAGCTGTTGTCTTGAGTGCAGAAAGGTCATGTGGTTCTCTGGATTTAAAATGATTTATTATGACCTAACCAGACTTTAGAGTTTGGGCTTTGAACATGGGAATTTCATACATAGAATTCAGAAAATAAATTACCCACGTACATGTCTCATTCTTTTTAGCATTATTTATCTGAAACCTCATAATGCTATTCCTTCTCCTTTGTGATTTAAAAAAAATTGCTTGCATCATTTTCTTGGATTATTTCCTGCTAGACCTTCATAAAATATGTCTATTTTTAGGTGCTACTGAACAAATGCTCCTCATTCCCCGCTTGCACCCCACTGTGCAACCACAGAGGAGCCTACAGATCAGTGGGGGTTGATTCTTCATAGAAATAGCATCTCATCTTGGGAGTATGAAATTTCAGGGAAATATCTTTGTAAACTACTTGACTTATTTCTAAATTTCTTCTTCTCCGACAAGGCCTGAAGATTACAGAAACGTAAATAAGTCATATATCCATTGCCTTTGAATTCAGTTAGGGTCTAATATTTAAGGCAGAGACTTGAATGAAAACAAAATTGTCTGAAGTATTATGATTGTCTCTGGGAATTCAAACAAAGGATGACGATAAAGACAAAAGGCCTTTACTATAAACTAACAAAAAAGGCAGCACATAAATAAGTGCAAAAACCAGAAAAATGGGCAAATAAAAGGACTTATTCTCATAGAGGAGCTTGGCTTCATGGAGACCTCCTGGAGGAGGTTCAGTTTAATGTGGTCTTGATGGGTTTATTGGCTTTTGACAAATATTGACTTGAGAGGAAAATTCTAAATAAAAATCAAATTCAAGAAGGCAAAATGACTGTTTTGGGAAAAAAATAATCTTGATATGTGTAAACAGCAGTCTTCCAACTCCAATACAACTAATATATTATCCAACATATTTCCTATTTTATCAATCCTCTTAGAAAACTAAAAGCTACATTTGGGGTTCTGTTACATTTTCTTTCCTCAGCCATGATGTTTTTATTTTTTGTCATACCTTTCTTTTTTTCTCTTCCTCTCTTTTCTTGTTTCTTAGGTTTTCATTTCATCCTGATTTGTTTTAGTTATACCACACTTATGCATTTCCCTGTATTATCAACTGCACAAAATGCTCTTGTGTAAATAAGAAGGGTAAAAAATTCCACATTCATTACAAATACATTATAGAGTTTAGAGTGAGAAAGAAATCTAGAAGTGGAAGATGTTTCCAAAAGGTGGAAAACTTTGAATGTCATGTAAGAAAACAAACAAAAAACATATATTTTAGGCAAAGAAGAGCCATTGCATGTTTACTGGCAGCAGAATGATATAATGACTGTTCTACATTGTGAATATAGTTGTAGAAAAGATGAGAGATTGGAGGAAAATATTGGTCTAGTCAAGTGAACAGTACACAGATGCCTGAAATAGTTCACTTAGTTTTAAATGATGTATTGTCCCTTACACAGTCTATATAAAATTCACAGAGACTAAAGTAGAGGTAGAAAAAATTGTAAGGAATGAGTGCACTAAAATTTAATGCAACAGAAGTTGTGCTTCCAAGGTAGAGAAGAAAGATTCTAAAACTGACTGTATGATGGCCTCCAGTTTTGGTTCCACATGTAAGCAGCATGGAAGTCACCATTCTGTTCTAACATCAAGTAACAAACTGAACAGACTAAAAAATCAACAACTCTTCTTGGATCTGTAAGAGATGGTAAGGACACAGGGCAAACTGTTGTCCCCAAGACTGGAGGGACAGACAGGGGAATATAGGGCGTCTTGACTAGCAGAGCAGAAACTCAGGAGAGGAAACTACTGAGGGAACTAGTGCCGGGTCAGTAAAACCTGAACTGCAACTGGTAACTTGCTGAAGAGTCAGTGTGGACAACTCTGAGAGATAAAACCTGCAGGGGGCCCCAGACATAGGCGGGCCCAAGATGTTGTGAGATTTATCTCCAGGAACTCAACCAGATTCCCTCGGTAAATATCAGAGAAAAATCTCCTTGGGCTTCTAGAAGAGAGAGAGGGAAAGGAACCATTCTGAAAATATTGGTTTGGCCAAAGATGGTATGGAAAAACCCATACAAACTTTCTGGCCAACCCAATACATTAGGACACTCTGTTCTTCTTAACAAGGTCTGCCTTCAGGGTTAACTAGTTAACCAGAGCCTACCCGCTGGAATATTATCAGAGCCTAATTGACCTGGAGAAGGGAAATATCCAACTCTAGTCCACTTTAACCATCCTGTCCCACATAAGGGAGGAGACAAATAGTGAGAAGCATTTGTGCAGTTCACAGTACAGAGGTATAAGCTTACTGAAACACTGAAGCATAATCATAGGACTACAGAACGCTTCCCGCACACACACCTCACCACAACATTATTAAAGGCCTATCTACAGCAGTTCCTTTTACTCAAGATACATCATCTATTGCTACCAGTCAGAGAGAATGGGCCAGAAAAATATATATATTTGAAAAGATAATGGCCCAAAACTCTCCAACTTTTGTGAAAGACATAAATTTAAAGATCCCAGGAGTTCACTGAGCTCAAATAAGATAAATTCAAAGGAAAATATAACCAGAGACATAGTAAGCAAATGGCAGAATATTAAAGATAACATATAGAAAATAGCCAGAGAAAGACAAGACATTTCATATGGAGGAAAAACTCAACAATTCAAATGACAATCACGTGAGACTGACAATTTAAATACAGGTGCATATTGTTGTTTAGATAATAAGAAATATTAAGTAATTGCCTTTAGATTTTCCAACTTTTTCTCTAAGTTCCTGCTAGATTTCATATTCTAGTAGCAGATGTATTTTCAGAGAAATGTACAAATGTTCCTGTTCTCTTTGACCAGTATTAATTTCTTGAGATCTTATTGCTTGTTACTTGAATCCTGTAGCTCTCATACACCTGGTATAAGCAACATTTAATTTTTGAAGTATATCGACAATCTCTTTATAATTACAAGATGTAATTTTACATTTTTGCATTTTAAAAAACAGTTCGATCATAATCTATGCATGCTTTTCCTTCATGCACCTGCACACATGACCTTTGTGAACAAAAATTATCATGTACAATCTGTGTTTACTTATATAACTTTCTGGTTACATACTGCCTATATCTGTGGAGTCAAGTTATGAAAGTAATAGGAAAAAAAAATACCTAGGCTGTGTTCATTGGTTATACAAGTTTGAAATGCTAACCAATATATTTTATTCACTGTTACACTTCTGCGCATGCTTTAACAAATTACTTCTTAAATCTAGGATGTTCTAAAGCCTGCTACCAAAGAACTGAGTTTGAAAAAAAAATGACAATAGAATTTTCATCAGAACACAAGAAAAATAGAAGACAGCATGACATCATTTTAAAAGTGTGTAAAGAATAAAATATAAAAGACCCAAACAGGAAGACTTTTCAAATCCTATGCGGGTCTTAATGCCTATAGAAGAAGAGAGGGAATGAAAGACAATTGGAGCAGCTCTAGTGCAGCTCAAATTGTTGGCCAGGCCAATGGGGAGCTCCAGAGCAATGAATACCCATTGGAGGAGCCCCACAATGGACAGAAATGGCCTACCTCTAGTATCTTGATTATATGCTCAGTCATTGACCGGGAGTAGCCCAGAGAAAGCTTCAAGAAAATGATTGTCGATCTTGAACTTGGAGCAGCTGGAAGTTGGCAGCTCTCACCTTCCTTGAAGCAATTTCTCTCTTAAAAGAGAACCGAGCAGCACACTCTCATCACTGCAATACATATGAATTGGAGAATTTATACCTTACAATGGGGTGTTAATTTGTAATGTGTTAAAGACATATACCCATTCAAAAAGGAAAAAAATTATTGACAAGTATTTACACTAAGACTGTATCAGTTATCTAAACTCATGTGATAAATTACTCCAAAATTTATTAGTTTAAAATGACAACCATTTCATTTATTCATTATACTGTGGCTTAAGATTTGGGGCTAGGCTCAGCTGGGTGGCTTTCTGTTGGTTTTACCTGGAGTCAATCATATGGCTGCAGTTATCTGATGGCTCAAGTGAAGCTCACTGGTCTAAGGTGCCTCACTCTTATGCCTGGTATGTCTCTCATGCTAGACCTGCTTCTTCACAAGGCCCATCAGGCAGTCAAGTTCCAAGGAGCAAGTATTCCTCAATCCTCTGCTTGTGTCACACTTGCTGATGTCTCTCTAACCAAAGTAAGACACATGGCCAGCCCTAAGTCCATGAGGACAGACTATACTTATACACAGGTACTGGGAAGTATGATTCATTGGGGGCCATTACTGTAGCAGTCTACCACAGGGATCAATATATGAGGAATGAAAAAAGGAAAAGCAAATACGCCTGATGTTTGCAGCTAAGTAATTAATTAGAAATATTATGCTTTGATTGGCCAGAGAAGCAATAGAGACAAAGTGGTTTATTTTGAACATAAGCATTTTAATATATCAACAGTATTTTGTTCTATAATTGCAAGTATTAACTCTTTGCTGATATTATATTATCTGTCTCTAATTAAACAAAGTTTCTATGTTTTTCAAGTATATAAAAAGTGATATCAAAAAGAGAACAAAAGATTCATTCCAAGAAACACAAATAAACTTCCATGAGTAAGTCTGACCTGAGTCAACACTCTTAAAAAAAAAAGGGGGCTTTTTTTTAGGGTTAACTTCTGATTTGGGGTCTAATCTGGTGATCTGAGCCCATGTTTTAAACTTTTATCTCTCTTTAAAATATCCACTGAAATTGCTAAATGATTACTTTGGGAAAAATTCATACCTCTACAGAAACCAGGGGAAGATACATCTACCTGCCTGAAATGTCAACACATTTGGAAAAGATAGAGTGTAGGCAAGTTTGTGATCACCGTTAGAAAGAGGTTTCATCCTGAGAAACAAATGGGAGGAGCTGTATGAACCCTCACTAACCCCCTGATGCAGAGTGCTAGATACTGTGTAGTGGACAGGCACATGGAAGTCACTACAGAGAGAATCTTTATCTTTTGATCATTTCTGAGATCTGCAGTGGGTGATGGAGTAATCCTCTTGTCTCAGAGAGAATAATTTTAATGCAAACCAAAAAGCATGAACTGGAAGTGACATACGCTACAAAAGAAAATGTTCACTGAAAAACTATTGACTCCAAATGATTGAATATAAATTAGATAAAGAGCCTTCTCTAAAAAGTTTGCATTACCTGAAGAATGAGGACGGGAGGGAGTATTGGTATGTCTTTAGTTTCCAGTTCCATTCAAGGGAAATTGTGGATCTCTTAGTATGCAAAAACTTTATGAAAGCCTCTTATAATTTTAATATGCCTGCTGGTTAAATTGGATACTTGCCATTATATTTCTTACTTGAATATTTGCTGAACTAATGGGATAACTCAGTAAACAAACGTTTCACTCTCATTTAGGTTTTCTAGCTTGGTTCTTTCTCCTTCTTAATAAACCTGAACAACTCTAGTTTTTATATTCTAGGTATCAATCTTTAGTAAGAAAGCTGGTCTTTAAAATTCTCCTCATAATAGCCAAGAGGGATATAATAATGTATTTATGAGGTCTGCTTTATAAAATTGAAGTGTAGCAGAGCATGAAATATTCCTTTTTTAAAAAGGAACTGTTACCTAAAACATAAAATAATGTTTTTTAAAAAATTCTGCACATTAGAAAGAGCTTTATAGAATAAGAAGAATAACTCAATTTTGCACAAACAAATCTAGTTCACTCTTTAGCTTTGGAAGCAGTTCTTTGTAGGAAAATGCTCTCAGCAGGAAGTCCCTTTTCTTGTCACTTTAGCAGAGCTATATTGTAAGTAACTTTTAAACCAGGCGCCTCCATGCTCTACTCATCTCTGGCCTAAGCACACCTTTCAAATCTTCTAATCACACAATACCCTGTCTAACTTGTTAGTTCTTTTTGTAGATCAGAGAAGTATAATTGAAGAATAAGTAATTAACAGATGACCAGATCTCTTTCCTAACTTCCCCTTCAGAAATCTCGAGAACAAACTGTGTGAACAAACCGTGAACAAAGTAACATCTAGAGGAAGATCACAAGAAGTCGATGCACGCAGTGGGGGCTGCCAAGGAGTCTGATCCCCTATTTCAACGATTAACTGAGATTACTTCCCTTTTTCCCTTTAAAACTTTCATGGTCAAGCAGAATCTTCGGAGGTGGTTTTTTGGGGACATTGAGTCCACCATCTCCCCAGATTGCCAGCCTTCTGATGAAAAGCAACTTTCCTTTCTACCAACATCTCTCTCTTGAGTATTGAGTTTTGAGCGGCGAGCAGCTGGACCCGATTTGTTAACAGGTTCATACCTGGAAAATAATCTGTTGTCCTCCCTTTCCTTGCCTCACTCAGTTTTGGTGTTGTTGTCTTTAACTTCCCTTTTTCATTTCTCATGTTTCCATAGACAACTGATTTTAGAAATCTTCAAGCGAATGTTTGAATCCTTTTTAAACAACATATATCCCGAGCTAAGAGAATATTTCTCTACTAAATCATTCCATTCTAGATACATGTAATATCTCATGTAAATAGCTTGAAAAAATTTGAAATGGAAATATTATCTCCATCATTCAGATGTGAGTATTTCTGGGTAAGTTCACGATGCCAGGGACAAAGAGAACTAAGGTTGGACCCCAAGACTGTCTAACCACACCACCTATCAGGCACAAAATCAGTCACAGAGTCAGTTAAGTCCAGATCTATCTTTTCATTTAAGAGCCAGCTCTCCTCACAATTTTAGGTGTTAATACAAAAGATTCCATTATTCCTTCTATGGGAAGCAACCTGAAAAATTCTAAGTCGGGCTACCAAAATGAGATTTCAGGAAGAAACTCATTTCATCTCCATGATCCATTGTCCCATTTCTGTGGGTTGATTCCTCCCTACTCACCACCACATCCCCTTCTGAATCAACAACAGCCAAAAGATTTTTGCAGTATTTAGTATAGAGCACAGCACTACAGAAATGCCTAAGAAGATTCTAAATACACTCACAACTGACTAGCATAACTGTGGACAAATTGACTTCAGAATTAGAGAAAGCCTCTAAAAACTGTGATGGAATGATTGTTTGAGAAGTAAACCAACTGTTTCACAATATCCTTCAGTTAAATTGTGAGTCACTGGGCCATCAGGAAGTAATTGGTTCACAGAGCAGTCATCAACAACAGCAATGAAAATGTCAATTTCATAATTTCTAGGTTCAAAAGGTATCACTGGTATACAACAGAATATACAAGCAAGGAACTACTGAAGCAGAATCCACTCCTTCTTGATCCCACCCCCTATCCCTCTTTAGAAGTTTCTCTGAGTCAGGGAAGAGGAAGGGATAGTTTGGAATATAAAAAGCTTTAGAGGCTATTCACTGCGTTCTCATCAACCTGGTATAAACATGGGAAATGGGAAGGGGTGAGAAGGGAAGTGCAATATCATTTACTCTGATGATTTTAACTATGAGACTAAAAGAAACCAGAGAATTTAAGCCCCATAATTCCTTTACTAACCTGGCTCTTGAAGACAGAAGTTCAGTAAATCTCCCCAGGCCACACAGCCAGGGAGGGACACAGGGATGGCTGACATGTCTTGGGAGCTTGAGAGTGAGGCACAGAGGGTCTTGCCTCCATGGCTTTCTCCCCAGGCCCTAAGAGGGACCTGCAAGGTTACCAAAGGGAACAGATTGTCTCCAAAAGAGCAAACCACTGTGTCCACGTGGCCTGCCGTGGTGAGGAACACCAACACTTTGTGGCGGGGACTGCAGGTGGACACACAGAGATCAGAAGAGGGTGCTGGGTGGACTTCACCTGAGCTCACAGCAAAGAAATCAAAGGTTGAGTTGTTCAAGCTGACTTCTGCATACCCAAGTTTTTCACTATCAAAACTTGTCCCACAGGGCTTCCCTGGTGGTGCAGTGGTTGAGAGTCCGCCTGCCGATGCAGGGGACACGGGTTCGTGCCCCAGTCCGGGAAGATCCCACATGCTGTGGAGTGGCTGGGCCCATGAGCCATGGCTGCTGAGCCTGCGCGTCCGGAGCCTGTGCTCCGCAACGGGAGAGGCCACAACAGTGAGAGGCCCGCATAGTGCAAAAAAAAACCTTGTCCCACAAAAAGCCATTGATCTAAACTCTAGGTTAAATATATCCCATGGTACAAATGTTGTATAAAAAAATAAAGTCATGGGTCCGCAATATTTGAGCCCTCTGTAGCCTGTTGCTGAATTACTGACAGATCCCCATGTGCCTATGTCCTTATCTGTAGAAGAGACACTTCTATAAATTATCCCCTGCTCCCCAGAGACAATGTGACAATTAAGTTATTCAGAGTGAACCTTAACTATTCAATCTTCTCTTTCACTTAGGAATTTGTCTTCTATTTGTTTGGAACCTTAAAGCTGAGGGTCAAAACCAACAAACAAAAAGAGACTTGCACTACGTATCACTATGTTATGACTACTGGTTAGCCTAAAATGTACTAATTATAACTCAGAATCAGATTGTCTCTGGAACTTCATATCTAGGGATTAAAAGAAATGTAACCAAGTGGCCAGGCTGATTAAAGTGATTATTACTTCTACCTGGGGAAAATTATATATCTTTAGATGCAGACTAGAGAATTTGTCATAAGTATTCATGCTATATTTTTCTTAAGAGGATATGGAAATACTTTTTTTTCTCTAAGAAAATAAAGCTAGCCATGAATAATCGGCATGACTTCATTGTTCCTAAACCCTGCACGCATTTACTGAGTACCTACTATGCCTCCGGCATAGCTGATAAAACTGGAATCAAAGCAGACTAAAAGGGCTTCCCTGGTGGCGCGGTGGTTGCGAGTCCGCCTGCCCATGCAGGGGACATGGGTTCGTGCCACGGTCTGGGAAGATCCCACGTGCCACGGAGTGGCTGGGCCCGTGAGCCATGGCCGCTGAGCCTGCACCTCCGGAGCCTGTGCTCCGCAACGGGAGAGGCCGCGGCAGTGAGAGGCCCGCGTACCGCAAAAAAAAAAAAAGCAGACTAAAATTCCTGCTATCCTGATGAAAAATAAACAAAATAAATGAGTAAAATATAGAGTGTTTTAAAATATAAGTAGCATGAAGAAAATCAAGTACAAAAAAGAGCGTGGGAAGGTTGGGTTGCAATTTTAAATTGGTGGCCTGAGAAGGTTACATCTAAGTAAACAGGAAAGATGTGATGGAACAAGGCAGGTGGATTAGAGAAGGCTGTTCCAGGCAGAGGAATAGCACAGGCAAAGTCCTGAGGCAATTGACCTTCTACTGACTTCTCCACCAGTCTCCTTCAAGGTCCCACAGCAGCTAGATGTGCTGTTTCCCAGATTCCCTTCCTTACTTCATCTTGCCCACCCACATGTGTTTTTCTCTGACCTACCAATTCCTCTGTTCAGATCCTTATTTTTCCAAATACTTGCACAATTGTGTAAGTTCTTATTCTCTTATTCCATAATAATAATGGTGCTTTACTTCCCCGACTGAACCCTGACATCTCACTGTCTCATACATCTTAGTCTCTTACTCAAAATTTCAAGTCACCAAAGTGCATTGTAATATGAGGGTTAATTCGCTCATTCCTGGAATTGGCCTGAACTGTTTGGCTCACGTATTTGCATGACACCGATTCCTGGTTAAGAAGTGAAAGGTACCGATTCACAGGGTTATGTTGTGCCCATGGGTCTGAGGAGTTTGGGGGCAGTTTTTACCAGCTTGCCAGCATCGTTTTTGATAACAGGGGCACTTGTACCTAGTCTCAGTACACTTCCAATGGGCTCTTGTTGTTGGGTTTGGTTACACAGTGAGAAGTATGCCTACCTGACCAGCAAGATGTAATAGCCCCAGTTCAAGAGTTGTTCTCTGCATATGTCCAGTGGTTCCTGATTCAAGAGAGAAAAGCAGTCTGATATGACCCTATAGAGGGAGGAAACTGGACCTTGGACCTGCCTCTTCAGACTTCTTGCTGGGTGAACTCCTTTGGCCGTGATGTCCTGTCTTTAATTTGTAACTAAATTGAGTATTTTTCCTGAAATAAACTGTAAATTAACAAGCATTGACATTGGGGGTCCTGTGAGTCTTCTTTAGCAACTGAGCCAGTCTGACTGCCACTCCCATACTCACATGCCATGAAACATCTCCCTCCCATCCTTGTCCCCCAGCCACCAAGTTTCCCTCCCTGCAAGAAACCAGCCTTGTAAATGCCATGTGAGTCCTTCAAAAGATATTTTATGCATATTTAAGCAAAGTCATATATACATATATTTTTACTTATTTTACACACATAGAAAAAATTTGTGTACACTGCTCTGACCCTTGTTTTTTTCAAGGTCATATTTTAAGAGAGTTTTAATTTTCCTGTAACTTATTTGTTAACTTGTAAGCTCTTTTTTTTTTTTTAAGAAGATGTTGGGGGGTAGAAGTTTATTAATTAATTAATTTATTTTTGCTGTGTTAGGTGTTCGTTTCTGTGCGAGGGCTTTCTCTAGTTGTGGCAAGCGGGGGCCGCTCTTCATCGTGGTGCGCGGGCCTCTCACTATCGCGGCCTCTCTTGTTGTGGAGCACAGGCTCCAGAGGCGCAGGCTCAGCAGTTGTGTCTCACGGGCGTAGCTGCTCCGCGGCATGTGGGATCCTCCCAGATCAGGGCTCGAACCCGTGTCCCCTGCATTAGCAGGCAGACTCTTAACCACTGCGCCACCAGGGAAGCCCTGTAAGCTCTGTCTTCATATGGAGACTAAGTTTCTTAAATGCAATTATTCTTTGTCCCGGTTTTGTAACTTTGGTCACATGTCTGTATGAACATGAGACACAACACTAAAAAGGTCACATCACTTTATTTTGCTTCTTTTGATTTCCTGATAAATTTAAAACCTCTTCTAAATTCCCTCACTTAGGAAATTGTTCAATCCCAGTCACGTTTGGCATGGGGAGGTCCCTTCTTTTCCGTAGCATTGTTGTATGAGAATCTCAAGATGGGAAAATCGTCAGGAGGCTTCACCCTGTGTCCACGGTGGCGGTCATCATGCTGCATGCATAGCTGTCAACAACACTGGATGTTCTATGTCCCTTGGTCCCTCAGCACTCAGCATCCCCCCAGAAATTCCTCTTCACCTGTGAGAATGAGTTGGGCCAGTCCTCTGTTGCTACCTTCAGAGCCACGGCCCCCATCCGATTTACCCAACCTCATAATCAAGAGTGTTGTGTACAAGAAGGTCATGGTTTTCTTCTATTTTTTTACCACTTTCTTGGGAAAAATATAAAAATCTGTGTTTACTTTCCTGTCTACACTTCTCTTTTGAGGATCGGGTCACTTCACCTCCTACAGCCCTTGGAGCTCTCACCTTTCTTAGATAATCCACTCCAGTGTCCCTTGGTGCATGAAATACAAAAGTTGTTGGGACACTCGCCTTCCCCACAGCACGCTCCTCCCCTCCTGTGCCCAACTCTCCAGAAGAGATTTAATAGCACTTAAGCTTAGGCTGTTCTGTTATTTCCATCATCACAAGGGAAGTCAGTAAGAAACCTTTTTTTTCTATACCTCCTATTAAATTTGCTGCCTCAAGTGGCAGAATAATCATAAATCTACTACCGAGCCTTGGACATCAGCCACCCTTCACACTGTGTCTCCCTTCTGCTGATGACATTATGTTGTATTTCAAAGGTTCTGAATAGATTGTTCCAGAGGCTCTGGAGTTGAAAATAATTTTTACAAAACATTAACTCCTGTGGTATCAGATTTTGATTTTCTTTTGAGCACAGCAAACTTCGGCCCCAGTACCTTCAAGGTTCCCAGCCCATCCCCACCCCCTCAAGAAATAACAAGAACAATAAAGTTGCTCAGCAAAGTTTTTAAACTTTAGAAAGGTTTGTCTGAAATGGTGAAAACATATAACCTATGAAATGAATTTTTTCTGTTTTTCGGTAGAACTATTCCAATTTCTATTTCAATTAATCACAGGTATTTCTATATTATTTCAGATCACTTTTAGCAGAACATGATTGTAATAAGTTGAGGAATGCCAACACCCTCCCAACCAAATATAAAGTCTTAATTCCTGGAATGTTATCTTATAAGACAGAGATTTTGCAGATGTGACTTACGGATCTTGACATTAGGAGATTATCCTGGATTATCCAGGTGGGCCCTAAGTGCAATCACATGTATCCTTGTAAGAAGAATCCAGAGGGAGATTTGATCACACACAGAGAAGAAAACATGAAGATGGAGGAGAGAGAGATTTGCAGATGCTGTGGCCCTGATGATTAGAGTGATGTGGCCGCAAGCTAAGCAGTGCCCGCAGCCGCCAGAAGCTGGAAGAGGCAAAGAACAAATTCTCCCCTACAGCCTCCAGAGGGAGCATGGCCCTGCTGACTCCTTGACTCAGCTCAGAGACGCTGATTTTAATTCTGCTGTTTTAGGCCACCAAGTTTATAGTAATTTGTTGTGGCAGCCACAGGAAACCAACACAATAATAAAATACCATTTTAAAAAGAGGCATGTTTAAAATGTAGGCATTTGGAGATATAGAGTAGAAGAGAAGGGGGAAAGATTACTATCAAAGAAAAATCTTGTTTTCCAACATTGTAGTTCTTCTTTGTCTTAATTATGTACCAGAGAAACTTTCTCGAATTAAGAACTAACATTTGTTGCGTGCTTGCTGTGTGCTAGTCCCCATAAAACCTGCTTAGCACATGTTACCTGGCTTAATTCACAGCAACACTATAGGCATATAATTATGCCCACTTTCCTTGGGAGGGAACCAGCTTTGAACCAGGGTAAATACATTGGCCTGGTCACACAGCTGTTGGTGACATTTCCTGAAGAACATCTTAAGGAATCTCTGTAAAACCTGTACACAGATCTACAGGGTGGCTTTCTTTTTAATGGTAATGTTTTTTTGTTTTTTTGTTTTTTTGTTTTTTGTTTTTTGCTGTACGGGGGTCTCTCACTGTTGTGGCCTCTCCCGTTGTGGAGCACAGGCTCCGGACGTGCAGGCTCAGCGGCCATGGCTCACGGGCCCAGCCACCCCACGGCATGTGGGATCCTCCCGGACCGGGGCACGAACCCGTGTCCTCGGCATCGGCAGGCGGACTCTCAACCACTGCGCCACCAGGGAAGCCCAATGGTAATGTTTTATAATTATGCAAACTTACTTTGCCTTGGAACTGCCTCCTATCCCAAGACTTCATAAAATGTCATAATAATAAGACCTCTTTTGCTTTTTCTCTATTCCCAAGAATTGTTTTGTGTAAATCTGTTTTTTATTCCATGGTACTAACCTCAAAATGTTAGGAATAGGAATCAAATAATGAATACAGATTAAATGTGGAAATCAAACTAAAAACATATTTTGGAGGGATTTAAGAAAGACTTGAATAAATGAGATAAACCAGATTCCTTATGGGAAAAAATATTGCAAATATGGGACTTTTTCAAAATCAATGTGTGCATATAATTTAACACTATTTAAAAATACAATGGAGGGGCTTCCCTGGTGGCGCAGTGGTTGAGAGTCCGCCTACTGATGCAGAGGACACAGGTTCGTGCCCCGGTCCAGGAAGGTCCCACATGCCGCGGAGCGGCTGGGCCTGTGAGCCATGGCTTCTGAGCCTGCGCGTCCGGAGCCTGGGCTCCGCAATGGGAGAGGCCACAGCAGTGAGATGCCCGCAAACCGCAAAAAAACAAGAAAACAAAAACAAAAACTATAATGGATAACTTTTTTGACAAACTACAAGATGATGTGAATATTTAACTTGAAAATAAATGGAGACAAATAACCAAGAACATTTTGTGAAAGATCAGTAATTGAGGATTTGCATGATCAAACAATAAAAAGTATTAAAATTTTACCACAAATAAAAGTTTAGTATTGGTATTTCAACAGAAGAAACAATGGAACAGAAGAGAAAGGCCAAAAGTGAACTCAAGTACATATAGCAATTTAATTTATAATCAAGTTGCCAATTTAAATGAGTGAGAAAGTGGTGAATTATTTAGTAGAACCCTTGAACAACTGGATACATAGTTGGAAAAATACATGAAGTTAGAAATCTATCTCTCAAAATTATCTTAAAATATTTTAAAGAGTTACATGAATAGCCACACAAAGAATTGAAGGAAATACAGGTAAATGTCTTATTTCAGGATGGGCAGGGCCTTTCTAAACCACAAGCAAAGGAAGCAGTCAGTAAGTGACAGTCACTGCTGTGTCATCTTTGATGCTCCGCCCTTTGCTACTTGACCTAGGACTCAGCTCTGGGACACCTCCTCTTTATCTACAGTTTCCTATGGTGAGTACAGGCACTTCCACCAGTATTTATATCCTGGTGATTCCCTAATGAGTATCTCCCAAATGCATCTCTCCTCTGAGACTTACAGTCCAAAATTCACTGCCTACTCATCAGATCCAACTGGCTGCCTGAGCAATCTCTAAATAATGTCACCAAACCACTGCTTCACCTCCACATCCCACAAAACCCGCTTATTTTCCAATCTTCTTTTTAGTTGCCATCCATTTGGTAATATTTCTCACTTTCCTCCAACTCCACACAAAATCTTGTATCTTGTTGGTTCTACCTTCAAAATATATCTCAGATCTGACTTTTCCCCACCATTTCCACTGCTACTTTTCTAGACTAAGTTGTTATTGCCTCTTGCCTGTGTCTCTGCAATAACCTCTTGTTTTCCGTCTTCCACCTTACTCATCATACATTTGAGCTTTCACCACCCCTTAAAAGGGATTTTTTTCTTTGAACCAGAGATGTCACTCTTCTGTTTAAAACACCCTTAATGGAGACTTCCCCTGGGGGTCCAGTGGTTAAGACTCTGCTCCCAATGCAGGGAACCTGGGTTCCATCCCTGGTCAGGGAAATAGATCCCACATGCTGCAACTAAGAACCCGCATGCTGCAACTAAACTTCCTGCATGCGGCAACTAAGATCAGGTGCGGCCAAATTAAAAAACACCTCTAATGGCTTCCAAATGCAACTAAGATACCATATAAAAAATTGTAGCATTGGGCTTCCCTGGTGGCACAGTGGTTGAGAGTCCGCCTGCTGACGCAGGTTCGTGCCCCGGTCCGGGAAGATCCCACATGCCGCAGAGCAGCTGGGCCCGTGAGCCATGGCCATTGAGCCTGCGTGTCCGGAGCCTGTGCTCCGCAACGGGAGAGGCCACAACAGTGAGAGGCCCGCGTACCCAAAAAAAAAAAAAATTGTAGCATAACCTACAAAGTCGTGCATGATCCCATCCCTGTTTATCCAAACCCCCAACGCTACTCACCTCTTCTCTTCACACACACTGGCCTACTTATTCCTCAGATGTGCCAACCTTGTTCCTCCTGTGTTTTCTTTTCTGTCTTCCTGGAATGCAAAGCCAACACACAAGGCTGGCTTATTCTTATCCCCTCATTCTCAACTCAAATGAAGATTAGCTTCATGGTAAAATAATTGTCAAAGGGAAAAATAGGTAATTCACAAAAGAATAAACATGAATAACTATGAAAGCACAGGTAAACTTAAGCTATGAATAAAAGAAATGCATATTAAAACAAGAAAATACTACTCTTTGTCAAATTGACAACCCTATTAAATTATTTTATCAATTGTAGACAGTCAAATGCTTCACATATATATTATCTGTGGTTGGTTAATTTCACACTGCTTATCTGGTGGGGCAGCCCATTTATTTGTACAACTTCCGCATGTTCATTAAACACCTAGATGTCTGAGAGGCACTTTTTATATAATGGTAACTTCATAATGAAGAGAATTGAAAATGTCCCAGCACTTAACTGTAGCATACATTGTAGTTAAGTAAGACTGGCACTGAAGAGATGGACATAAATAAACTAGAAAATATGTATACAGAGAATTAAATCTTGGAGTGTGATAGAAGGTGATGTGACTGGCTACCTTAGACTGGATAGGAAGGATAAACCTTTATAAAGAAGTGACCTTTAGGCTGAAAGCTGCATGAACATCCCTGCATAGACATTTGGCTGAAAGCACAAATTTGCAAAGATTGAAGTGAGTGTCTCCCTCTTAGAGGGCTCTGCTCATACAGAGGTCTTACGTTACAGATAAGCTCGGTGTAGTAAGAACCGAGCTTAAAGAATAAATAGACATTTCTCCAAAGAGGGCATACACATGGCAAATAGGTATATGAAAATGTGCTCAACACTATAAATCAAGAAGGAAATGCAAATCAAAACCACAATGAGGCATCATCTCACTCCTGTTAGGATGAATATTATTAAAAAAAAAGATAGCAAGTGTTGTTGAGAATGTGTAGAAAAATGAACCCTTGTACACTGTTGGTGGGAGTGTAAATTGGTGCAGTCCTTTATGGAAAACAGTATTGAGATTTCTCAAAAAAATTAAATATAGAACTACCACATGAGCTAGCAATCCCACTTCTTGGTATTTATTCAAAAGAATTGAAATCAGCATCTCAAAAAGATATCTACACTCCTATGTTCACTGCAGCATTATTCACAATAACCAAGATATGAAAACAGCCTAAATGCTCATGGATGGATGAATGGATAAAGAAAATGTGGTATATATATACAATGGAATATTATTCAGCCTTACAAAAGAAGAAAATCCTGACATTTGGGACAACATGGATGGACCTGAAGGTTATCATGCTTAGTGAAATAAGTCAGACACTAAAAGATAAATAATGTATGATCTCACTTACGGGTAGATTTTAAATAGTGAAACTCACAGAAGCAGAGAGTAGAATAGTGGTTACCAGGGGCTGGAGGCAGAGGAGAATAGGTGATAGTCAAAAGGTACAAAGTTTCAGTTATACAAGATAAATAACAGGATAGTGCCTATAACTGACAGTACTGTACTGTATAGTTAAAGTTTGATAAGAGGGTTGGTCTCATGCTAAGTGTTATTAACACACACACACAGTACAGAAATATAATGATAAGGGGAGTGACAGGAAACTGGGAAATGATGGATATATCTACAGTCTTGTTGGTAGCAATGGTGTCACAATTGTATACTTATCTGCAAATGCATTGAGTTGTATAAATTTTTTATGTACTGCCTTTTACATGTCAATCATATCTCAATAAAGTGGTTTTATAAAAAAGAATAAGACTCATAATGTGCCTGATAGGTTGATTGGTACCTACTGAAGTCAGAGAGATAAGCAGGATCTGGTTCACGTAGGGCTTGGTACACCAGGGAAAGAAGATATTTTATATTAGATGAGATAAGCAGAAAATGGGAGGTTTTAAATAGGGGTATAACAAACTTAATTTATGTATTTTGAAGATTTCTGTGGCTGCACTGGAGTGTGTTGGAAAGTGGTAAGGGAAAAATAAAAGCACCGCCAATCAGTTGGCGGCTGCAGAAATCCAGGAACTGGACTTAGCGTGGTGGTAAGAGAACCATGTAAAAGTAGATGTACTAGGAGTATCCTTTTGGAGGTGCATTGACTGGACATGCTAATAGATTTATAGGGAAAAAAAGAAAACACCTAGATTGTTGGCTGGAGAATTCCTTTGGGGAGAGAGTCGACCAGTTGACCGGAGAACAGACAGACTGTCAGGGAGCCCAGGGATGTGAATATAGAGAAATGGCTGTATGTAGGGACTAGAACAGACCTGGGACATTTCAGATATTGCCAGCTTGAAAAGGCCAGGATCTTCCCTACGCTGTGATGCTATGTCTACAGAAGGAAGCCATCACTCCAGGGAGAAGAGTGAGGAAAAGTCCACTGAACTCAAAATGGATACACTTTCTGTCATCAGGCACATGGAGCCTTGACACCGAAGTTGAGGTGTAGAAAGCTCAGTTGACATCTTTAATTGCCACACGGAGTCTGTACTTTGAGGAACGTGCTCCTGTTGAGCCCTATTTATCGAAGTCTTCCTGTGTGCCGTGTAGGATGATAGCATATTTGCATACGTTATCTCACTTAATCCTTACAAAAAGCAGCACAAAATTATTCCCATTTCTTATATGAGACTCCTGAGTCTCTGAGGGGTTATATTATTTGCCCAAAATCTCAGTTTGAAGTGAGAGGGCCAAAATTATAACCCAGGCAGGACTGAATCAAAGTCTGTGGACTTCTTCCCTGTGCAAAACGTCCACATATGCGCCCTCATCATGCTGCCACTTCTTGGGAAGTTGACTCATCTGGAATTAGTGGGAGGTGTTTACTTCCTCCCCTACTACCACAGGGGCTAAAGAACACTCTGTTACTAACAGCTGGGTGTTTTCTGGTAAGCAATCACCCTCTTTTCCTGTAGAAAAGAGAAGGATAATCTTGTTTTTCCCCTCTCAGGGATTTATAAATTATAGCAACACAGCTACTGGTGTAGGTCACTCTCCCTCCCTCTTCTTCTCCCCCGTGTTTATTCTCAGATAACAATCTTGTTTTTCAGTTGATTGAAAAAAATGAAAAAAAGCAGAAGAAAAATTCCACAGGCACCAATCACCACATCTACCTGCCCACATGCACTTGAACCCAACATTTTCTTTTACTTTTGAGAGATGTTTGGTTTAAGGAGAGAAAAGGTATTGAATAGCCTCTGAGCTTGGGAGAGTAAATGGACTAAGGACATTTTGTGTGTGTGTGTGTGTGTGTGTGCGTGTTGGTATATTTATGTGTGTGTGGTGTGGCATGTGATATGTGTGGGGTGTGGGTGTGGGAGGATCATTGGATGTTTGTGTGCAGTGTATGGTATGTATGTGTGTTTGTATGGGGCACGTGGCACAAATATGGGGTGTAGTGTGTGTATGTGTGTGTGTGTGTGTGTGTGTGTGTGTGTGGTGTTGTGAGAAGCTAAGACTTGTTGACTCTGAGGTACCAGAAAGATTGAATGGGGAAAGAAGGAGGGTGAGATCATAAAACAGATGCAGTTATGGGTAGTGGCAAGGTTTCCAGGGAATGATGGCGGAAATGAGAGACTGAGAAGC
The DNA here is from genome assembly GCF_008692025.1 of Phocoena sinus. Lineage (NCBI taxonomy): Eukaryota > Metazoa > Chordata > Mammalia > Artiodactyla > Phocoenidae > Phocoena > Phocoena sinus. Next base: position 10,586,605 of record NC_045769.1, on the reverse strand, counting down.
AAAAGGGTCCATATTTCTTTGAGGAGAGGAGGTAAAGGAACCGAGAGGAGGGCATATTGTGTAAATACAGGAATCACCAAGAATCATGACACTCTAACAGGAGCTAAAATCTGCAGCGAAGGAGGAAAAGTGATCTAGGATCAGTAGAGATTGTTCTAAGGAGGAAAGGTGCCTGGTAAGGAGAGCGTTAAGGGTGAAGACGATATGGTTTGGAAGTGACCGTGTGGAGTGGAGAGAGTGTAGGGGGACGAAGTCCCTTCACAGCAATGTCTTTGGGGTTTTCCTTTAGGACTTTTTCCCAATTTGGGGGATGAGACCACAGGTATTGGCAGTTTCTATAAAAATATAAAGAAACATGGTGTTTTCTGTATCCCCATCATATAGAAACATGTATATCAGATTTGATGTAAAGAGAGATGAACTGAGAAAAAAAGAAATGGACAAAAATTCTCAAACCTTAACAGCGTTTCTGGCCTTAGTGGTGTTTTAATTTTTTAATTAAAAAATATATAAAATACACATTTGGGGTATTTTCCAAATTTCCAATAAGAAACATGTATTACTTTTTAATCAGATAGCAAGCCACAGAACACGTTGCTTAACTAATCACTGAGGCTTGATTTTAAAGCATTCCTGTTTGTTTACCTTCTTAAGCAAATGCAAACCATCCAGAGATGTGTGTGATTCACTTTGCTGCGTTGTGCAAATTCCCTTGTAGTCTTTCTAGGCACCCACTTCCCCATGTTTTTCTCCATTATTTTCATGCTAAGCTACCTCAGTGCAATTAGACTTTCTGGAGAGCTGCCAGAGGGCCACCGTGCTGTCCTGTGTCACCTTGCTGTCCTGTCCTGTGGCATTGGTGCTTAGATGCTTTCAGGCTGACAAAATTCCAAGGCCATTATCAAGTTCTATGCAGAGCTGCTAACTTGTAACACCTTCTAATCCACTTTGATGACAGGCATTTTGACCTCCTTCACCTTGACTCCGTAATCACCACCGGATAAAATACATTGAAAGTTTAATTGAGCTCTAATCATAATTAACAAACATCCAACAAGGTCTGGTCTCTGCATTTTAAGCTGAGGGACATAGTGACTCGGTAATTAAATCTGCAATTAAATAAAGATGTTAAGTTAATACATACCATGAATATACAGTGTTTTATAATTAAAATAATTTTTAAAATACACTTTCTCATTCTACCATGAAACTAATTGGAAACTATTTCCTTCATTAGAACATAGATTTAAAAATGAATACTGACTCTCGTTTTCCTACTCATTAACTTAAACAAAAACAAAAATATTCAGTATGAATAGCACATACTATCCGGTAATTAAAATTGTCATCTACCAGTGGGAAAAATTTGTCCTTTCTCCTTGTAGCCTTCAACTGCTCTAAAATATTGTGCAATCTGAAGCCTGTGAAACCTACCAACATGTCAAGTAGATTGTGTCCAATGTAAGGAATTTAACATTTAAATGGTGTGCTCATTTCTCCACTTGTATTCTACAAGCAAAGCCTTGTTTGTTTCAAAAAAATTATGTGTGTGAACCTATTATCTACTTTAAATTTGCTTTTCTGCCTAAAAATAAGGTGATGTTTTTATGAAAGAATGAAAGTGTTATGATACAGCCAGAAAGGATAATATGTATAAACCTTTCTTCAGAAAAGCATCAACTTTTTCCCTTTGGATGGTGTATAGTTTGCTGGCTTTGATGCAGTTAACTGAGGAAATCCAAGTTACAGCTGTGAAAGGAAAATCAAAATGGAGTCAGAATTGCTAAGAGAGTTCTCAAAAATGCAGCTGGGAGGCTACTGAGAAAGTGTGTGTCAACTGAAATAAACACACAACCTGAGAGCTGTGAGTTTCAGTTTTATCTAGGGACCTTACTGAGGACTATATCCTGGGAGACAGCCTCTCAGCTCTGAGGGACTGCTCCAAAGAAGTAGGGGGAGAGGCCAATGTGGATAGATAGATAGATAGATAGATGATAGATAGATAGATAGATAGATAGATATGAGAAACAGGTATCTCAGTCAATAATTTTAGTGTTTTTCTATGTAAGAGAAGATGCAAGAATCTGTGTTCATAAATTTTTTTCCTGTAATATATATATATATATATATATATATATATATATATATATATATATACATATATATATATGGGGCCTGTTTTTACTGTTTTCCCAGAGCACAGAGTGCCTCATCCTGTTCTTCATTCTGAATTCCTTTCAAGGTGTACTATAGGTCAGCAACTACAGTGGCTAATGATTGGATACTTGTAGAACTGGATGGTGGGCAACATTCTTTGTTTTATAAGTCCCCATTTTTGGTTATAAATTTGACCAAGGTTTGGGAAGCATGTCATGATCAATTTGTCCCATGTTGCTAAGAAGGTTCCTTCCTAGGTCATGGGAGGATTTTGTCGATAGGCCACTCAATGCGCTATTACTGGACTAGAGCCTGTTAATTGTAGCCGTAAAAATCTCTGGACCACCTGTCTTACTAGTCTGTTCTGGTCCAGGAAATGATTCTCCCTTGTTGCTTCTTCCCATATCTAGAGTTACACTATTACCATCATTTTTAATCTTATATAGAGCTATATATTTGATCAACCATCTCAAGTCACTTAGTTGTCATTATTTTTGTCGTGGTTCAGTCACACATTGGGCAATACAAGAAACAACAATCTTGTGAAATAGGCAGAATACAAGTAATATAGCTAAAAGCATTAATAAGATCACAAGTACAAATTTAAGCCAAAAATTTCCAGCACCATGCCAGTTCTTTAAAAGATCTCCAAGATTAGGGAGTGGATCATTAAAGGCAGAAATCTGATTTTCTTCATGTTGGTCATTAAACGTGTTATATTAAAGGATTTATCTGGTATAAAGACAACCTTCAGTTTCAATTATGGTACAAGTGCCTCCTTGAGATATCGTAAAGATACCAAGGGGAAAGGTTTACTTAGATCTGGAAAACAAAGATTAAAAGCCAGTAATATTTCAGAAAAAAAAGTTATAAAAATTATTGTTCAGCTCTATGTATTAATTTTTGGTCTTAATTTTCTGTTTACAGTTTTATGAAGCCATCAGGGTTTCCACTAGAATTATTTAATTTCTTACCCAGTTCATTAGTATCATCTGAAAGCTATCAGAAACCCGTACTTGTCAAAAAGTCCTTTCTATGAATATTGTTCAAGATGAAGCATTTTTGTAAAATCATCAGGGTAAAATAATAACTGTCTATAAATGACAAAGACAAAACAACATGGTTAAAGACCTGATTACAATGTAATTGTTAAAGAAATTTGGTTAATTTTGTGACATATGATATTTACAAATAATCGCTAAAATTATGACTGATAACATTATATACCAGGACATATTTGAATTTTAGAAATTCTATATAATTTCTAGAACATTTATATTAATAACATTTATCCATACAATACAACCTTGGAAGGTTTAACATCACTCATTTGACAGTGCTTCCCATGTAACTTAACATACCAAAAGGCCTAATTAGTTTAATATCTCTGTTTGGGGTTTTTCAGGGGCCTTCTGAAATGTCCCAAAGTTAGCTAGAGATCAAAAGACCTCCATTTAAAATCCGATTTGGGAAAGTTTGTCAAAGATATCAAAAGGTTTTAAAACACTTGTTCAAATAGAATGATAGGTCACTGTGAAACAATACTTATTCACTTAACCAAAGTAAAAATAAGATATTTCAAAGGCAAATACAAAAAGTTACAAGAGATCACTTACAGAGTAAAGAAACTTTACAATCTGCTATTAAAAGCAGATTAATAATCCAAGAAGACATTATCTTCTTAAAAGGGATAGAAAACCAAATTCTAATTTTGTAACAGCTCACTTTTTATACTAAAATGTACTTCTCAATTAAATTTATTCTAATCTTAGCCAATTCTGACTATGCACAAAACCCTTTTCTCAAGGTTTCTTTTCTACAAACCCTATGTAACTTCTGTTTTTACCCTCAGGATTTGTCCCATACTTTCTTTTTTTTCTCTCTCTTTTTTAACCTCTCTTTAGGACAGAATTACTTTCTTTTCCCTTAACAAAATGCATAATCAGTATTAAAAGTGTGAATAGGCTGACTTAGAGCTTAATACAAATCAAAGCAAACTGAACATATAATTGAAGTCTTCCATGATATTCTATCAGCTTCTGCTTATTCTGTAGTCTACTCATTTAGGAAGAATATATTCCATGAACTGATACACTGGAGTCTGAGGATGAGGTATTTAACAGCAGAACAGCAGTATTGAAGAAACACCAAATTTAGTCACAGTGGTAGACCCATTTTCAGAAACTTGGCCCAAAAGAAGCTTAAAATGTCTCCTGTACCACCAGTTGGCAGAACCAAGCTTTTGGAAAGAAAACGCAGAGAGCAAAGCAGAGAGAGTGAAAGAGCAAACACTGACACGGAAGAGAATGCTCAAATTAGAAGCACTTTGCATTCTTCTCCCTTGTTCTTCAATAGTTTGGCTATCAGTGCTTTATTATTTGACATCTAGGTATTCATGGCTTTTGGTCTTCATTTCAAACTACATGCATTACATAAGCCTTTTCTGCCTTGCTTAATGATTTTTTTCCCTTGAATTATGCCTTGTCAGATGTTGCAATCATAGCCACAGGCTTTCACATTGTATAACTTTGTTCTTCCTTTTGCTTTCCATCATCATGAATTGTCTCTTGCATTCAGTTTTTAATTGAATTTTGACTTTTGCTCTAATTTGAAAGTCTTTTAATAAGTGAGTGTAGTGTATTTCCATTGATTGCTATTATAGATATGTTGGGTGATGTTTCTACTATATTTTTATGATATTGCATTTTGAGAGCTTTAAAAAACATTTTTGGTACAAAACTACTCAGTTATAATTTGTTTTGTGTGTTGTTTTCTAATTATTTATATTATTCTCCTTTACTTCTCACATTTAGTCTTAGAAAACGATTATAGAACAATATTACAAACATGAAATAGTATTTGCATCCTTCAGTTTACTGAGGCAGAAAGCATACATTGAGTTTATTCTAAAATAATCACCGGGTCTTGCAATATAATTAAACAGTAAGTAAGAATATTAAAGCCTGGAGCTTCCCTGGTGGCGCAGTGGTTGAGTCCGCCTGCTGATGCAGGGGACACGGGTTTATGCCCCCGTCCAGGAAGATCTCACATGCCGCAGAGCGGCTGGGCCCGTGAGCCATGGCCGCTGAGCCTGCACATCTGGAGCCTGTGCTCCGCAACGGGAGAGGCCACAACAGTGAGAGGCCCACGTACTGAAAAAAAAAAGGAATATTAAAGCCTGAAATCTAATCAAGGTTATACAATTTAACCTCATTCATTTAAATTTACCTAAGATGATCCTTAGTTAAGAAACAAATAGCAGATTAGAGATCAATGCATATACATATGGTAAACGTTTGTAATTGTTTTTAGGCAGGATTTAGTAAGATGACAGTGTATATCTATAACCATTTGAAAAATATTTTTGTCTAAAATAGTCTTCTTCATCTTGAAATATATATTATATGTACATACACATATATTATGATAATTTGGGGATAACTGATAGTTGCCCACTGAGGTAGGCAGACTGATGGCCCCCAAATATGTCCATGTTCTAATTCCTGGATCCTGTGAATATGTCATGTTACATGGCAAAGGAGAATTAATGTTATAGGTGGAATTAAAGTTGCTAGTCAGTTAACTCTGGAGAGATTATCCTAGATTATCCCTTGTGCCCAATGCAATCGTTAAGTGTCCTTGAAAGATGAAAGACAGAGGCAGAAGAGAAAGTGTCAGGGTGATGCAATGTGAGAAAGACATGAATGGCCACTGCTGGCTTTGAGATGAAATAGCATAAGTCAAGGAATGCTGGCAGGCTCTAGAAGCTAGAAAGAGCAAGAAAATATATTCTCCCCCAAAGCCTCCAGAAAAATACACAGTCCCACCTACACATTTATTTTAGCCCCAGTGAGACTAATTTCAGACTTCTGACCTCCAGAACTCTGAAATAATAAATTTGTATTGCTTTAAGCCACTAAGTTTAGGTGATTTACTATAGCAGCCAAAGGAAACCAACACATCCATTTTTGTAATAAATATGTGTTTGTGTGTGTTTGTGTGTATTTGCTTCAGGGTCACTTATAAACTCAATGAAACTTTTGGAGTTTATCTTAAAAGGTGAGTACACACATTCCCAAACTGGAACACTATATTTGCATTATTCCCAATACTCTTGAGCTCAAACATCCTTTGAGGCTCAGTACATCTGAAGTGATATAAAAATATTTCACTGTAAACACAGCTCTATAGGTAATATTTTTAAACCAACCATACCATATTCTATACTACATGCTCTTCCTAAATAAATGTGAATTTTCATAAAAATTTGCTAAGTATCCAAACCACAATTTCCAGACTAGACAATTTAAACTACTACATTTTATTGAGAAAGAAATTAATGCACACTGAAAAGAAAGGTGTTTGATGTTCTACTGACTTCCAACATGCCTTTTGTTAGTCTAGCACAGATATTGCTAAACCATGGGATCAAATAGAGATGAACACATTGATTTTTTAATTGCCATTTTTTTTCTTCTGTAGGGTACCCTGAAATAAAATCTCATCAACAGCTGCATGGATTCTTTCCTGTGTTGAACAGACTGAGTGAATAGAAGTGACTTTAAATAAAGTCTAGTTATTTATAGGGAAGCAGATAAAAGACTTATGCTCCAGTGGTATGCATTGGGTTAGGGTATGAACATTTGAAATGGTAATAGACTAAAGTTTTGTGCTAACTTTTTATATCTTTTTATGCCATCTTACTGAGAACCCATAAACCAGGCATTAAATATCTAAAACTAGACATCAAAAACATTTTAGACGTTCTAAACTACAGTAAGTGTCATCTTTTTTATTGCTCATAGCAACACAATTTAAATACTTCTGGAGTGGAAACAGGCACCCATGACAAATTTTAGCTTTGCTTAAAACTCTTTGCCTATCTTTAAATGAATATTTTAGTACCTTTCTTACAGTTTGTTTCATTATCTTAAGTATGAAAAGAGGGAGAAAGAAAGATGATGCCAGAGCCCAGGAACCAGGACCACCTGGTGAAAGTCTATCTGATGAGTTCCAGAGCTGGAAAGGAGATGCCAAAGACAGCAGAAAGAAGAAGGAAAACACTGTAAAGCAACTATACTCCAATAAAAAATTAATTAAAAAAAAGAAAGGAGAAAAACCTTACCTTCCCCCCTTCCACCACCTTCATATCTTCATCAAACACTTCTCATTGGTGGAACGTACCTAGAAACCAGAGGGCAAAAAGCCTGGGAATATATGTCCTTAGGATACAGATAAAAGCCGGGGAAGGGAGAGAATTAATTTGAGAAGAAGGAAAGAGTGATTGACATGCTAAGCTATACCACAAAATACGAAAAGAGAAAGAACTTTGTCACTTTTCCTTCTACGTAGGGATGACAATATGCAGAAGTAAGTAAGGCAGTGTTTACATCTCATTTTATTTTCACTGACCATGACCACATCAAAAAGAATTCACTGGTGTAGGTGGGGTGATATTTGCATAATTACCCATATGTAGATTTGATTGTATATTTATTTTATTATTTCGATTAAACAATGTTACTGGATGTTGGCCATACCTTTCAGTTACTTTTCAAACACAATGGCTAAGACCCCTATTACATGCTAACTCATCTTGTGTATTGGATGAAGAATGCCACTGTTTACTTTCAAATTTCTGCCTTGTTTTCATAAGTGAATCGTTTATAGAAATTTTTTGTAGTCAATTTTAAAGGTAATATGTGTAAGTCAGAGAGGGAGGTAGGAAGCAAGCTTATCATTTATTATCCAATTATACTTTTCCACATAGTACTATAAGAATTAAACATTGAATTATTCAAAGTTTTTTTTTAAAATTAAGACTCTCAAATAATGAAAGAAGACAGCCACTCCTTAAAGTGGTGGAATTAGCATTTACAGATAATTTGGTTTCAATGTCATTAAGCTAACAATGTAGACATATAAAATAACACACATAAATTGAATTTTAGAAATTAAAAAACAAGGTAGAAAACATCCTTCTTTTTATTGCAAGACTAAAATGGAACATAACTAATGTTGAGTGTCTGCCCAGGGCACTTGTGAACTTCCGCACATTGTTTCTCAATGACGTATTGCCACATGAACTATCACGGACTCTATTAACATCTCACGTTTGGTTGTGTCTGTAGTGGGCAGATTATCAGGCCCTCAAGAATATTGGCACCCTAATCTCTGGAACTTGTGAATATGTTATGATACCTGTCAAAAGGGACTTTGCAGGTGTAATTAAGTTTACAGACCTTAAAATAGGAAGATCATCCTGATGGCCCGTCCAAATGGCCCACTTGAACAACATGTGCCCTTAAAAACAGAGCACTTTCTCTAGCTGGAGTCAGAGATGCAGCAGAGAGAACTCAGAGCGATTGAAGCACATGCAGTACTTGATGTGACGCACTGTTACTGGCTCTGAGATGTAGGAACTCAAGTGCAAGAACCAGATAGAAGTCCATGGTACACATGAGAGGGAATGTGGCAGCCTTTAGGAGAAAATGCTGTACACTGACTCACCACCAGCAAGGAAAGGACAACCTAAGTCCTGCAACCAAGAAGAACAGAGCTCGATCAATGACCTGAAAGAACTTGGAAGTGGTTTCCCCAGAGGCTCCCATAAGAAACACATTCCACGTTCCAGCTGCATGCCACACTTGTGCTTTGTTCCTGTTCCCAAGTACTCAAGGACCTTTTATCCTCACGTCCCATTACACCCACAGCACCTGCTAGAATGCCTCAATTCACACCCTGACAAAGCCCACCTCATCTCTAATTTCACCTTCTCTATTCTTGCCTTTGGTTCTTCCAAGCTGCTTTAATCACATCTCGGTTTAGTTATTCAATCAATATTAACTGAGCACCTGTATTTGCCTGACAATCTGCTATGGGTGTTTTGGGAATAAAGCAGATATTGTGTGTGCCCATCTTATGAAGAAAATGTGTAGAATAAAGAATACTACAATGAGGAGATAAAGTGACTCATAGATCTGTGTGGCACTTGTCTAGTTGTGTATAATTTATTTCTTTCCATTTGTCTCTTTCAAATAATTTACTGAGCTCCACAGAGCATAGAATAATGTGTTATACATCATCTGATGAAGGGAATTCTCAACACAGAGCTGGGGCTGGCACAGGAATTAAATGACCAATGGACAGTATCATGAACCAGATACTGGCAAAAGTTAGAAAACCAAGGAATGCAAGGAACCCAGCAAAAAAAAAAAAAAAAAAAAAAAAAAATCTATCTTTCCTAAGAAAGAAGTAATATAGCTGAGTACTCAATGAGAGACCAGCCATCTTCTGAGGAGCTGTTACTTTTAACAAGAAAGTCCTATCTCAAAGGTGTCCCTGTTTTATGTGCCAGAGTGCTGACAGCACTAGGAGTAAGCAACAACAGGAAATACAAAAAGGATCAAAGGAAAATGAACAATTTTGAGAAGTGAAAATAAATCTATAAGCTTCTGCTTAGTGCTTATGGCTGTGTATATCCAGATATGCCATAAAATACGTTAGCATCATGTCCTGACTTAGGTCAATACCTTTAGCATGACCCCCTCATGGCAAGCCTATTTCATGGATGATGTTTTGCTGGTAAATCTGGTTCTATGAACACTGTGTCTTTGACAAAAACAGTTTAGTGTATTGTTTTGTGGCGGTTTCCTTTACTTTTTCACTAACATTTCCTTCTTACTGTGGGTAAAAATATGAATCATTATTGTCTTTATATATTTACATTTTCTATATGTGTAATTGCATTTAATATTATTTATATTAAGTACACTTAATATTATTAAAATGTTCAAAATTAGGGAGAGTTAAAATCTCTTTAAAAATTAATTTGAAACTGTTAAATTCTCACAACAATTCAAACACACTCTCTCCACTTCTTCAATGATTCATTCCTTGACTTAATTTAATCTGGCTTCCCTTGAAAGTTTCTCCCTAAGATTTTCAGTGATGTCCATGTTTTAACTCCAGCGGGAATTTGTCAGTTCTCATCTTCATTTACCTCTTCACACTGTTCAACACCTCTTTCCATTGGTTTCTAAGATGTTAAACCTTCCAGATGTCTTTCCTGACTCTTTGTTAGTTTTCTTGCTGAGGCTTCCTCTCATATCTTATTTTTAATTGTAGGTGTTTCCATGGGCTCAGTTCCAGCTACATTTCTTGCTTCCTTACACATTTTCTCTTGAGAACTGAGCTCTTCCTTGGCAATATTACTTAGATAAAACTACATATGTCAACAAGACTTAGTTGTTTGCCCAGGAAAAAATAAGGCAGTTTGCTCTGGAAGAGTCCCACAAATCAATTTACTGGAGACAAGGTAATGTTCACCTGTACAAACAACTTGCAGTGCACTATCGAGAATCACTTCCAGGCCGTCACTTCTGTGTCCCCTGATCCTCAACTATTATATCGTAAACTTTTCTCACTCCTCCTGTGGATGGGGCTCAGAGTCTAAACTGCTGGACTAACAGAAAACCTCAGATCCCAGGGAATATCAATTAGAGTGAGGCCTCCTAGAGGTCCTCATCTCAGCACCAAGACCCAGCTCTATCCAACCACCTGCAAATTCCAGTACTGGATGTCTCAAGTCAAATGACCAGTAGACAGGAACACAGTACCACCCATTAAAAAAAAAAAAAAAAGAAACAAAAAAAATATGTTACAGAAGAAGTAACAAGGTAAAAACCAACAGGACCAAATAAATGAAGACGAAATAGGCAACCTACCTGAAAAGGAACTCAGAGTAATGATGTTCCAAAATCTCAGAAAAAGAATGGAGAAACATAAGAAACATCTAACAAGGATCTAGAAGAGCTAAAGAGCAAACAAACAGTGATGAACAATACAATTACTGAAATTAAAAATACTCTAGATGGAATCAATGACAGAATAACTGAGGCAGAAGAAAGGATAAGTGACCTGGAAGATAAAATGGTGGAAATAAATGCCAGGGAGCAGAGTAAACAAAAAGGAATAAAAAGAGTTGAAGACAATCTCAGAGACCTCTGGGACAACATTAAATGCACAAACATTCAATTATAGGGGTTCCAGAAGAGGAAGAGAAAAATAAAGGGTCTGAGAAAATACTTGAAGGGATTATAGTCAAAAACTTCCCTAACATGGGAAAGGAAATAGTCAATGAAATCCAGGAAGCACAGAGATTACCATACAGGATAAACACAAAGAGAAACACACTGAGAAACATATTAGTTAAACTATCAAAAATTAAATACAAAGAAAAAATATTAAAAGCAGCAAGGAAAACACAACAAATAGCATACAAGGGAATCCCCATAAAGGTTAAGAGCTGATGTTTGAGCAGAGACTCTGCAAGCCAGAAGGGAGTGGCAAGATATATTTAAAGTGATGAAAGGGAAAAACCTACAACCAAGATTACTCTACCCAGTAAGGATCTCATTCAGATTCGATGCAGAAATTAAAACCTTTACAGATAAGCAAAGGTTAAGAGAATTCAGCACTACCAAACCAGCTTTACAACAAGTGCTAAAGGAACTTCTCTAGGCAGGAAACACAAGAGAAGGAAAAGACCTACAATAACAAACCCAAAACAATTAAGAAAATGGTAATAGGAACATACATATTGAAAATTACCTCAAATGTAAATGGATTAAATGCCCAACCAAAAGTTATAGACTGGCTGAATGGATATAAAAACAAGACAAGTACATATGCTGTCTACAAGAGACTCACTTCAGACCTAGGGACACATGCAGACTGAAAGTGAGGGGCTGGAAAAAGATATTCTTGGCAAATGTAAATCAAAAGAAAGCTGGAGTAGCAATTCTCATATCAGACAAAATCAACTTTAAAATAAAGATTATTACAAGAGACAAAGAAGGACACTACATAATGCTCAAGGGATCAATCCAAGAAGAAGATATAATAATTATAAATATCTATGCACCCAACATAGGAGCACCTCAATACATAAGGCAACAGCTAAAAACTATAAAAGAGGAAATAGACAGTAACACAACAGTGGGAGATTTTAACACCTCACTTACACCAATGGACTGCTCATCTAAACAGAAAATAAGTAAGGAAACACAAGCTTTAAGTGACACAATAGACCAGATAGATTTAATTGATATTTATAGGACATCCCATCCAAAAACAACAGAATATACATTCTGCTCAAGTGCTCATGGAACATTCTCTAGGATCAATCATATCTTGGGTCACAAATTAAGCTTTCATAAATTTAAGAATATTGAAATCATATCAAGTATCTTTTCCAACCACAACGCTATGAGACTAGATATCAATTACAGGAAAAAAAGTGTAAGAAATACAAACAAATGGAAGCTAAACAATACACTACTAAATAACCAAGAGATCACTGAAGAAATCAAAGAGTAAATTAAAAAATACCTAGAAACAAATGACAATGAAAACACAATGACCCAAAACCTATGGGATGCAGCAAAAGCAGTTCTAAAAGGGAAGTTTATAGCAATAATATCCTACCTCAAGAAACAAGAAACAACTCAAACAACCTAACCCTACACCTAAAGCTATTAGAGAAAGAAGAACAAAGAAACCCCAAAGTTAGCAGAAGGAAAGAAATCATAAAGGTCAGATGAGAAATAAATAAAAAAGAAATGAAGGAAATGATAGCAAAGATCAATAAAACTAAAAGCTGGTTCTTTGAGAAGATAGACAAAATTGATAAACCATTAGCCAGACTCATCAAGAAAAAAGGGAGAAGACTCAAGTCAATAAAATTAGAAATTAAAAAGGAGAAGTAACTGACACTGCAGAAATACAAAGGATCATGAGAGATTACTACAAGCAACAATATGTCAATAAAATGGACAAACTGGAAGAAATTGCCAAATTCTTAGAAAGGTATAAGATTCCAAGACTGAACCAGGAAGAAATAGAAAATATAAACAGACCAATCACAAGCACTGAAATTGAGAATGTGATTAAAAATCTTCCAACAAACAAAAGCCCAGGGCCAGATGGCTTCACAGGTGACAAGCATTTAGAGAAGAGCTAACACCTATCCTCAAACTCTTCCAAAATATAGCAGAGTGAGGAACACTCCCAAACTCACTCTACAAGGCTACCATCACCCTGATACCAAAACCAGACAAAGATGTCACAAAAAAAGAAAACTACAGGCCTATATCTCTAATGAACATAGATGCAAAAATCCTCAACAAAGTATTAGCAAATAGAATCCAACTGCACATTAAAAAGATCATACACCATGATCAAGTGGGGTTTGCAGGATTCTTCAATATATGCAAATCAAACAGCGTGATACACCATATTAACAAATTGAAGGATAAAAACCTTATGATAATCTTAATAGATGCAGGAAGAGCTTATGACAAAATTCAACACCGATTAATGATAAAAACTCTCCAGAAAGTAGGCATACAGGGAACTTTCCTCAACATTATAAAGGCCATATATGACAAACTCAGCACCAAGCACCATTCTCAGTGGTGAAAAACTGAAGTAATTTCCTCTAATATCAGGAATAAGGCAGGTTTGCCCACCCTCACCACTATTATTCAACACAGTTTTGGATATTTTAGCCACAGCAATCAGAGAAGAAAAAGAAATAAAAGGAATCCAAATCAGAAAAGAAGAAGTAAAAGTGTCACTGGTTGCAGATGACATGATACTCTACATAGAGAATCCTAAAGATGCTACCAGAAAACTACTAGAGCTAATCAATGAATTTGGTAGAGTAGCAGGATACAAAATTAATGCACAGAAGTCTCTTGCATTCCTATACATTAATGACGAAAAATCTGAAAGAGAAATTAAGAAAACACTCCCATTTATCAGTGCAACAAAAAGAATAAAATACCTAGGAATAAACCTACCTAAGGAGACAAAAGACCTGTATGCAGAAAACTCTAAGACACTGATGAAAGAAATTAAAGATGATAAAAACAGATGGAGAGATATACCATGTTCTTGGATTGGAAGAATCAACACTGTGAAAATGACTATACTACCCAAAGCAATCTACAGATTCAACGCAATCCCTATCAAACAACCAATGGCATTTTTCACAGAACTAGAACAAAAAATTCACAATTTGTATGGAAACACAAAAGACCCCAAATAGCCAAAACAACCTTGAGAAAGAAAAACGGAGTTGGAAGAATCAGGCTCCCTGACTTCAGACTATACTACAAAGCTATAGTAATCAAGATAGTATGGCAGAAAAAACAGAAATATAGATCAATGGAACAAGATAGAAAGCCCAGCAATAAACCCACGCACATATGGTCACCTTATCTTTGATAAAGGAGGCAGGAATATACAGTGGAGAAAGGACAGCCTCTTCAATAAGTGGTGCTGGGAAAACTGGACAGGTACATGTAAAAGTATGAGATTAGATCACTCCCTAACACCATACACAAAAATAAGCTCAAAATGGATTAAAGACCTAATTGTAAGGCCAGAAACTGTCAAACTCTTAGAGGAAAACATAGGCACAACACTCTATGATATAAATCACAGCAAGATCCTTTTTGACCCACCTCCTAGAGAAATGGAAATAAAAACAAAAATAAACAAATGGGACCTAATGAAACTTCTAAGCTTTTACACAGCAAAGGAAACCATAAACAAGACCAAAAGACAACCCTCAGAATGGGAGAAAATATTTGCAAATGAAGCAACTGACAAAGGATTAATCTCCAAAATTTGCAAGCAGCTCATGCAGCTCAATAACAAAAAAACAAACAACCCAATCCAAAAATGGGCAGAAGACCTAAATAGACATTTCTCCAAAGAAGATATACAGACTACCAACAAACACATGAAAGGATGCTCAACTTCATTAATCATTAGAGAAATGCAAATCAAAACTACAATGAGATATCATCTCACACCAGTCAGGATGGCCATCATCAAAAAATCTAGAAACAGTAAATGCTGAAGAGGGTGTGGAGTAAAGGGAACACTCCTGCACTGCTGGTGAGAATGTGAATTGGTACAACCACTATGGGGAACAGTATGGAGGTTTCTTAAAAAACTACAAATAGAACTACCATATGACCCAGCAATCCCACTACTGGGATATACCCTGAGAAAACCATAATTCAAAAAGAGTCGTGTACCAAAATGTTCATTACAGCTCTATTTACAATAGCCCGGAGATGGAAACAACCTAAGTGTCCATCATTGGATGAATGGATAAAGAAGATGTGGCACATATATACCACGGAATATTACTCAGCCATAAAAAGAAACGAAATTGAGCTATTTGTAATGAGATGGATGGACCTAGAGTCTGACATACAGAGTGAAGTAAGTCAGAAAGATAAAGACAAGTACCGTATGCTAACACATATATATGGAACTTAAGAAAAAAAAATGTCATGAAGAACCTAGGGGTAAGACAAGAATAAAGACACAGACCTACTAGAGAATGGACTTGAGGATATGGGGAGGGGGAAGGGTAAGCTGTGACAAAGTGAGAGAGTGGCAAGGACGTATATACACTACCAGACGTAAAATAGATAGCTAGTGGGAAGAAGCCGCATAGCACAGGGAGATCAGCTCGGTGCTTTGTGACCGCCTGGAGGGGTGGGATAGGGAGCGTGGGAGGGAGGGAGATGTAAGAGGGAAGAGATACGGGAACATATGTATATGTATAACTGATTCACTTTGTTATAAAGCAGAAACTAACACAACATTGTAAAGCAATTATACTCCAATAAAGATGTAAAAAAAAAAAGAGAGAGAGATAACTCAAGCATGTTCAAACCATCTCCCCGAAGTCCAGTGATATCTGCAATGGCACCTGATCACTGGCTCCCCATCTTTTGGCTTCCAGTCCTCCTGTCTCACTTCCCAGCTCCTGACTGACAGATACTTTCAATAATGCCCTTCCAAATAAACTGCACTCAATGAGTTGCTAATCTGAGAGTCACCTTCAGGGAAAACCAAACTAGAACACTCCTTCAACTGTCTCTTGTTTGTTTGGTTTGATTGTTCACTTGGACAGCCTCAAAAATACTCAGCTTAGAGACTTCACAGTGTATCTTATTCTTTCTCTGAGTCTCTCAGTCTCTATCTCTGTCTCTCTTAACCTTGAGCTTAAGTTTATTTCCTTGAGACAGGCACCTGTGTGTGCTTGGGTTGGTGATCATGGAGGAAAAACTGAAATTTGTGTTAATTTGTGGGTCCAGAAGGGTGGGCCTTCTAGTGATACATAGCAGGGCCTTGTGGAGCCCTCCTCCGGGGCACAAAAGCCTTTCTGTGTCCCCCAATTCTGGATTACAGGATATAGTCTTCATTCAGCCTCCCTGACCTTCCCTGAGTTCCAAGAGCAGGTCCAAACAGATGTTAATTAGGGAAGGGAGGACCACTCCAAAGAAACAATAGTGCAGCCTTGGGTCGAGTTCCTTGTTCCCCCTCAAGGGATATACATAACAATATCTTTGAGCTGTTTTGCAGACACAGGAACCTTCACCCCGTGGGAGAAATTTATCTGCCCACAAGCATGTAGACCCCAGACGGTTGGGAAGAGAAGGTTGATGATGCTGACTCTCACTTACGTCCCCACCAACCAATCAGAAGAAGGTCCACGAGCTGATCATGCCCTCTTTGAAACACTACTATAAAACTTCTCACTACCCCCTCTAAGTTGGGACACATAGTTTTGAGGGCATTAGCAACGCTGTGGCCCCCTTTGTCCGGCAAAGCAACAAAGCTATTTTTTTCTACTTCACCCAAAACTGTCTCCAAGATTTAATTGTGTCGGGATACAGAGGCCAGATTCAGCTTCACCAGCTAACTCTGCTTAAGAACTCTAGGCTTAACCATATGCAAATTTGGTTTTCCTTGGTCTCCCTGGCCCCGCTCCATACCATCTCACCACTCTGTCACAGGCACTGGTCTGCTCTGGGGACCACTACCCTCCTTTACAGTTGTAAGGAATCAGGGAGGATAGTTCAGGAAATTATGGAACTGCCAACTCCAATTCCTCTCTTCAGCGTTGACACCACCCCATGGTTTTCTTCTGCTTCTGGGCAGCACTGCTACATGTCGTCTAATAACACAGCTGCAGAAAAACCTGGGGATCAGAGCTTCAAGGTGATTTTGACCAAGACTCCTTTGTGCCCCACTTGTGTGCCTGGCCCAGCCCATCATCAGTTGCCAAGCTTTCCACACACAGTTGTAGAGGTGACAGCTTAGATACAATTATTCCGCTCAGGAATGCCTGTAGGTATGCCTTTCCATCCAGATGGTAGTTTCTGGTCATGGTTCTCCAGGGACAATGAGACTTGCACACCACCTCGCTTCTTTCTTCTGAGTCTCTCTTCTTTTCCCCCAGTCTGTCCCCTATGTCATCTGCCTCTCCCCTCGAGGTCACCAATTTTCCCCAATGTTGGACCCTGCGTGCCTTCAATCTCCTATATTTGTACTTTAGTTGTTCAGCAAGACTTCACATTAATTCCACCCTGCTATGTGGAAGGAGTCAAAACCCAGGCTGGATTCACCATCTTGGGAACTGGAAGCCAAACCCCCACTAGGGTAAAAGTGCTTAAAGGAAATAAACAGCTGCTTCTTCTCTTGAAAATGGTTAGGCACCAAGGGTATAAAAGATAATTCAAGCATGAAATTTTACCTAACCATGTTTTTGAGTTATCAAATAATTTAATTAGTTATTAGAATACTCTATTTGATGTCTATTAGTTAAAGTATTTTTATTTTTCAAAAATTGTCCACTCAGTTAATAATTTTGGATAAAAATGAAGAATGACCTCTCTCGTGTAACTCTAAAGAAATAAATGACAGGAAATTAGAGAAAACTAAATTTAGTATAAATTATCAAAATCCATGTGCAAAAACTAAAATATATGATAAAGTGCTAGCAATAAGTATAATTTCAAATCACCATTTTATCTGAAAATTTTAATTTAAAGGAAAGAATAAAAATGGTTGAAGTAGAGTTATTGCCACAATGTTCTAAAATTTTTAAAAATCTAGAACTTGAGTTTTCACAAAGCTGCAAATGTTTTAATATATACAATTCTAACCAGAAGTGGGGATAGGGGAAAGATTAGAATCATTCTCACCAAAAATGGTCATTCCTTTCTTTGGTGTGACCACTTCCAGTTCTTCTAATAGTTTTTTGTTGTTGTTGTTGTTTTATTTTTATTATTATTATTTTTTTGGCTGTGTTGGGTCTTCGTTTCTGTGCAAGGGCTTTCTCTAGTTGCGGAGAGCGGGGGCCACTCTTCATCATGGTGTGTGGGCCTTTCACTTTCGAGGCCTCTCTTTTTGCGGGGCACAGGCTCCAGACATGCAGGCTCAGTAGTTGTGGCTCACAGGCCTAGTTGCTCCGCAGCATGTGGGATCTTCCCAGACCAGGGCTCGAACCCGTGTCCCCTGCATTGGCAGGTAGATTCTCAACCACTGCGCCACCAGGGAAGCCCATCTTCTAATAGTTTTTTATTTCTAGAGTACAATTGTGTTGAGGTGAGGAAAATAAGTTTGGGGACCCGAAGTAATAAATAAGGAAAAACAATTACTCTGGAGGCAGTGTGTGTAAATTTATAGATTAGAAGTGATGGGCTTCTCTTGTGAGAAGTGAGCCATGGCCACTGAGCCTGCGTGTCCGGAGCCTGTGCTCTGCAACGGGAGAGGCCACAACAGTGAGAGGCCCGCGTACCACAGAGAAGTGATGAGATGGGATGAGAGAAGAATTAACACACTCATCCTTTGTCTTCCCCCACCAGATACACAGAGAATGGTTGGCTCTTCATGTGAGAAGAGAACAGAGAATGTAGAATCTTCCAACTGTCTAAATACTAAGTTGATTGCCTAAGTCTTTACAGGGTAATGCAATTCTGTTCATGCTTCAAATGGCTTTGGCTGATTGTGGATGGTTCTGATATAATTACCATATAAAAAATCACATCAACTTATTTTGAAGAGCCATCCTTGGACATGCCCAAGATGGTCTTAAAATTTCTCAGCTTAACTAAACTTTAGACAGGCTTCCTCCTGCCTCTATGCCCATGACCTTTCTCTCATTCCAGCCCAGAATCCAGTTGGTCTAACCACAGGGGCCCCTCCATCTCCCTTTTCTTAGAGTATTTACTTTAAAAAACTTAAAATTATAAACTCTCTTCCCTTTTGAGATAAAAATATTTTCAGAAGCCACTTTCTAGTTTTATAACCCAGGATCATCTTTACCAAGAACTGGGAGTTATTCCTTTGAAACATCATTATCAAGGAGGATAAGGTCTTTGTCTTCCAGTCTCTGTGGAAGGATGGGAGCTTAACTTCCATGTGCATCCAGCTCTAAGTTTTAAAGCTGTCTTCTGTCATAAAGACAAGAGAAAGTTTACTTTTCCTTTGGTCAAAGCCAATTAGCAAACACAGATGGTCCACAGTCCTCTTACTCCAGTTCTTAAAAACTCTCCCACCCTTTGTTGCAGTGGGATTCAGCTCAACTGAGGTCTGGACTCTCCTACTACAATAGCCTTGAATAAACTCTTTCTTTCCTGTTTAATTTTGTCTGCTGAAATCTTTGCTTTGACAGGCAATATTATGGGAAAAGCAAGTTTAGCTTCAGCATTTTCAGGGATTGTTTTATG
Source organism: Phocoena sinus (assembly GCF_008692025.1). Classification (NCBI taxonomy): domain Eukaryota; kingdom Metazoa; phylum Chordata; class Mammalia; order Artiodactyla; family Phocoenidae; genus Phocoena; species Phocoena sinus. The sequence goes on along the minus strand of NC_045769.1, from coordinate 10,566,842 downwards.
CAGCATTTAGGGATGGAGAATTGATTACCAAATGTTTAGAAATATAGCTTCATAAGAATTCAGAATCAGGGCAAATAGTTATGGTGGCTTGTTATATTTGGTGTAATAAATATAAGACAAATAAAGAGTTAGGATATTTTTACTCCTAGATCACCCCAAATTAAATGATCAAGGAGAAGTTATTTAGCCACCTTGGGCCTCAGTTTTCTCATTTACAAAATGAAGAATTTTGACAAATTCATTTCCAACTCTAATATTCTTATTTGAAGCTATTTTTATCTTAAAGACTTGGTTTTATCCCAATTAAGAAGCAGGCTTCCTCTTATATCCGGATATAATCATTAGACTACATGGTATCTTTAGTTGGGAGCAGAGACTCATCATGATGTGAAGTGATGTGTTCATTGCAACAAACCCATACACCATTAGTTGCCAATTAACAAGCTTTTAAATGACATTCTTAAATGAATAATAAGATTGTTGCCAAGGCTACCTCACCAACACTCCAGCTGTTAATTTTAATCTTAGCTGTACTGTAGCCCAATATTCCAATAATTTCTCCATTTTTACTTGAAATTAATCAATGTTGATGGAAAAGCCTATATCAAAAAGTAATTATAGAAAAAAATATCTGATCTCATTCTTCTAGACCATGTTGCACCTTCATTGTCTATAAAATCCTTCTGAAATGTTTTTTCAATGTTCTTTCATCATCATCATTTAGTCAGATAACTATTATTGATAGACCCATAATCCAGAGGGAAGAAAAAATGTTTTAACCCTAAATTCTAACACCATGGCTAAATTACTTTCTTTAAAAAAAAATGATGTTTATCAACACTATGGGTATACGAAGTTGTTTTTTCATATTTGTTGGTATTTTCATATGGTAGGCATGTAGACGCACGGAGACCACCAAGAATGACATCTCTGCTTACCAGTCATAGTGGTCAAGACACCTTATTAATAAGGAATAACATTCTAGAAGAGATGGCACTTAGATGCCTCAGATTTATCAAATCCTATAACTAGTGTGGATTTCATAAATCCTCCAGTCCAATGACTTTCTTTTACCAATGAGAATATTAAGAGATTTAAATAATTTGTGCCATTCAATTTATACTTCTACCATTTGAACAACTTTTCAGAGTTACCGTGAACTTACTAATTGGTTACTGTTCTCATTATTGATGTTTTGGGTATGACTGCTTGATCTAACATTAATAGAAATCATAAGTGTAAACAAAAGTTTACTTTAATAAGTTCTTCCACTTACATCCGATGTCTTTTCTTTCTTTTTTTTTTAACATCTTTATTGGAGTATAATTGTTTTACCATGGCCTGTTAGTTTCTGCTTTATAACAAAGTAAATCAGCTATACATATACATATATCCACATATCTCCTCCCTCTTGTGTCTCCCTCCCATCCTCCCTATCCCACCCATCTAGGTGGTCAAAAAGAAACAAGCTGATATCCCTGTGCTATGAGGTTGCTTCACACTAGCTATCTATTTTACATTTGGTACAGTATATATGTCCATGCTACTCTCTCACTTCGCCCCTGCTTACCCTTCCCCTCCACATGTCCTCAAGTCCATTCTCTACATCTACTTCTTTATTCCTGTCCTGCTCCTAGGTTATTCAGAACCTTGTTTTTTTCCCCATATATATATATTAGCATATGGTATTTGTTTTACTCTTTCTGACTTACTTTACCCTGTATGACAGACTCTGGGTCCATCCACCTCACTAAAAATAACTCAATTTTGTTTCTTTTTATGGCTGAGTAATATTCCATTGTATATATGTTCCACATCTTCTTTATCCATTCATCTGTCAATGGACACTTAAGTTGCTTCCATGTCCTGGCTATTGTAAATGGTGCTGCAATGAACATTGTGGTACATGTCTATTTGAATTATGGATTTCTCAGGGTATATGCCCACTGGTGGGATTACTGGGTCATATGGTAGTCCTATTTTTAGTTTTTAAAGGAAACTCCATACTGTTCTCCACAGTGGCTGTATCAATTTACATTCCCACCAACAGTGCAAGAGTGTTCCCGTTTCTCCACACCCTCTCCAGCATTTATTGTTTCTAGATATTTTGATGATGGCCATTCTGATCAGTGTGAGGTGATACCTCATTGTCATTTTGGTTTGCATTTTTCCAATGATTAGTGATATTGAGCATCCTTTCATGTGTTTGTTGGCAATCTGTATATCTTCTTTGGAGAAAGGTCTATTTAGATCTTCTGACCATTTTTGGATTGGATTGTTTATTTTTTTGATATTGAGCTGCATGAGCTGCTTGTAAATTTTGGAGATTAATCCTTTGTCAGTTGCTTCATTTGCAAATATTTTCTCCCATTCTTAGGGATGTCTTTTTGTCTTGTTTATGGTTTCCTTTGCTGTGCAAAAGATTTTAAATTTCATTAGGTCCCATTTGTTTATTTTTTTTTAATTTCCATTTATCTAGAAGCTCTGTCAAAAAGCATCTTTCTGTGATTTATGTCAGAGAGTGTTCTGCCTATGTTTTCCGCTACGAATTTTATAGTGTCTGGTCTTACCGTTAGGTCTTTAATCCATTTTGAGTTTATTTTTGTGTATGGTGTTAGGGAGTATTCTAATTTTATTCTTTTACATGTAGCTGTCCAGTTTTCCCAGCACCGCTTATTGAAGAGGCTGTCTTTTCTCCATTGTATCTCCTCTCCTCCTTTATCAAAGTAAGGTGACCATAGGTGCATGGATTTATCTCTGGGCTTTCTATCCTGTTCCATTGATCTATATTTCTGTTTTTGTGCCAGTACCATACTGTCTTGATTACTGTAGCTTTGGAGTATAGTCTGAAGTCTGGGAGCCTGATTCTTCCAGCTCCAATTTTCTTTCTCAAGATTGCTTTGGCTATTCGGGGTCTTTTGTGTTTCCATACAGATGGTGAAATTTTTTGTTCTAGGTCTGTGAAAAATGCCATTGGTGGTTTGATAAGGATTGCACTGAATCTGTAGATTGCTTTGGGTAGTATGGTCATTTTCACAGTATTGATTCTTCCAATCCAAGAAAGTAGTATATCTTTCCACCTGTTTGTATCATCTTTAATTTCTTTCATCAGTTTCTTATAGTTTTCTGCATACAGGTCTTTTGCCTCCTTAGATAGGTTTATTCCTAGGTATTTTATTCTTTTTGTTGCATTGATGAATGGGAGTGTTTCCTTGATTTCTCTTTCAGATTTTTCATCATTACTGTATAGCAATGCAAGAATTTCTGTGCATTAATTTTGTATCCTGCTACTCTACCACATTCATTGATTAGCTCTAGTTGTATTCTGGTAGCATCTTTAGGATTCTCTATGTAGAGTATCATGTCACCTACAACCAGTGATACTTTTACTTCTTCTTTTCTGATTTGGATTCCTTTTATTTCTTTTTCATCTCTGATTGCTGTGGCTAAAACTTCCAAAACTGTGTTGAATAATAGTGGTGAGAGTGAGCCACATTGTCTTGTTCCTGATCTTATGGTTTCAGTGTTTCACCGTTGAGAATAATGTTGGCTGTGGGTTTGTCATATATGGCCTTTATTATGTTGAGAAAAGTTCCCTCTATGCCTACTTTCTGGAGAGTTTTTATCATTAATGGGTGTTGAATTTTGTCAAAAGCTCTTTCTACATCTATTGAGATTATCATATGGTTTTTATCCTTCAGTTTGTTAATATGCTATATCACATTGATTTTCATCTATTGAAGAATCTTTTCATTCTTGAGATAAATCCCACTTGATCATGGTGTATGATCCTTTTTATGTGCTGTTGGATTCTGTCTGCTAATATTTTGTTAAGGACTTTTGTATCTATGTCCATCAGTGATATTGCCCTGTAGTTTTCTTTCTTTGTGACATTTTTGTCTGGTTATGGTATCAGGGTGATGGTGGCCTCATAGTATGAGTTTGGGAGTGTTCCTCCCTCTGCTATATTTTGGAAGAGTTTGAGAAGGATAGGTGTTAGCTCTTCTCTACGTGTTTGATAGAATTCTCCTGTGAAGCCGTCTGGCCATGGGCTTTTGTTTGTTGGAAGCTTTTGAATCACAGTCTGAATTTCAGTGCTTGTGATTCATCTGTTTATATTTTATATTTCTTGCTAGTTCAGTCTCAGAAAGTTGTGCTTTTTGAAGAGTTTGTCTATTTCTTCCAGGTTGTGCATTTTATTGACATATAGTTGCTTGTAGTAACCTCTCATGATCTTTTGTATTTCTGCAGTGTCAGTTGTTTCTTCTCCTTTTTCATTTCTAATTCTATCGATTTGAGTCTTCTCCCTTTTTTTCTTGATAAGTCTGGCTAATGGTTTATCAATTTTGTTTATCTTCTCAAAGAACCAGCTTTTAGTTTTATTGATCTTTGCTATTGTTTCCTTCATTTCTTTTTCATTTGTTTCTGATCTGATTTTTATGATTTCTTTCCTTCTGCTAACTTTAGGGGTTTTTGTTCTTCTTTCTCTAATTGCTTTAGTTGTAAAGTTAGGTTGTTTATTTGAGATGTTTCTTTTCATAGGTTTGTATTGCTATAAACTTCCCTCTTAAAACTGTCTTTGCTTCAACCCATAGATTTTGGTTCATTGTGTTTCATTGTCATTTTTTTCTAGGTATTTTTTGATTTCCTCTTTGACTTCTTCAGTGATCTCTTGGTTATTTAGTAGTGTATTGTTTAGCCTCCATGTGTTTGTTTCTTTTACACATTTCTTCATGTATTGATATCTAGTCTCATAGCATTGTCGTTGGAAAAATACTTGATATGATTTCAATTTTCTTAAATTTACCAAGGCTTGATTTGTGACCTAAAATATGATCTATCCTGGAGAATGCTACATGAGCACTTGAGAAGAAAGTGTATTCTGTTGGTTTTAGATGGAATGTCCTATAAATATCAATTAAGTCCATCTTGTTTAATGTATCATTTAAAGCTTGCGTTTCCTTATTTATTTTCATTTTGGTTGATCTTTCCATTGGTGAAAGTGGGGTGTTAAAGTCCCCTACTGTGATTGTGTTACTGTAGAGTTTTCTGGCTGTTAGTATTTGCCTTATATATTGAGGTGCTCTTATGTTGGGTGCATAAATATTTACAATTGTTATATCTTCTTCTTGGATTGATTCCTTGATCATTATGTAGTGTCCTTCTTTGAATCTTGTAATGGTCTTTATTTTAGAATCTATTATGTCTGATATGAGGATTGCTATTCCAGCATTTTTTTGATTTCCGTTTGCATGGAATATCTTTTTCCATCTCCTCACTTTCAGTCTGTATGTGTCCCTAGGTCTGAAGTGGGTTTCTTGTAAACAGTGTATATACAGCTCTTGTTTTTGTAACCATTCAGCCAGTCTATGTCCTTTATTTGGAGCATTTAATCCATTTACATTTAAGGTAGTTATCAATATGTATTGTTGCTATTACCATTTTCTTAATTGTTTTGGGTTTGTTTTTGTAGGTCTTTTCCTTCTCTTGTGTTTCCTGCCCAGAGAAGTTCCTTTAGCATTTGTTGTAAAGTTGGTTTGGTGGTGCTGAATTCTCTTATCTTTTGCTTGCCTGTAAAGGTTTTAATTTCTCCATTGAATCTGAATGAGATCCTTGCTGGGTACCAAGTAATCCTGGATGTAGCTTTTTCCCTTTCATCACTTTAAATATGTCCTGCCACTCCCTTCTTGTTTGCAGAGTTTCTCCTGAAAGATCAGCTGTTAACCTTATGCAGATTGCCTTGTATGTTATTTGTTGCTTTTCCCTTGTTGCTTTTAATATATTTTTTGTACTTAATTTTTGATAGTTTGATTTATATGTGTCTTGGCATGTTTCTCCTTTGATTTATCTGTATGGATTCTCTGCACTTCCTGGATTGATTGACTCCTTTCCCATATTAGGGAAGTTTTCAACTATAATCTCTTCAAATATTTTCTCAGTTCCTTTTTTTTTCTCTTCTTCTTCTGGGACCCCTATAATTAGAATGTTTTTTCTTTATTCTGCTCTGAAGTAGTTATTTCCACTATTTTATCTTCCAGGTCACTTATCCATTCTTCTGCCTCAGTTATTCTGCTATTGATCCCATCCCGAGAATTTTTAATTTCATTTATTGTGTTGTTCATCATTGTTTGTTTGCTCTTTAGTTCTTCTAGGTCCTTGTTAAACGTTTCTTGTATTTTCTCTATTCTATTAGGAAGATTTTGTATCATCTTTACTATCATTATTCTGAATTCTTTTTCTGGTAGGCTGCCTATTTCCTCTTCAGTTGTTTGGCCTGGTGGGTTCTTACCTTGCTCCTTCATCTGCTGTGTGTTTCTTTGTCTTTTCATTTTGTTTAACTAACTGTGTTTGAGATCTCCTTCTCACAGGCATCAGGTTCGTAGTTCCCATTGTTATTGGTGTCTGCCCCCAGTGGCTAAGGTGGGTTCAGTGGGCTGTGTAGGGTTCCTGTTGGAGGGGACTTTTGCCTGTGTTCTGGTGGATGAGGCTGGATCTTGTCTTTCTGGTGGGTAGGACTGCGTCTGGTGGTGTGTTTTGGAGTGTCTGTAAACTTAGTATGATTTAGGGCAGCTCTCTGCTAATAAGTGGGTTGTGTTCCTGTCTTGCTAGTTGTTTGGCATATGGTGTCCAGCACTGTAGCTCACTGGTCATTGAGTGGAGCTGGGTCTTAGCTTTGAGATGGTCATCTCTGTGAGAGTTTTCCTTGTTTGATATTAAATGGAGCTGGGAGGTCTGTGGAGGACGAATGTCCTGAATTTGGCTCTCCCACCTCAGAGACACAGGCCTGACACCTGGCCAGAGCACCAAGACCCTGTCAGCCACATGGTTCAGAAGAAAAGGGAGAAAAAAAGAAAGAAAGAAAGAAAGAAAGAAAGAAAGAAAGAAAGAAAGAAAGAAAGAAAGAAAGAAAGAATATAAAATAAAATAGTTATTAAAGTAAAAAAATTATTAAATTATTAAAAAAATTAAAAAGTAATAGAAAAAAAAGAAAAAAGAAATATAGAAAAAAAGAAAGAAAGAAAGGTGAGAGCAACCAAACCAAGAAACAAATCCACCAATGATAACAAGTGCTAAAAACTATACAAAAATAAATAAATAAAAACGGAGAGACAGAACCCTAGGACAAATGGTAAAAGCAAAGCTATACAGACAAAATCATACAAAAAGAAGCATACACGCTCACAAAATGAGGAAAAGGGAAAAAAATATCTACCTATTTATCTATATCTATATCTATATATAAAGGAAGAGAGCAACCAAATCAATAAACAAATCTACCAAAGAAAATAAACTCTAAATACTAAACTAAGATAAACATAAAACCAGAAACAAATTAGACGCAGAAATCAAACCCCAAGTCTTCAATTGCTCCCAAAGTCTACTGCCTCAATTTTGGGATGATTCATTGTCTATTCAGGTTTTCCAGAGATGCTGGGTACATCAAATTGATTGTGGAGATTTAATCTGCTGCTCCTGAGGCCGCTGGGAGAAATTTCCCTTTCTTTTCTTTTTCGCACAGCTCCTGGGGTTCAGCTTTGGATTTGGTCCCGCCTCTGCATGCAGGTCACCTGAGGGCATCTGTTCTTTGCTCAGACAGGATGGGGTTATAGTAGCAGTTGATTAGGGGGCTCTGGCTCACTCAGGCCGGGGGGAAGGAGGGGTATGGTATGCGGGGTAAGCCTGTGGCAGCAGAGGCCTGCATGGCATTGCAGCAGCCTGAGGCACTGTGTTTGCCCAGGGAAGTTGTCCCTGGATCATAGGACCCTGGCAGTGGCTGACTGCTCACACACAAGCTTCTTGGTGGCTGCAGCAGCAGCCTTAGCATCTCATGCCCGTCTCTGGTGTCCACGCTGATAGCCACAGCTTTTGCCCATCTCTGGAGCTCGTTTAGGCAGTGCTCTGAATCCCCTCTCCTTGTGGCCCCCAAAACAATTGTCTCTTGCCTGTTAGGAAGTTCCAGACTTTTTCCCAGACTCCCTCCCAGCTAGCTGTGGTGCACTAGCCCCCTTCAGGCTGTGTTCACGCAGCCAACCCCAATCCTTTCCCTGGGATCTGACCTCCAAAGCCGGAGCCTCAGCTCCCAACCCCTACCCACCCCGGTGGGTGAGCAGACAAGCCTTTCAGGCTGGTGAGTGCTGGTTGGCACAGATCCTTTGTGCGGCAATCTCTCTGCTTTGCCCTCTGCACCCTATTGCTGCGTTCTCCTCCATGGCTCTAAAGCTGCCCCCCCCATCACCCACAGTCTCTGCCAGTGAAGGTGCTTCCTAGTGTGTGGAAACTTTTCCTCCTTCACAGCTTCCTCCAGAGGGGCAGGTCCCATCTCTATTGTCTCTGTTTTCTCTTTTTTCTTTTGCCCTACCCAGGTACATGGGGAATTTCTTGCCTTTTGGGAAGTCTGAGGTCTTCTGCCAGTGTTCAGTAGGTGTTCTGTAGGAGTTGTTCCACATGTAGATGTATTTCTGATGTGTTTGTGGGGAGGAAGGTGATCTCCACATCTTACTCCTCTGCCATCTTGAAGGTCTCTCTCCATTCTATGTCTTTTCAAAGGCTTTCCTCCTTCTGCTATCTTTTCTTTCTCTCAAATCATGAATTTTATATTTTGGACCTCAGGTTAACAGAATTGGATTCATCATAATCTTTGGTTTGTGGCCGAAAATCATCACTGTTCATTGAAAAGAGCTATCTTTAAAACATATTTTTGTTTTAATAGTGTAAGAAGCACCCTTGAATCCACCACCAGACAGGAAACTAACATTATCTCACCATGTGGTCTTCTTTCCCATTCCCCTGTCTGCTCCACCCAAGCTACATATACTAAATCCTGTGTCGATTCCTCCCTTCCTTCTTTTCTTCCTTCCTTCCTTCCTCCCTCCTTCCCTTCCTTCTTTTTGTCCTATATGGTTAATTTTACAAGGAGTTCTTCATGTGTTTTCTTCACTGACTTTTTTTTTTAACAGTTTGATTGAGTATAATTAACATGCCACACAATTTATCCTTTTAGAGTGTACAATTCAATAGCTTTTAATGTATTTACGAGGTTATGCCTCCATAACCACAATCTAGAACATTTCATCACCCTAAAAAGAAACCTGCACCTCTTAGCTGTCATGTTCTAATCTCTCCATACTCCCTCTCTCAGTCTCAGGCAACCATCAATCTACCTTCTGGCTCTATAAATTTGCATTTTCTGGACATTTCATATAAATGGAATCATGCAATATGTAGTTCTTTGTATCTGGTTCCTTTTACTTAGCATACTATTTCATGATTCATCCATGTTGTAGCAGGTATCAGTACTTTGTTACTTTTCATGGCTGAATAATATGCTATTGTATGGATATGTCAGATTTTATTTATTCATCCATCAGTTCATGGATATTTGGGTTATTTCCACTTTTTGGATATAATTAGCAATGCTATTAATGTTTGTGTACAAGTTTTTGTATGGAGTTACGTTTTCATTTCTCTTTGGCATAAATCTAGAAGTGGAATTTTTGGCTTATATGGTAAATATATGTTTACATTTCAGAAACTACCACACTGTTCTCCAAAAAGACTGCACTATTTTATATCCCCAACAGAAGTACATAATGTTTTGAGGAAGTAAGAAGGGAAGGGAAGGAAGGAAGGAAGGAAGGAAGGAAGGAAGGGAGGAAGGAAGGGAGGGAGGAAGGAAGGGAGGAAAGAAAGAAAGAAGGAAGAGCTGCTACATTTTATTTATGAGGTTAGAAGTTCCTTTGTATTCTTTTGTGATTGGGTGATCTTTTTACTTTTGTTAGAAAGAGTTCCTTCATGCTTGGAACTCAAAATGAAAATGTAATGTCCCATTAAATAGAAATATGAACCACTTCTTGTGCCACATCATTAAACATCCTTACAGCAAAAGTACATGGTGTGCTTCAATTTTACAATCCATATCTAATACAATGTGGGTTTTGATAACTAAAACGAAAGAATGTATCTCCATCTGGAATTAAGAGCACTATGTTCAAGCCCCAGCATTGCCATCTCTTAGCTGTATAACTTTGGAAAAGCCATTTAACCTCCTACACAAACACCTTGTCTAAAAACGCAAATAACGCTATCTTACCTATCTACTTTTAAAATCACAGTAAAAATGAAATGAAGTCATATATGGAAAGCTCTTTATAATTTCAAAATGCTATTTTAACAGTTATCTTATTTTTGTCATAGTTAGTGTTAATGTCTTTTCTTATATTTCACTCTTCATCCAATTCTGTACCTATAAGACTTGCTCAGTACAGACTTTCCAATGCACCAACCAGACAGTACATGATCCTATATTAACTCACATATTTGGTGTTCTCTGTATTGAGTAGCAATATTTTAACTATGTTTATCACCATAATGATAATACCAGTATATAATCATAATGAGACTCTGTATTTTCTTTATATATTACCTATCAATATGGGCATACTTTATATTTAAAAGTGTGCAACATTACCTTATTTTATATAATAAAATATAAACATATTTTATACAAATATAAAGTATATAAAAAGTAAATGTCAATCAAAAAATTACTTTGTTAAAAGTAAAACAAAAACATTAAATAATAGCTAAGAGATTTTTAAAATTATTGCCTTATTTAATTAGATATAACCTAGAATTCAAATAAAAAGATACAACCAAATATATTATTCTTCAACTTCTTATGACAACGACGAGCACTTTACGCTTGATAGACTCTCAAGAAAATATACTCTACTAATATCATGGGTCTGAGAGCAGTCGAAAACTATAGTGCTTCCTCAAGGTAAAGTGATATTTATGTAATGAGCCAATTAGCTTCTTTGATGTAGACATTCCAAACTAAAAACTAAAAGCCATTAACCTCTAAAGAGCTAACTGTATGATAAATCCATCAGACTAAACCAAAGTGCTATCCCTCCTTTTTTTTGTAAAAAGACTGATTTGGTAAAGTAAAAAGCTATTTTTTTGTCTAGGTATAAAGATGCAGGTTTAGACTTCTCAAAGCTGATTTTACTAAAATGTTTATTCATATTTAGCATATATATTTAGAGAGATTTTTGCTACAACATTTTGAGTTAAATTAATTTTCAGATGCTATGTTGAGTGAGAACATAATGCATATTCAATTGGGTGTGTAAATTACATTGTTGATGCATGCTTCACCAGTAGCAAATAGTAATGCAATATCTTTGAAATAATTGTCCACTTTAGGCTGAGAGAGCTTTAAGAGTTCTGAAGTGGAGAATAATTACCACAGAATTTTTCCATGATGAATTCCTGGCCAGTTAATGTTTTTTTATCATTAAAGCTCTATTGGAATTTTCAATATTAAACCATCAAATAGTAAATGTTGAATTGGATTACTTTTAACCTTAGTGTGTTGGGGTTTTTTTATTTCTTAGAATATTTAGATCAATATAAGAAATGTTTTTGCATATTTTTGACACATTGCACTAAAGGTACTAAAAGTAATTTTGAAAGATATAGTTGTAAACTTGCCCATTTGGGTATAAATTTTGTTGTAATTTTCATCAAAGCTGCCTTGAGGTATTTATCTTTTTGTGTACCTATCACTAGGATAATGACTTTGTCGGTCTAATTTATTGTAAATGACAATCAATTATATACATATATATGTATGTATATATATATATATATATATATATTTCATATTGCATTACATTAACCAGTATGATTATATTTTTATTTGAAACATAATCTTTCTCTTTGTAAGTGTAATTTTTTTTACTGTAGCCCACTTGGTCTTCTGAACAGTGAAATGATCCCAACACCCCAGAAAAACTCACTTTTCCATTCTCTACACAGACAGCACACAGGAGCCTAAAGCAGGCTGAGTCAAAGGATAAGCAGTTACACTGACCAAAATATAAACTCACTGTGATAGTGCATTAAAGATTGTTCGTATTAAATACTCATATATTCGGTGCAGAGGAGCACAGATTGAGAAGTTGAGAGTGAGGGATCTTCCAATCAGACTGCCTGGAATTTCCTTGCTCCACTGTTGACTTTGGGTCAATTATCTCTCCAAGGTCTCTTTTCTTCATTTGTAGAATAGAACCAACGGTAATAATCATTTCATGTCATCTTTGAGCATTAAATATGACATAATACATGAAAAGTACCTGGTATATAATTGAGCAACTAATTAATTCCACCTTTGGATCAAATTCCAATTTGTGTATTATAGCTGATTGCTTCTACACTGCCAGTGAAAAGGCTGAAAACCAGGCAATCTGGATGACCTAACATGCCCCAATTTCTACAAGGGTAGAGTGAGCCCAAGGTCCACCCTTGGCAAAATTATGAGTTCCATCATTTACTTGAACTTCAACACAATTTTCCCTTGTAATTTCCTTAACTTTTGTTGGTTCTCTGAACTTTTAACCTCTCAGATGTCTGCCAAAAGTCGTTACTCCTTGAATAATGTTTTCTAACATTGAGCAAAGAGCTATACCAGACTGTTAAAAGAAGAATAAAATATGTCTTTTTTCCTTAAGAAACTGACAGCCTCATGGGTAGAGGTGATATTGGCTAAGTTTATAAAGGATAAATAGCTCTAACATAATTAAATAATAGTTGAATAAAATAAAGCCTATGTCACCAGACAAACATGGCTTATATTCAAAGTCCCTTCGAATTTGATCCTGGTGTTAATTTGGATCAAAAGGAATGTGTCTAAACTACATAATCTAAGTCTCCACAAGAATTCCTCCTGTCAATTTTTCTATGAAAAAAAAATGGCACCTCCTTGGAGAACCTAAAACTTCATGGAGAACCAACTGAAAACCACTCTGGAGAGGAAGCACAAGACAAACCTCTGGGACAAACCTCTTTTTCTGTAATTTCTGTAGGTTTCCTCCTTTCTTGTAATTTTCCTAGTAAAAAGGAGAAGGAAATAGAACTATTGTAACTTGGTCAGCAAGGCAAGACATTTAATAAAATGTGCCATTTTTCCTAACCCACTAGAGAAATAACGACTGGAGAGAAGCTGACATAGGTGAATTTGTAGTTGATGGAGTAATCATAACTGAAGATTCTCAATGAACAGGTGTTCATCTACCTTTCAGGAAACCTCTAATGAGATCACAGCATTCTGTCCTTTGTCCTTGTCTGTTAGGAAGTTTATTATCAACTTACAAATAGGAGACACCTTTGTCAAATGTGTGGATGATCTAAGCTTGAAATGAGATGATAATTCACGATAGACTAAATATCGAAAAAGTCCTCAACAGACTGGACTAGATTAACCACATAAAATTGATCAGTAATGAATATATAATTATTCATTACAGCTCTCAGTTTGAAGTGTACAAATATGAAACTGGAGGGAGACAGTATCTGTCTTGAAAGTAATTAGTGTAGAAAGAACTTGTGTTCTGACTGACAGCAAAATTAACATGAGAAAACTGTGATGTGGCTGCCAGAAATGTTAATGGTTCTTATAATATATAAATAGAAGTTGAAAGTCTAGGTGAGCCATCAAAGTATGGTGCATTAGAATAACTTGGGCTGTTTGCTAAAATGCAGATTCCTGGTTCGCATTCAACGTTTACTGAATACATCCGAAGGTCTAGATGTGGTGCCCTGGGATCTGTCTTTAACAGTCTCTTGAAATGACTTTCATGCTGATACCCACCTCAGAGGATTAGTGCAGAGAATTAATGGCATAATATATATATAAAAGCATAGTGCTAGCATAGACTGCAAATGCTCAACAAATTGTAGCTTTTCGTATTCTTTATTGACATTTTATCAGTTATATTGACACTTTTGTACAATTCTTAATCTGGATCAAATTTACCAATTTTAATCTTACATGTGAGAGCTTTCCTTCCTCCCTTCTTTCCTTCCTGTCTTTCAGTCTTCTAGCTTTCCAAAATTTCTCTTTTCTGTCTTTTGACATATGTTAATTAGGGCCTACTATGTGCACATTATTATCCTTGGCCATGCGGAGATTTGAAAAACACGGGTTCTACCTTCAGGCAACATGACTACCCAGAAGGGGAGGTAAAACCTGTAAATACGTAACAACATTTATATGGTTAGGATTGAAGCTTGGGGAAGATTTCTGGAATTGCCAGTGCTCCAAAAATTGCAAAGAGCAATAAGGGGCAGCATAGAAATAAGCACGCATCTCCTGCATTCTCTTAACAGGGGACATTTTCTTCAACCAGAGGATCCTTGCCGGAGAAAGTAAAGAGCCCCTTGGCTAACCCAAGCCATATTCTGTTCTTCCCACCAATCCTCAACTGCCCACCCTCTGCCTCACTCTTTAGCTCCACTGCCAAAGCCATTTATCCTACTCCACAAAGAGACAGAATCTTAGAAATTCTCCCCAACATTGATGGAAATTTTTTCAAGCTCCATCAGGTTCAAAATCTTAACCAAGCCTTTGCAAACTTTAATGTGCCTACCAAGTGCCTGCAGATCTTGTTAAGTGAGCAGACTCCAATTCAGTAGGTCCAGGGCTTCCCTGGTGGCGCGGTGGTTGGGAGTCCGCCTGCCGATGCAGGGGACACGGGTTCGTGCCCCCGGTCCGGGAAGATCCCACGTGCCGCGGAGCAGCTAGGCCCGTGAGCTATGGCCGCTGGGCCTGCGCGTCCGGAGCCTGTGCTCCGCGGCATGGGGGGCCACAGCGGCGAGAGGCCCGCATACCGCAAAAATACAAAAAACAAAACAAAAAAAACAAAACAATTCAGTAGGTCCAGGACAGAGCCTGAGAATCTGTATTTCTACCAAGTTTCTAGATAATTCCCATGCTGCTGTTAGAAAATTTAATACATAGAAATTAAGTATTATTAATTTCATATCAGTAAGAGTTAAAGTGCTACCTTTATAGACAGGAAGAATAAACATTCAGATATCTAGAGGCAATCAAGAGCAAGACTCTTAGATCAAATTCTTAAGGATTCTGGGAAGTATTTTAAGCATGAGATAGAAAAGTTGGAGAATTGCAAACATATGTAGGCTTGCCTGAGAAATGTCACCTCAGATTTTTTTGTTTTGTTTTGTTTTCCCTCTAGGATATTACTGAAACTTCAATTAATTACATTTCTGCTGCTACAAAAATACTTTTTCATGCTACAGTGATTCATGAATCTCCCATTATGTGTATTTATTAGGTGACAGCCCTGTTGACAGTGATAGAGAATAAAATACTTCCAGAGGAAACAAGAGACCTGTGCCTGCTTTTAGTTTATGTAATGTCAGGTTGGTCCCATTGTGCATCTGGGAGTGATTATTATTTTGTGATATGACTACAGACAGGTTTAGATTCCAGAGCGTAATCTTACTTTAAAGAGTGTAAAGAAACTAAATGATTCAAAAAAATTAAGAATCGATCATTTGGATAATAATATATCCTCAGTTTAAAACAGTTTATGAAATGAAGAAATGTATCATGCAAATGAAAGCAATTTTAGCAGGGAAAGGTTCTACCTCATCACAATGGCTATTTGAATGTTTATTAGTAGGATGAGAAACTCAAATCCAAACACTGGAAGAAAAAAATGGATTCTGTTAACACCAATCAGACAGATATGAAAGCATTTATATATTCTTATGATATTTAACAAAAAAATGTGCACCCTTTGAAATATTTGTATCTGTTTCAGTGAAAACATGTAAATATATATTTAAATAAAGGCTCATTATGATGGTAAGGGGAAGTGGTGGACATGACTTGGAATGACCATATGAGAACACTGAATGTTCTAGACCTCCTCTCTGTCTGAGAATATCAGAAATAAAATCATAATAATAACACCAAGACCTCAGATAATAGATTAATGACACTTCCAACCCAAAATAATAAATGCTACACTCAGAACTGTCTCTTAACACTCAGTCAACAGAAATTATTGTGCATACTGCATTACATACTACATATAAAAAAGATTGTATCTTTTATCTTTGTATCTTGGGAATATTGCTAAGTACCTAGTACCTAGGCAGCTTTTAATAAATGTTTGATTCATGACTGCATGAATGTCTGAAAATTCCAGGAGTTACATGAAAATATGGATGAAATAGAACAGAGGTCTGCAAAGGTTCTTGGTCGAGAGGCAGTTGTACATATTTTAGGCAATGCAGGCCATACAGCCTCTGCCATTGTAGAATGAAATCAGTCATAAATCACAGTCAAGGTATGAGTAACTGTATTCCAATAAACGTTTATTCACAAAATCAAGCTGCAGGTAGTCATTTATTGACCTTAAAGTAAAGCAAGCTTGATTACTATCCTCAAGAAGGTGCAGTGAGTGAAGGGAAATAGAAAAACAAATATTAAAAACAACTTAATAGGGCTTCCCTGGTGGCGCAGTGGTTGAGAGTCCGCCTGCCGATGCAGAGGACATGGGTTCGTGCCCCAGTCCGGGAAGATCCCACATGCCGCAGAGCAGCTGGGCCCGTGAGCCATGGCCGCTGAGCCTGTGCGTCCGGAGCCTGTGCTCCGCAACGGGAGAGGCCACAACAGTGAGAGGCCCGCGTACCGAAAAAACAAAACAAAACAAACAAACAAACAAAAAACCCCATAAGAACAACTTAATAGGGCTTTTCCCTTGAATTAAAATGGCATAGGTGGTATTCAACTCATACTCCCCCTGGAAAAATTAAAAGCTGCATTGAAAAACAAATGCAGAAACAGAAACCTGCTGCTGGGAAAGATTAGAGAGCAAGGAGTGTCGTCAGCACTTGGGGCACAGGACCAGAGTGAGGAAAATGCATGCAGGTGAGCCCTGAATCCCCATTGGCCTCTCCTCTAGGTATTTGCCAATGCGAAAGGCAGGTAGTGGCCTGCACCAGTGACATCAAAGTGTCCTGCCAAGTGCCTATCTGTGCTAAGCGCCTGTCTGCAAACTGTTATTACCAGGATGTGTTGAGATAATCACAATACGTGACAGATTTAGAAACATTTATGATGGAGTGACTTGGGGTCCATTTTATTTAATAATTTTTAAAAAGACCCTGGAGTTTTTTGTCTTTTGTGCTTCCCCAGCCAAAAAGAAGATGGGGAACAAGGTCCCTAAAGAGGTTGCTGCCCAAGGGGCCAGAGAGGGGCCTAAAGCCAAGGCCCCTGTTCCTCCCAAGGGCAGTGGGTCCAAGATGGATCCTGTACCACTGGCCAGGAAGGCAGAGGCCCCTAAAGACTCAAGAAAGCCTGGCATTCCCACTAAGTCCTTATCATCCAAAGTGGCCAGTAAGAAGGCAGGAGCAGAGAGCTAGAGGCGGGTTGGAGAGAGACTGAGATTCTACTTTTATTCCCCTAAAAATTATCACTCTACTTATTTCACTGTAACCTATTTATCAGTAAAGATGTTTTTCCCCACAAAAATGTATTCATTAAGACTTCTCAGTAATAAATACTTACTGTATTTTACAAAAGTATAATTTAAAGACATTTTTAAAAAGTAAAATTTGGATTCTTGATGATGACACTAAACTCTGCCATCTGTATCCCTCCGGGGATAGAGGGTTGTTTTTGATTTACTCTTTTTCTAGGTAGAGGCAATTCTGATGGCTTGTATTTGATCTTTCTCATGGAAATAGCCCTCACTCCACAGATCAGGGAACTAATGTGGAGGATTCTGTAGGCTGCCTATTCCAATTCTGCATTCTGGAACTGGAGAAATAACCACAGATGGGTTTGGGGACCCACTGGACACCCCAGGAGATGGACCTGAACGAAACCTCCGTTGATCACCTGACCTCCATAAGCCCCTACACTGACTTGTGCGTCACAGTGACGCTTTGGGGTCCTGGAATCAGTTTCAGTTAAGCAACTGTGTCCAGTAGTCCCTGAAAGATCTGATTATTTCCTTTTCTCCAGTACACGGTTACTCTGGGAAAAGACTATAGTTTCCTCCTGTAGAAAGACTGGAAGAGAGATCAACAGTATACATTTTCAGTAGTGTATTGGGTCCTTTCTGGAGGGGATCTGGTCTTCCCTTCATTGAAGGGGTTTTGGATCTATACTGACTCACATCTGGGAATTGACTGAGGGGTCAGGACTCTCTGTTTTTATAATTTGAGTTAGACTTTTATTCACTTGATCTAGAACTCTTTAAAAATACAGATCAAGTAAGAATTTAGGAGGTTTCCTATCTATTTCACATTTAGGAACACCATGATTAACTGGCTAATACAGTAGGTCTGTGTGAGTCAGACTATTGTAATTTCTGCTTTAACTCTGTTGCCCTTTAAGGTAACTACATCCATTCTGCTTTTGGCTGTTGAGTGCTGCCTGCCATCCTAGGGATCAATTACTCCCATCACATTTAGATCTTCCAATTGAGTGTCTGGAATTCCTTCAGTAAGGTCTGGTCTACAGAGAAGAGCAATCATAGGCCTCTTCAAGAATGCTGGGGTTCCCCTCACAAATTTATTTCTCAAAGCATTGGTGAAAGATATATTTTCTGGACTTTCCCATGTGAGTGGTTAGGTCTCAAATGGACAAATCTACTCTAACACTCCAATCTCCCTAAGCCTTTGAAACCCTTCCTCGACACTAAACCAAGGGAGGTCAGGCATTTCCAATTTGCTCACAATGGACCAATTTTTAAGTCAATTTTTAGCCAAGCAACCAAACTATTAGAGCCCCTTCCAACTCACCCAGCTGCAACATTAAATGTAGACCCTCTGCTTAGTGAGCCCATATCAATAAATTCTGACCAATTCAACATTATGTTTTTTTCTACCGTCACCCTGATGCCAAAAACTCAGCCTCTGTGCCCTGGTGATGAATTGAATCATAGAGACGAGTTTTGGGTGAAGTAGAAAATAATAGCTTTATTGCTTTGCCAGACTAAGGGGGACACAGTGAACCTGTGCCCTGAAAAACTGTGTGTCCCAACCTGAGAGGATTTGGTGATGAGTTTTATAGCAATGGTTCAAGGGCAGTGGGGTTGCTGATAAGGATTAGGGTGTGTGCAGTTCCTGTACTCCTTTAATCTGGTCTCAGGTGGCCTCTTGAAGAGCTCCTCTGGTTCCTTTAATCTGGAATGAAGAATGCTAACATCTTTTATTTGTTGGGGATTTTAGTTCTGTAAAGAGCTCAAAGATATTATGTGTATCCCTTGCGGTGGAGCCAGGACCCTGCTCGAGGGCTGCACTATTGTGTCTTGGCTGCTCCTTCCTTGATTAGCAATTTGCTCTTTGGAACTCAGGGAAGATCATAGAGGCTGGAGTCTATTCCCTACAAAGAAGAAACAGGGGACAGAAAGGTCTCCACGTCCAGGAGCCCAACAAGGTCCTTGTTGGTTTAAATCTCACAGCCTAAATATCCATTACCACACATGTTTCCCTGACTTATGCTTGTATAAGTTAGAATACTTTTCTTCTTTTTTTCTTTTTGCGTTATGCGGGCCTCTCACTGTTGTGGCCTCTCCCGTTGCGGAGCACAGGCTCCGGACGCGCAGGCTCAGTGGCCATGGCTCACGGGCCCAGCCGCTCCGCAGCATGTGGGATCCTCTCAGACCGGGGCACGAACCTGTATCCCCTGCATCGGCAGGCAGACTCTCAACCACTGCGCCACCAGGGAAGCCCGGAATACTCTTCTTTTGAAGTGTAGCATACTTTGTAACTCACCTTTAGGAGTCTGCTAGACTTGTGTCAAAGTATAGGCCTAGAAGCAGAGAAGGATGGTGGCAGTGGGTCCTGAGGAGACTCAGCACCCTCTTACCTGGCAACTGCCTCAGGGGAGGTCATTATGGTTTACTCAGGCAATGCAGGGTTGATCTCTTCAGATAGGTGGGAAGGGGGATACTACTGTGGGTGGGGAACCAATTCTCCTGGGTGTAGGGAAGACTTTGTCACTGGCAAAGAAGTCTTACGAGTTTAGGAGCTCAATGTCCCTAGCTATATCAGAGTCTTCCCACGTATCCCCTCCCAACTTACAGCATCTTATTCTTTTCCAGTCAATGACCTCACTTTAAAAGTAGATATCCTGTGAGGCTGGGAGTTCAATTTACATTGTAATTCATCAAGTTGCACATGAGGTTCTGTGTTTGATATTCAGCAATTTTAGTCCGAGGGCTTCAGGAGATAAGACTGTCCTCTGGGGTCACGTAGGTAGCACTTGTCCTGGAAATTCAAACTCCCGAGCTCACCCTTATCTTTCACCACTTTGTTCAGGGACATTAGGAGCAACCAACCAACATCATAACGTTCTTTAGTCTTACAATAATACTTTAAAGTACCATACACAGAGTCACTTAGCTTCTTTCTTCTTATAAGAGGTTGATTAGGAGTATCCAATGCAGATATTTTGTGTATCTTTACACATAATGACCCTAATTCAATATGACTGATGTCCTCATAAAAGGGCAAAATTTGAACACAGAAACACACAGACACACACAGTACCAGAAGCCAGGTAAAAAGTCATTCCCCCTCAGAGCCCTCAGAAGGAACCAGCCCTGAAGACACCTGGGTCTTGGATGTCTAACTTCCAAAACTTTGAGGCAATAAATTTATATTGTTTAAGCCACCCAGCATGTGGTACTTTGTTATGGCAGCCCTGGCAAACAACTACAGAATAGACATGAAAGATGCCATTCCTATTTCTAACTTTTATTTCCTGGACCTATGTGCTGTGGTTAATGGAGGACAACATCCCTATATTAGTTGCTGGTTTAGCACATTCAGTGCAGCTTCTATAATAGCACCTGACCCCTATGATGTGCTTTCTCCCATTACGCGTACATCACAGATCATTCTTCCATATTATAAAGTTAACTGCTATGATGGTTAATTTTCTGTGTCATCTTGACTGGCTCACAAGATGCTTAGACATCTGGTGAGACATTATCACTGAGTGTTTCTGTGAGGGTGTTTCTGGAACACATTAACTGAGTGGGGTATATCAGTTCCCTCTGTTTATCATTTAAACAGTTTCATATCTTCAATCATGCTGCTCCTTCTTCTTTCACATCCTTCAAGATTCAGATTAGACATTTGCTCTTCCAAGAAATCTTTCATGAATTGCTGCTTTCCGTATCCTTTATGAGCATGCTAATTGCCACTGAGCCTGAAAAGTGATCAACCCTTAAGAGGGGATCAACAAATGTTTTCTGAGTTAAGCTGAGTTGGCTGGAAATTATCCATGAAGTTTACCCCTTCGTGAACTATGATTACCCCAATTATTATAAAAAGGTAGTGTATCCACATGGCAGGAAAACTGCTAAGATATGAACATCCTCTCTGCTTCATAAAATACTGCACAAGAAACTAGACACCTATTTTAACCAAAACCTAAAGTCACTTCTGAAACTTAAATTAAATTGTATATGTCTAGGCAATTAAGAGTCATTAAACACAACTGACATTTAAAATTATGTTTCTTTTATATACTTCTAATAACTTTTCTCTATATTTTATAATAATCCAGATTTTTGAGAAGTGTGTTAAACTTTTCAAACATGGCCATCAGAGGGTTAAGTATGGAGAAGGTAGAGCCAAGAGCTGTAAAGAACAATAGACAAAAGAGTCAGCTCCAGAAGGTAGAAACATTCACATTGTTAAACTTATTGTGTTAATCATTCTCTGTCATGTGTCAGTCAAATCGTTATGCTGTACACCGTAAAACTGTACAGTGCTGTATGTCAATTATATCTCAATAAAACTGGAAGAAAATATAAATAAAATTCTATTGTTATTGATTTTCATTGGAGAAAATTTTTTGCCTTAAATTAAGATCTTTAGCATTATGCCTAAGTAAGGTAGCTTGTTTTAATGGAAAAATGTATGCCTCACGACATAGAAATGTAGGTTGGCTCACTCAAGCACCCACCTGAATTCCCTTCTAGATTGGCTTTCTCAGCTCTTCAGACTGGTAACCTAGAAAATTCTCTTCCTAGAGTGTTTTTCAGCTAGGTATGGCCACATGATTTTCTTCTGTGAAATGAATGAGGCACAAGGATTAGTGCGGAAGTACTGTTTTCTCTCCTGTCTATAATGCAGATGTGATGATGGGAATTGCAATAGTTACCGTGCAACTATGAGGAACAGTGTAAAGAATCAAAGAGATCTCAGCCCCAAACCCATACTAACAGCCTCTGCCACTGGATTTATTGTTATACTAGAAAAAAGAATGCTCCTAATTCCTTTAAGTCATAAATTAATTGGATTCTCCCTTGCAGCTGAATGCAAGCCCTAACTGAGACACCCTTTGGTGTAAAAGGATAAAATTCCACATTATCACTTACAAGTTGTGTGACATAGGTGAAAGCAACTTGTGGGAGCAAGGGTTGGCAAGGGAGATATTCACCTGTTGACATGATACGAGGACTAACATGTTAAATACCTGACAGTCTTTATGGCATGTAGTAGGCTAGGAGTGGCAAAAATGATGCATAAGGGTATTTCCTGTCTCCCATAGCTGTAAGTTGTTTGCTAATAGATCACGGAATTATTTTCCTATGACTATTTTATTTTAAAGAGAATACTTCAGGCAATTCATCAGAGTCAGATCAGACCGTAAAAGCTATTGAATGTATTAGGCACTAAACAAATGTTAACACTCTCCTTTATGTGCTTACACTTTCTAGAAAAAGCAATTACATATTTTTAATATAATTATAACTTGAAACTAAGAGATTTGATACTGAAAGTATTGTTTAAAAAATGTCAAACATTTTTATGTTTGACATTGTAAAAATGTCAAACAATTTACAATGTACTATGCCTACTGACCAATACAGGTTCAATGATTTGATTATTTAATTTTTTAAATTAATTTTTATTAGAGTATAGTTGATTTACAATGTTGTGTTAGTTTCAGCGAATTTTAAAATAAAAACAGCAATAACTACTAAATATAACAAAACTACTCTGCTAAGTACATATACTTCATAACATTCTAGATACTGAGCTGCTTATTACCAGGAAATAACCCAAATCTAAGAAAATGTTATACTAAAAACCTGGCTTTTTCTTTTTACCTCTCTATAAAAAAATTCCAAATAACACTGAACAATGCAGTCCCTTGGAATATGTTATCTCACAGTATTTTAAACATAAAGTCCTTACACACTCTATTTTCAAGGGTGAAAGTGGGTGAGACATGAAAGAAAATAAAAAAAAAATCTTGAGGCTCTTTTGGGTTAGAATTTGTTAACCTCTGTGTAAATGACTAAAAATAATCTCTCTCTCTTCTGAATTCAGCTGTGGTGAATTAGGCAGTCTGGACCAAACCTCTTGTTGAAAAGTACTAAATATATAGAATATAACGTATTTTTTTAATCTTAAAAATATCAGATAGGTAGTAAGAAATTACCATGATACCTTATCATTGAGAGAACAAGGAAGCAACCTAGTAAAGAGAGAATATGACTTGAAAATATTAGTAGAAAACATAAAGCTATAAAAGATGACAGGGTAAATTTGAAAAAGAAGGGAATACACTGTCTGTGAATTAAAAAATATAAAAGTAACTGCATAATAAAGGGGATGGAGAAAACACTTAAAATAGCATTGTCCGGACTTCCCTGGTGGTGCAGTGGTTGAGAGTCCGCCTGTCAATACAGGGGACACGGGTTCGTGCCCCGGTCTGGGAAGATCCCACATGCCGTGGAGCGGCTAGGCCCGTGAGCCATGGCCGCTGAGCCTGTGCGTCTGGAAACTGTGCTCCGCAACGGGAGAGGCCACAACAGTGAGAGGCCTGTGTACCGCAAAAAAAAAAAAAAAAAAAATATATATATATATATATATATATATATAACATTGTCCATGTATTGACAATTATTGAAAAATAAGCATATCCGATTTATTTTGTGATTCTTATGCTTTTGTATATGTATGAACATTTTCATAATGAATATTCAAAAAACCTCTCCATGCATGCAGTTAATAGAAAATTGGACACAGCTGACAAAAAAGTTAATGAACTGGAAATTATACAGAGTACAGCATAAAGAATCAAAATGAGAGAAAATACAAAGTGAAGTTGAAGTTGAAAGACATAAAGGATAGATATAAATGTTTTAATATTTTTAATAAGAAATCCATAAAGAAAGGGGAAAAAGAAAGAGGCAGGGCCAATAATAAAATAGATAATGGATGAGAACTTTTCAGATCTATTGAAAGTGAAAAATTCACAGTGCAAAGAACCTGGCAAACTTTAAGCAGGAAAAAGAAAAATACACCCTCATTTTAGTGAAATTGCAGAAAATCAAAGATTAAAACAAAATTTTAAAAGTCACTATAGGAAAAACATGCATTACTTTCCAAGGAATGGCAGTGGAACTGTCAGCTGACTTAGGGGCTACTATGGAATAACATCTTTAAAGTGATGGGAAAAAATTCCATGGCCTATAATTTTTATCTAGTAAAAATATTTCTCTTAAAAAATGAGGACAAATAAGGGAACTTGCAGACAAACAAAACCAGAAAATTCACTAACAGCCAAGAGCAATAAATCTGGTCTCTGTGCTTTTTGTCAGTGGCTGACAACAGTTATATCCATAACTGCAGTGTATGACATAAATGTAAGAAGGCAAGGCAGAATGCAGTATTTTTTTAAAAGATCTCCACTGCTCCAAAAAAATATTAATATGAAACCTTCTGACATAATGAGGGTTCAAATTATCATAGCCTCAGGACTGTATTGTAATTACCTTTTATAAATGGCACCATGTGAAACGGGGGTGTTGTGGAATCATACACAATGCAAAAATGAAATACTATCTGGCTTTTAAAATTAAAATTTCAGTGATTCCCATAAGTTGGAGAATGTGTTTTAGAGGAGTCTTAGAATTTATCATAGGTGTTCTAGTGTAAATCTACAATTCTCCTTAAAAGGGGAATAAATTGGAGTTAAGTATGTGTAGGAGGGAACAGTACGGAGGGAATGGGGCCCAGCATTAGCTCCTCGTTCTGCAGGAGTTTGGTTCTAAGTACTGCTACCATTCAATTTGTCTTTACCTACTAATAGGGCTATGTAATAATGACCTGCATTTCCTTTTCTTAGAGCATTTGTCCATGCATATTTCCTTAAATTTTGCTAATGTGTTATCTGCAATTTGGCTGATCCTTAACTCAAGAGCAGAGAACACAAGTGATCTTTGGTATTACGATGATAAACCAGACCCATCTTTGGGCTTTTTTTTTTTTCTATGTTCATGGAAGTTCCACACATAATAAGAATCCTAGAGTTCTTTTAAAGAGACAATTGCTGGGGTTTCAGGAGGTGGCTAGCGGGGGTGAGGTGTTTAGGGTGAGGTAACAAAGACCTTGGCGCCAGATTTGTTGGGTTTGTACCCCAGCCCCCAAATTTAAGCGCTCTATGGCTCGGGCAGCTCAGGTAGCATGGATCTCATCAGCACAGGGAGAAAGCTTCACTGAAAACTCACTGCAGAGCGGCGGGGGAAGCCAGATTCCACGATGGCAGCAGCAGGATTCATGGCAAGAATCACGACTTTCAGGCGGCCCTGGGCGGTCTCGACTTCCTGCAGCTTATAGACCCTCATTAGGAGCTGTTTCAAGCACACCACTTTGAGAGACTAAGGTGTTCTTGAAACCATCTGTACCGAATCCGTGACTGAACCCAGTGAAGACGTCTATATAAACGTTGAAGATTCTGGCAGCACATGCGGAGATGTACTCTTAGCTACCAGCTGCTGGAGACAGCCTTGTAGACAAAGTGCTCCCAAAGTCTGCCTGATGTAGCTGAACAGCTATTGTAGACCCTCATAATCTGACTTCAGAATGGAGACCGCCACATTCACTGCCAAGCAGCTGACAGGGCCTTGGTGCTCCAGCTGGTTGTCAGGCCTGAGCCTCTGAGGTGAGAGAGATGAGTTCAGGACATTGGACCATCAGAGACCTCCAAGCCCCATGTAATATCAATTGGCAAAGGTTCTCCCAGAGATCTCCATCTCAACACTAAGACATAGCTCCACTCAACGACCAGCAAGCTCCAGTGCTGGACAACCCATGGCAAACAATGAGAAAGACAGGAACACAGCCCCACCCATTAGCAGAGAGGCTGCTTAAAAACATACTAAGTTTACAGACACCCCAAAACACAACAACAGATGTGGTCCTGCCCACCAGAAAGACAAGATCCAGCCTCATCAACCAGAAGCAGGCACCAGTCCCTTCAACCAGGAAGCTAACACAACACACTGAACAATCCTTACCCCCTGGGGGCAGACACCAAAAACAAAGGGAACTATGAACCTGCAGCTTTGAAAAGGAGACCCCAAACACAGTAAGTTAAGCAAAATGAGAAGATAGAGAAATACACAGCAAATGAAGGACCAAGGTAAACACCCACCAGATGAAACAAATGAGGAGGAAATAGGCAGCCTACCTGAAAAAGAATTCAGAGTAATGATAGTAAAGATGATCCAAAATCTTGGAAAGAGAATGGAGAAAATATAAGAAACATTTAACAAGGACCTAGAAGAACGAAAGAGCAAACACACAATGATGAACAACACAATAAATGAAATTAAAAATTCTCAAGAAGGAATCAAACTGAGGCAGAAAAACAGATAAGTGACCTGGAAATTAAATTGTGGAAATAATTACTGCAGAGCAGAGTAAAGAAAGAATGAAAAGAATTAAGGACAGTCTCAGAGATGTTTGGGACAACATTAAGCACACCAACATTCAAATAATAGGGGTCCCAGAAGAAGAAGAGAAAAAGAAAGGGACTGAGAAAATATTTGAAGAGATTACTGTTGAAAACTTCGCTAATATGGGAATGGAAATAGTCAATCAAGTCCAGGAAGTGCAGAGGGTCTTATACAGGATAAATCAAAGGAGAAACATGTCAAGACATATTAATAAAATTATCAAAAATTAAATACAAAGGAAAATATTAAAAGCAGCAAGGAAAAAGCAACAAATAACATACAAGGCAATCCCCATAAGGTCAACAGCTGATCTTTCAGAGGAAACTCTGCAACCCAGAAGGGACTCGCAAGACAGACTTAAAGTGATAAAAGGGAAAAATCTACAACCAACATTACTCTACCCAGCAAGGATCTCATTCAGATTTGATGGAGAAATTAAAACGTTTACAGACAAGCAAAAGCTAACAGAATTCAGCACCACCAAACCAGCTTTACAACAAATGCTAAAGGAACTTCTCTAGGCAGGAAACACAAAAGAAGGAAAAGACCTACAATAACAAACCCAAAACAATTAAGAAAATGGTAATAGGAACATACATATCGATAATTACCATAAAGGTAAATGGATTAAATGCTCTAACCAAAAGACATAGACTGGCTGAATGGTTACGAAAGCAAGACCCATATATATGCTGTGTACAAGAGACCCACCTCAGACCTAGGGACACATACAGACTGAAAGTGAGAGAATGGAAAAAGATATTCCATGCAAATGGAAACAAAAGAAAGCAGGAGTAGCAACTATCATATCAAACAAAATAGACTCTAAATTAAAGACTATTACAAGATTCAAAGAAGGACAATAAATAACGATCAAGGGATCAATCCAAGAAGAAGATATAACAATTGTAAATATTTATGCACCCAACACAAGAGCACCTCAATACATAAGGCAAATGATAACAGCCATAAAAGGGGAAATTGACAGTAACACAATCATAATAGTGGACTCTAACACATCACTTTCACCAATGGACAGAACAACCAAAATGAAAATAAAAAAGGAAACACAGGCTTTAAATGATACATTAACCGAGAGGGACTTAACTGATATTTATAGGACATTCCATCCAAAAACTACAGAATACACTTTCTTCTCAAGTGCTTATGGAACATTCCCCAGGATAGATCATATCTTGGGTCACAAATCAAGCCTTGGTAAATTTAAGAAAATTGAAATCGTATCAAGTATCTTTTCTGGCCACAATGATATGAGACTACATATCAGTTACAGGAAAAAAACTATAAAAAAAATATAAACAGCATGGAGGCTAAACAATACACTGCTAAATAACCAAGAGATCACTGAAGAAATCAAAAAGGAAATCAAAAAAATTACCTAGAAACCAATAACAGTGAAAACATGGCAGCCCCAAATATATGGGATGCAGCAAACATAGTTCTAAGAGGGAAGTTTATAGCAATACAATCCTACCTCAAGAAACAGGAAACATCTCAAATAAACAACCTAACCTTACACTAAAGCAGTTAGAGAAAGAAGAACAAAACCCCCTAAAGTTAGCAGATGGAAACAAATCATAAAGATCAGATCAGAAGATCAATAAAACTAAAGGCTGGTCTTTGAGAAGATAAACAAAATTGATAAACCATTAGCCAGACTCATCAAGAAAAACAGGGAAAAGATTCAAATCAAGAGAATTAGAAATGACAAAGGAGAAATAACAACTGACATTGTAGAAATACAAAGGATCATGAGAGATTACTACAAGCGACTATATGCGAATAAAATGGACAACCTGGTAGAAATGGACAAATTCTTAGAAAAGCACAACCTTCTGAGACTGAATCAGGAAGAAACAGATAATATAAACAGACCAATCACAAGCACTGAAATTGAAACTGTGATTAAAAATCTTCCAACAAACAAAAGCCCAGGACCATATGCTTCACAGGCAAATTCTATCAAATATTTACAGAAGAGCTATCACCTATCCTTAAACTCTTCCAAAATATAGCAGAGGAAGGAGCACTCGCAAACTCATTCTATGAGGCCACCATCGCCCTGTTACCAAAATCAGACAAAGATGTTATAAAAAAGGAAAACTAGAAACCAATATCACTGATGAAGATAGATGCAAAAATCCTCAACAAAATAATAGCAAACAGAATCCAGCAGCACATTAAAAGGATCATATACCATGATCAAGTGAGGTTTATCCCAGAAATGCAAGACTGACTTCAGACTATACTACAAAGCTACAGTAATCAAGAGAGTGTGATACTGGCACAAAAACAGAAATATAGATCAATGGAACAGGATAGAAAGCCCAGAGATAAACCCACGCACATATGGTCACCTTATCTTTGATAAAGGAGGCAAGAAGATACAATGGAGAAAAGACAACCTCTTCAATAAGTGGTGCTGGGAAAGCTGGACAGCTACATGTAAAAGAATGAAATTAGAACACTCCCTAACACCATACAAAAAAATAAACTCAAAATGGATTAAAGACCTAAATGTAAGGTCAGACAGTCTAAAACTCTTAGAGGGAAACACAGGCAGAACACTCTATGACATAAATCACAGCAAGATCCTTTTCAACCCACCTCCTAGAGAAATGGAAATAAAACCAAAAATAAACAAATGGGACCTAATGAAACTTAAAAGCTTTTGCAAAGCAAAGGAAACCATAAACAAGATGAAAAGACAACCCTCAGAATGGGAGAAAATATTTTCCAACGAAGCAACTGACAAACATTTAATCTCCAAAATTTACAAGCAACTCATGCAGCTCAATATCAAAAAAACAAACAACACAACTGAAAAATACCAAAAGAGCTAAAAAGACATCTCTCCAAAGAAGACATACAGATTGCCAACAAACACATGAAAGGATGCTCAACATCATTAATCGTTAGAGAAATGCAAATCAAAATTACAAAGAGATATCACCTCACACCAGTCAGAATGGCCATCATCAAAAAATCTACAAACAGTGAATGCTGGAGAGGGTGTGGAGAAAAGGGAACCCTCTTGCACTGTTGGTGGGAATGTAAATTGATACAGTCACTATGGAGAACAGTATGGAGGTTCCTTAAAATACTAAAAATAGAACTATCATATGACCCAGCAATCCCACTACTGGGCATATACCCTGAGAAAACCATAATTCAAAAAGAGTCATGTATCACAATGTTCATTGCAGCACCATTTACAATAGCCAGGACATGGAAGCAACCTAAGTGTTGTTAGGTTGTACTTATTTGTAGTGAGGTGGATGGACCTAGAGTCTGTCATACAGAGTGAAGTAAGTCAGAAAGAGAAAAAGAAATACCATATGCTAATACATATATATGGAATAAAAAAAATCATTCTGAAGAAACTAGGGACAGGACAGGAATAAAGACACAGATGTAGAGAATGGACTTGAGGACACGGGGAGGGGGAAGGGTAAGCTGGGACGAAGTGAGAGAGTGGCATTGACATATATATACACTACCAAATGTAAAATAGATAGCTAGTGGGAAACAGCTACGTAGCACAGGGAAATCAGCTTGGTGCTTTGTGACCACCTAGAGGGGTGGGATAGGGAGGGTGGGTGGGAGGGAGACGCAAGAGGGATGGGATATGGAGATATATGTATACGTATAGCTGATTCACTTTGTTATACCGTAGCAACTAACAGAATAATGTAAAGCAATTATACTCCAATAAAGGTATTTTAAAGTAAATTAATTAATTAAAAACTTAAAATAAAAAAAGAGACAATTTCTCAGTGGATCACTAAGAACAACATTTCATAAGGGGGATAGGTGACGTTGGCATGCAGGTCACATATGAGAGAGTTTCTCCTAAGGTATCCAGCCACTTGTCCTCCATGTGGATTATTGTATTGATTAGTAAAGGCTAGAATGAAGTGGAAGGAGATTGAAAAAAATGTTATCATGGAAAAAAGTGGGTTTTAAATAGGGTGGATGTGTAATTTACCAAACTGGGATATATTGAGAATGAAAGGAGAAACTATTAATAATTTTGTTAGGATAACAGGCATAAGCTAGTACTGTTCATGGCAAAATGGGACATATGATCACCTTATTTTTAACTTATAAAAACCTCTATTAGAATATAGTTCTTCAGCTAAAATTGAAATGTCATGTTGCCTATTCCTATTCATGTTTAATCAGTGAGATGCTATAAAGTGAGTGGATTCTGGAGTCAGCCGTCATGAGTTCAATCCTCAGCTCAATAGCTTGATGGACCAATAAACTTCTCAGTTATTTGGTTTTTCGGTTTGCTAATTGTCTCATCTATAAAATGTGGGTAATAATAATCGAAAATACATCAGAGAATTGTTATAAAGCTTAATTGAGTACTGAATTTAACACTACATTCATCAACTTTTTCTATAGTGACAAAGATCTCCCAGATCAGTGGCTGGTGAAACAAGCATTTACTTCCTGCTCAATTATATGAAGGCTGTGGGTTGGTTGGGCCTTAGTAGAATCTCTTTGACTCAGCTGGACTTGACTCAGCATCACATGTCTTTTTATTTCAGTCCCACACTGAAAAAGTAAGACTTGTGGGCCTTGATGTTCCCATCAGCAAGGGCAGAAGCCCCAAAGGGACAGACAACCCATGCAAATGCATTTGAAACTTCTACATAGGCAAGGTATATTTATGCTCACTCATATTGGATTGCATTGTCCAAAGCAAGTCTGAAACTGAGGACTCCAATCAAGAGGGCAGTGACATGTACTCTGCCTGCAGGGAAGCATGGCAAGAGGTAAATGATGGTGAACAAACCTACCATCTACTCAGGAACTTAAAACAATTCCTGGCACATACCAGACACTATATAAGTAGGACCGTATGGAGCTCCATGCCACTTTCCACGGAACTTGCCCTATATATTCCTTCCATTAGGCTGCTCCTGAGTTATATCCTTTATAATAAAACAGTAACACAAAAGCAAATGTTTTCCTCAGTTCTGTGAGCTGTTCTAGCAAATTATTATAACTGAGGAGGGGGGTATGGAACCCCTGATTTATAGCCAGTAGGTCAGAAGCACAGGAGGCCCAGGATTTTCCACTGGTGTTTGAAGTGGAAGCAGTTTTGTGGGACTGAGCCCTTCACTTGTGAAACATGCCTGACTCCAGTTGGAAGATGTCAGAATTGAATCAAATTGTAGGACGCCTAGCTGGGGTAAGAGAATTGGTTGGTGTGGGAAAAACAAAAGCAAAACCAAACACACATTTGGTGTCAGGTGTGCTCTGCAAGTAGGAACAGATCATGGTAGCAAATGTCCTGGGAGATGTAAATGGATTACAGGGAATTTATGGATTGCCCACTTGATATTCATCAGACTGGATTTAAGGTGACATCGGTCAGCCTTGGTGACAGAAGCTTGATATATTTACCAGGATGAAGATGGATTGCTGGGTAAAAACATATGGCCAGTGGACATCCAGAACCAAGTATAGTCTTGCAAAAATTTGCAAGTTCGATTGTTCTGTCCCTGTTTCACTGAGCCAGTGAATTCAGGAGACTTTACCTTTAAGGTGAATCTAAAGATTAGAGTGATGGTTAATTTTATGTGTCAACATGGCTGGGCCATAGTGCCCAGATATTTGGTCAAATATTATTCTGGATGCGAGGTGTTTTGGAATGAGATTTACATTTAAGTTGGTGGACTTTAAGTAAAACAGATTGTCTTCTGTAATGTAGGTAGCCTCGTCCAATCACTTGAAGGCCTGAATAGAACAAAAGGCTTCCATCCCCCAGCAAGAGAGAATTCTGCCAGCACAAAGCCTTCAGACTTCACATCGGCTGTTCCTGGTTCTGCGGCAGACTGTCTTTGGACTAGAACTGCAACTCTTTCCTGAGTCTCCAGACTGCTGGCCTCCCCCATCAGATTTTAGACTCCACAATTGCATGAACCAATTTCTTACATTGAATCTCTTACTATATCTATCTGTATCTATCTATATATATACGAAACATTAAAATTGAGTACGTACATTATATAACATACATACATCCTATTATATGTAAGTATAGTATGTAAATAATTGTAATTATGTGTATTTATATAATTATATATAATTATAGTTTTATATATATAATTAGAGTGCATAGACACATCCTATTGGTTCTGTTTCTCTGGAGAAACAGAGACTAATGTAATTAGTAGCAAATAATACAACCAGTAACAATATAAGTTACCTGTATTAGTAACAAAAGAAATCACCCATGTTGGCTAGTAAGGTAAATGGACACATGCCATAGACACAGGGCATAGATGGAATTTATGGCAGTGATTCTTTCTGAAACAATTAAGTGAAATATTACTAATCACAACAAAACATCATAGTTTTGTATATCATCCACTGCAAACACCTTCTTGATGTTTTCATCTCCCTTTTGTTTTTCATTTCATTTTTAAAGTCACTCCATCAATGGGACAGGGAAGATTTGTTCCCTTTCAGATGAGAGAATTGAGGAAGGATGAATCCGTGTTTTTCAAAAATTGTCATTACATGTTACTTAATTTCACTTCTAGAAATTCAGATTTATTTTGGAAATTAATTCATATTATATAGCTTGTTGGACTAGGTAAATCTGGAGATTAGCCCTTTATTTTCTGCATATAAAGATAAAAATGTTATTTTAAAGTTTGTAAACCAGTGTGAAAATTGGTGGTGAGGTACTTTTGATTCTAAGCCGAGTGGAAAGCACATCACTGAGTGATATTTTTATTTCTTAGGAAACAGATACCTGTGCATTCAAGTTGCAAGTGTGGGTGAGACAGTGCTCCAAAGTGAAGTACATTGTCGGTAATATGGTGTGACCTAGTTTTCGGAACTTAAACCTCCAGTTGGGATTTATGAAGACATAAGCTTCGGAAATCAAGGGATAAAAAGAACTATTTGCATCAGTGTCTAAGGACAGCATATCCTGAGTGATATAAATGAAGCTGCCAAGAAAATGCATTAATTTTTTGTTTGTTTGTTTGTAAATCAAAAGTATGTAGGAGGGGTCTTTCCTGGTGGCGCAGTGGTTGAGAGTCCGCCTGCCGATGCAGGGCACACGGGTTCGTGCCCCGGTCCGGGAAGATCCCACATGCTGCAAAGCGGCTGGGCCCATGAGCCATGGCAGCTGAGCCTGCGCATCCAGATCCTGTGCTCCGCAACGGGAGAGGCCACAACAGTGAGAGGCTCGTGTACCGCATTAAAAAAAAAAAAAAATGTAGGTAGGAGGAAGAGAAAAAGCCTCTTTATGGGAGACTGCAAAGAAAAGAAGATAAGGTCTAATTAGAAAAGGACCTCACAGCTCGCATGTGGCAACAGCAAAAAAGGAAGCAGCCAATTATACGGGAATAAAATGACATGAAAAGAGTATGTGACAATAGAAGAGAGGAAATCTGGGATGGACAGAAAGGGGCACTCAGGCAGTGCTCATCCAGAGAGGTGAAAGTGAAACAAATGTCCTAGGGAAGTAAATGCTACAGGGGTAATGTTCCTCGGGGTTTCGTGTGCGATTTAATTATGTTAAATAATTATATTTCATTTAATTAAGCACATTTAATAGGACACCACTTTAGATGTTTAGTTTTGTGTAGTCTTTTGACTAATATATTTGAAATAAATCTATTTATTAACAGCACATTTGTCAAGTTTGATATCACTTCCCATGCATTCCTCAATTTTCACTGCCAATTTCACAAACAGAAAAATTCTCAACAGCTGTCTATGCAACTCTGTTAGTGCCTTTAGTGATGCCAATAATTTGAACCACAAAGTTCAGGGGACTTGGGCAGCCGCAGCGTGACGATGGGAAGATAACAGGAACTTAAAAAAAAAAAAAAACACTACAAATGACAAAATAGCACAGGCAGGAGAGCGAGGGAAGGAGGCAGGGAGGGAAGCAGCTGTGCCTGTGAAAGCGTAGCACCAGAGACCCTTATGATGGAGATCTCTGTCTCTTTTTTTTTTTTTTTTTTTTTTGCGGTACGCGGGCCTCTCACTGTTGTGGCCTCTCCCGTTGCGGAGCACAGGCTGCGGACGCGCAGGCTCAGCGGCCATGGCTCACGGGCCCAGCCGCTCCGCGGCATGGGGGATCCTCCCAGACCGGGGCACGAACCCGTGTCCCCTGCACCGGCAGGCGGACTCTCAACCACTGCGCCACCAGGGAAGCCCGAGATCTCTGTCTCTTGACTGCTGTGGTGGACACATGAACTTAAACATGAGATAAAACTGCAGAGAATTAAATACATGCACAAATGCGTGCATGCAACACCGGTGAAGTCTAAATAAAGCTTACGGATTGTATCAATATCACTTTCCTGCTTGTGATAACGTACTATCGTTTTGCAAGACGTTATGGAAGGGTGCAGGGTGGGGCGGGGGGCGGGCGGCCTTGGTGAGTGGTATAGGGGATCTCTCTGCATTAGTTCTTACGACTTTAAGTTAATCTACAATTACCTCACAATTGAAAAGTTAACAACAGGTGAAACAATTCAGTTCCTTTCATTTCAGTCATTCTAATAGATGTGTGGTTGTACCCTGTTGTGGTTTTAATTTGCATAATTCGTACTTATTTCCCATGCATGTACTTTCTTTGACAAAGCGTCTGTTCAAATCTTCTTTGAAGAAATAACTATTCAAATCTTTTAAATGATTATTTTATTTCTTATTATTGAGTTTTGAGAGGATATATATACATATACATATACATATATTATCTATCTATAGAATATTCCGCCTATAGGATCATATCAGATATGTGCTTTGCAAGTATTTTTTCAGTCCGAGACTTTTCGTTCTCTTACCAGTTTTTCTGAAGAGAAGAAGTTTTAATTTTATGCAATTCAATTCATCAATAATTTATTTTATGAATTGTACTTTTGGTATTGTACCTGAGAAATCTTTGCTTAACCCCAGGTCACAGAGGTGGAGGAAGCAGAACTCTATATACTACCTGTGGAAATGTAAATTGCTACAACCTCTTTGGAAACCAGTTTGGGTGTATTTCAAAAGTCTTTTGAATATTGACATTTTATTTATGTATGTTTTATTGAAGTCTAGTTGATTGACGGAGATTTTTTAAAAAGGTTAACCTATTCCTGTCATATGACTCAGCCATTTCATGCCTGAGCATTAACCCAAAAGAAATGAAAGCGTGTGGCCATGCACACGGATGCTAGCAGAAGCTTTACTGTAATGGCCCAAAACTGGAAACAACCCATTCAGTAGGTGAACGGGTGTACAGATTGCAGCATATCCATACAATGGTATAATACTAGGCAACAAAAATGAGTGAAGTATTGATACATTACGGATGAATCTCAAAATAATTGTGCCAAGTGAAAAGAGCCAAAACTCACCTCCCCTAAAGGATACATATTATATGATGCTTTGTATATAAAAACGCTAGAAAATGCCGACTAATCTATATTGACAGAATGCAGATCTCTGGTTGCCTGAAGAAGGGCAGGGCAGGGAAGGGTGGAGAGAAAGATTGCAAAAGGATATTAGAGGTGGTGAGTATGCTCACTATCCTGATTGTAATGATGGGGTCCCAGGTGTATACACATGTCAAATGTACCAAACTGTACACTTTAAATATGTGCAGTCTGTTTAATAAAGCTGTTACAAAGAGACAGTCCTGCTTCCGCTTAGGCGGCTGAGAACTGCCACTGTAGGACAGGACATAGCCCTGCCTACTTCCCCAGACCCTTCTCTCTTACCAACAAAAGCCCTGAGCCAGTGTGAGAGGGGCAGAAAATGTTTCCACTCCCAAGCCCAGAAAAAGATGCATTACTTTTGGACAGGGTAGAAACTAAGGGCATCCATCGACCCAAGAGGGAGGCCAAGAAACTCTCTTGGATGCAGAATCCAGCACCAATGATAAAAGTCGAAAAGGGGTCAGGAGAATTTCTCCAGCGTAAGACCTGACACACAGCAAGGGCAGTTTGGTGGGAGTCTGGGGACAGGATAGAGATATTAAGAAAGCCCCACCCCTGAGACCCAGGTTCACAGGGGCAGCTTCTGACTTGAGGCTGGAGCAGGACCTCTAAGAAAGAAGGTAAATACGGAAACTTGTTTAATTGACTTAGCTCAGAAACAGGTGTCCTTTGCCTGTGCCAGATCTACATGACATTTCATCTATTGAGCCATCCTGGATTGGCAAGCTTTGACAAAGTTTCTACCAAAATGGCAGGCTCTTGTTTTCTAGTGGTAATGAGGGGAGGCCACGCTCCAATGTAGAAGGAAAGGTGGGTCCATATCTGGCCTTGCCCATCTTTTCCCCCATCCACCAATGAAAAGCAAAGTCTTTAACATCAGAAGACAGTGATTCAAATCCTTCTACATCTCATTGCATGCATTTCTTAGGTGGAAGTAATAAACTGTAAACTTTCATTTATTTGAAATTCTAGAGGCATTATTAAGCACATTATCATTTTCCTCCAAATGGTTTTGCAGGAAAAGAATGATGATTATTGTTCTATCCTTCTGATAATTTTTGGCACTAGTCATCAGTTGCTAGATGTTAACTTCCTTTCTTTACTAAAAGAAAAGACATTTCTGCATCATGAGATATCTTGAATACATTAAATTGCTTTGGAAAAAGTTTGCTACAATGAAATATTAATAAGCTGTTTAATATGGAATTTTTGAAAAAGTGTGCACCCTCATTCTTTATTGAGAGAAATTTCTGTAGATTTTCCCCCAGAAGAATTTTCAAAGCACTGCAAAATCATTGTTCAATTTAGAGCTGATTTCAATAGTTCTCCTAGGATTGGAGTTTAATAAACACATTCGTGTATTT
Source organism: Phocoena sinus (assembly GCF_008692025.1). Classification (NCBI taxonomy): domain Eukaryota; kingdom Metazoa; phylum Chordata; class Mammalia; order Artiodactyla; family Phocoenidae; genus Phocoena; species Phocoena sinus. The sequence goes on along the minus strand of NC_045769.1, from coordinate 10,529,399 downwards.
TTTTTTTCTTTCATTATGTGTTTCTTTGAAAGATTTCAACCATTTCTGTCTCAGGGAACATAAACTTGAAGAACCTTTTAGTTAAAGGCATTTTAATAGCACTGCCTTTTTTTTTTCTTCTCTAAAGAAGATGGATGACATGAATTAAATGACAACCACTAGTATTTTACTTGACAAAATATTTAATGTTAGCTAAAGTAAAGAAGGAAAACTAAAATGATGGTAGTTATTTAAAGCCAGGTATGTGAGATTCCTGTTAATCCACAGCATCTACAGGCTATGCTTCCTGCCACATTACGCACTTAGGAATCCATCAGCGAACAAATGTCTACTTGCCTCACAGACAGGCAACTACCACAATCAGAGTTTGGTTTGCAGTGGGGGGCGGGGGCGGTGGTAGCCTCATTTCTCCTCTCTGAAGAGCATGGGTGTTGGAATCACAAAATGGTTCCACTCAGCTTCCCCTCTTACACCTCGGCTACCTTGGGCCAATGAATAACAATAACCACAACAAAAATAATAGTTGACAATTATTGAACACCTATGTGAGCCAGTCTTTATAATAAACACTTCACATGCACTAGTTCTTCCACTCTTCACCATGACATTATACAATCTCCCTTTTAGATATGAAGGTGGAAGGGCTGGATAATCTGTCTGTGGGTACATGGCTTGTAAGTAGCCGAGTGGCTTAATTAGCATTTTGCCCGTTGGCTTTATGAATGTACAATGACATTCGGGTATGTACCAGCAAGAGGCTCTGCAGCCCAGGTCCGTGAGTGGACCTCTGTTCAAAGAACAAGAAGGAATCTGAGGCTAAGGGAAGCCAAAGATCAGGCAGGTGAGCGTGAATTTGTTTATGGCCCCCATCATGGCATGATATCAATGTTAAAGCCGAGTATGCCAGTAGCACTCCTTGTTTTTTGGTAGCATAAAATTGGATCTGAAAGTGGGGAGGACTAAACCTGCAGACCAGTGAAAAAGTAGTTGTATCTGCCCAGGGAAGCCACAGAAGGAAAAGTTCCAAGAGGATTCTGACTCTCATGACATCAGAAACTAGCCACACTGAGCCAGAAATCTCCACTCAGTATTTAAGTTCTGTTATCTACATTTGATCATCTTCCAATATAAATCAAGTTTGAAAAAATAGAAGAAAAAGTTTGCTCCCTTGAAAATTGTTTTGTATTCTTTCATATGACGCTCAGTCAGGTTCAGCCACAAGAGAAGACACAGAAGGAGCTCAGGAAAGAAACAAAACTTATTATACTTACAGGTCCTAGAGTCAAGAAGCATGGCATGCCCGCCATCTGGGGCCACACAGGAAAGCACCAGGGTGGTCAGGAGGCAGAAGACAGGAGTGGGGAGTAGTTCTTAGGTCATGACATTCACTGGGGTTTCTGAGGAAAAGGCAAAGCAGTCCAGGGTAAAGAGTTTAGAATTGGCTAGTTTGAATAATTGCAGCAGGATTTGGGCTATAGGTGTAGTCTCTAGTTGTCTGGTACCTGGCCCTGGGATGATTAAGATTCCTTTCTTTGAACAGACATGCTCCAGCTAAGCCCTTTGCTATCTCTAAGAACTGTCTAGCCCCAGGAGGGGCAGTGTCTCCCCAGCCAGAAAGGTTTTTTAGGATGTCAAAATATCATAATATTCAGAAAACAAAAACTATATATGCAATACAAAAATAAATGGCCTAGTAAGAGGGAATTTGGTGTCCACAAATCAGTTATTCTGCTTCCCACATCTTGCACTTTCCCTCAGAGCTCATGACCTTGCTCTTTTCATCCCAGAGTGGTATGTGTCAAATTTTACTGTGACATCTTGTAAAACTGCTAAATACTCAGAGCCTTATAACCTATTCCCCAAAATTCAGATTTAGTATTTATGGGTAAAGACCTAGAAACCTGAAATGTTAGCAATGGCACAGATCCAACCTCCTCTGGCACTTGCTGGTGAAATGTACACACACATTCACTCAGACACATGCCCACACTTGCACCTTAAAATCTCCAGTTCCATCACCTTTTGGAAAACTTTCCCAAGCCTCTCTCCTCCCTGGATTAAACCATTGCAATTTTTCACAGCAAGCGCCTTTTTATTTTTTATTTTTTTTTATTTTTTTTTTTTTTTTATGCGCCTTTTTAAAAAACAGCATACTGGATGGAAGCCACAGTCCCAGTGCCTGGCAACTTCTACATTTGGCTCTACGCTAAGATTTGTTAAGCTCCCGAAATAAAGCATTTAAAACTCAGAACTCAAAACCTGGCAAACTTGCTGGGATAGGGGAGGGAGACTGCTTCACATTTCTTCCAGGCTCCTACATCAAAAAGAGCAGAATGCACCAGAGAGAAGAAAGAAATTTAGGCAGTGCCACATTAAGTCCTTAGAGGAATGGGCAGTCATTCATGAGGCACCTGAAGTCTCTTGACACTGGGCAAGATTTGGGTCAACCCCATTAACAGAGGACTTATCACTGAAATGATGGGGCTTTCCAGGGATGTCAGCAGAAAATTGCCCTTTGAATTCCAAAGCTTAATGACATTGGCAAGACAGAGATGGAGGGTGGATTTTAAAACACTCTATATGTAAATCATTTATGGAATTGCTGAAGATAGTAGGTTGAATGGTGTCCCCCAAAAGATACGTCCACATCCTAATCCATGGAACCTGTGAATATTACTTTAATGTGGCCCAAAAAAATGGGGCTTATTAATGATTTTGAGATGAACATATCCTGAATTATCCAAGTGGACTCTAGATCCGTTGACAAGTGTCCTTGTAAGAGCAAAGCAGTAGAAGATTTGACAGGTGATGTGAAGAAGGAAGCAGAGATTGGAGTCATGCAGCCACAAGCCCAGGATTGCTCAGTCACCAGAAACTAGAAAGCAGAAGGAACAGACTCTCCCCGGGGTTTCTGGAGGATGTGAGGCTCCGATTTTTAGCAGAATGAGACCTACTTCCGTTTTCTGACCTCCAGAACTGTAAGGCAATAAATTATTGTTGTTTAAGCTACATTTGTTACAACAGCAACAGGAAGCAAATACACCACTAACAAGGAAGTCGCAGATTTGGAAGACAGTCTAAACAGACCTAGTAGGCTTCAGATGCTAACTCAGCCACAAACTAGCTGTGGGACATTTCTTGGTTTCCTCTACTACAGAAAAGGGATAATACTATTTTCCTCATAGGATTGTGGTGAAGATTACATGAGATAATCTGGAAAGTGTCAAATAGTGGACTTGTAATCAATAATAGCTACCAATACAGGTCTTAATTACCAAACATTGCCAGACAGACTCTCTACATCCCCCCATGATTTCTATGCTCAGAAGGTGTATTTTAATTAAAATAAACCTTTCAGGGAGCAAAGATGTAAAGGAACTCTCTTTCCGTAACTATGTCAAGTAGAATGCCTTGTACTGCACAGTGCTAAAAGGTTTATAACATCTCAAGTGACCTGCTTCAGAGACCTCTCTGGCTCTTCCACAACACCAAGAACTAAAAATCACATAGGAAAATAGAAAACAGGTTTCATACAAAAGCAAGTCTCAGGGCTTACTTAGATAAAATAACAAGAATTTGACTCCACAGTCAATGCTAAATTTCTGAATATTATCAAATAATGAGTCAAAGGAATTCATCTTGAAGCAACATACTCTTTACAGACCTATGTAGACTTCTTGAGAAAAAGATATTACCATAGATCACAAAGAATACACAATTTCTTTGGTGTATTATCTGGAAATCCAGACCTTTAAATTGGGCTGCTAGAAACAAAAAGAGAAGCATAGAAAGGACCTATATTTATTTTTTTAACTCTTTGGGTAAACCAACTTTTGTCTCTCTTTGACTAATTTTGGAAGCAAGACTTAAGGAAAGAAACATCTTGTATGTCCTCTTCAGGTCAGGAAAAAAAAATGTGAAGATGTGAATATTTGGGGCAGAGGTGTAACAGGATGTGTGGTATTCAGATTCACATCTGTGCATGTATTCCCTGCATTTCACTATAGCAAATGTGCCAGTTGCCTGACACTGCCAGCTGACTGAAAGCTTAATAACTGCCTTAACATAATGCTAACCACTAAGGAGTGCAGCCCACACTCCTGAGACTGGGCACCCGATAGTAATAATTAGCTTGGTGATTTTTATTGACAGCTAAAACAAATTGAATGCTATGGCTTTTTACCTGAATTATATAATTTACCCTTCTCATCAATGCTACGAAATAGTAGGTCCTATGACTGATTATTTGATTTTACCATTGGGAAAGAAAAAGTGAAAGAGAGGTCCAATAACTTGCCAGAGATCACATAGCTCATAAATTAAGGAACAAAGACTCAAATCCAGTTCTCTGTGAACTTTGAACTCTCTTTTATTAGATTAACTTTCGTTGGAGTATAGTTGATTTACAATGTTGTGTTAGCTTCAGCTGTACAGCAAAGTGAATCAGTTATGCATATACATATATCCACTCTTTTTTAGATTCTATTCCCATGTAGGTCATTACAGAGTACTGAATAGAGTTCTCTGTGCTATACAGTAGGTCCTTATTAGTTTTCTATTTTATATACAGTAGTGTGTATATGTCAGTTCCAATCTCCCAATTTATCCACCCACCCCGCCTTCCCTCCTTGGTAACCGTGTGTTTGTTTTCTACATCTGTGACTCTATTTCTGTTTTGTTTATAGGTTCATCTGTACCATTTTTTGAGATTCCACATATAAGCGATATCATATGATCTTTGACTCTTAACTATAATTTTATATTGACTTAGGTCACAGGTAGGTCAAATGAATCCTTGCTAATATATAAGTGTCGAGATAAGGTGCTAGGCCACCATGCATTCTTTGGAAAGCCTAGGATGAAGTGGGAAAAATGAGAGGGACTTCACAGAAACCATTCAGCATGTTTGATACCTGCTACTGGATTTTGGAAGGCTCTATGAAGGCACTGTCAAACACTTATCCCTAAGAAATCTAAAGAACAGGAAGCTACTTCCAACAGGGTCAAGGCAGAAATGGAGGTTGGAAATTCATGATTCTCATGGCCAGATGTGTGCATGATGGAGAAATGGCCAGAAAATGCATTTAAAGGAGACTGACCAGAATCTCTTCCTCCTCAGAGAATACCAACTGTAGTTCACAGTTGTGCCTCACAAGTGAGAAATACCCTAATTCCTTCTCCTATGCCAGACTTACTATACTGCAGGCTGGAAAGAAAGTCTCAGATATATGACTAAGAAGCTGGAGTGGAGGGGAGAAGGAGGAGAGAGAAGAAGGGAGTATCAGGTGGGGAAGAGAGGGGAGGCTGGCCTTACCATCTATACCAATGCGGACTTCTCATACTAACGCTGACGGAGGGGAGGGTTAACTCTCAATGAAATTTGGTGTTTTGATTACAGCTGTAGATTGGATGCTTGTGTCCCAAAATTTATATGTTGAAATCTAATCCCCAATGAGATGATTTTAGAAGTGAGAGCCTTTGAGAGGTGATCACCCTCATGAATAGAATTAGGGTCCTTATAAAAATGACTGCAGAGAACTCTCTGCCCCTTCTGCCACGTGAGAACACAATGCAAAGACAGCCATCTATGAACCAGGAAGCAGGCTGTCACTGGACAGCGAATCTGCTGACGCCATGACATTCGACTTGCCATCTTCCAGAACTGTGATAAACACAATTCTGTTGTTTATAAGCCTCCAAGACTATGGTAGTTTGTTATAGCAGCCCGTGTGGACTAACACAAGTATGAAACAGGGGTGAGCATTTTAATTACTAAATTGAGACTATTCCTGAGACTAAAAGTTACTGCAGGATTTGCATTTCCTAAGAGTGATTAAAAAAATATGCATAGGACTTAGACAACATGCCTTCCAGGGAAGGGTCACAAATTACTCACTTAGAGGATTTAAGGAGACAATGAAAACAGAGAGTACAGTTAGAGTGAGTTTTATTTTATTTTGTTTTGCTTCTATCTTGTTAAGTTTCGCTCTTGAACAAAGTTAACTTATGTCAACCACTTATACTAGTGCCCAATAAGCAGTAAAACCTAAATAACTATAAGTTATTATTTCAATGTAATGGTTTCATATTTAATTCCCAGAAGGAATAAAGGGTTTATGGGACCTTGAAAAGTTACAACCAAGAATTATATTAGAATAGAGGAATTTGTTGTCCTTGAGGACACCTTGGCACAGCCTGAAAAGCAGATCATTGGTAATACTGTACAAGTAGGTTGAGATAGATGACTATTAAGTTCTTTTGTGAAAAAGAGCTTCACAATTCACAATCCTGGCCCAGGATCAAGTTAATTGTTTCCACTTAGGAAGACTGAATCAGCACATTAAGGATGAGTACATCCTTTTACTACTTAGGAGTGTTAAAGACTGGCTTGTCTCTGCTACCAAACTCTGCTGGACACTCAGTTACTGACTTCATAGGGAGAATGGATTAATCTAGAAACTCTGTATACACATTTAGAAAGACTTGTTGCTCTTAAAATGTTTCTCAAATAAGAAATAATGCCATTTGCAGCAATATGGATGGACCCAGAGATTGCCATACTGAATGAAGTAAGTCAGGCAAAGACAAATATATGATTTTGCTTATATGTAGAATCTAAAACATGGTACAAATGACCTTATTTACAAAACAGAAACAGAGTCACAGATGTAGAAGACAAATTTAAGGTTACCAAGGGGGAAAGAAAGAGGAAGGATAAATTGGGGTATTGGGACTGACATATACACATTACTATATATAAAATAGATAACTAATAAGAACCTACTGTGTAGCACAGGGAACTCTACTCAGTACTCTGTAATGATGTATATGGGAATAGAATCTAAAAAAGAGTGTGTATATGCACATGTATAACTGATTCACTTTGCTGTACAGCAGAAAGTAACACACATTGTAACTCAACTATATTGCAATAAAAATTAATTTTAAGAAAAGAATCTATAGAATTGTCTTCTATAAACAGTAAGAGGCAATATAACTTGATGACAAGACTGGTCCCTCTGGTGGAAGAGAATGACTGAGCTCACTTACAAAGAATGAGGAGTAGAGAACAGGGGAAGGGCAGACACATGGAAGGGATATATTCTAAACCAAGGAATCAATATGTACTAAGAGATGAGCATAGAGTTAATTTGACAAACTAAATATACATTAGAAGCCTTCTTATGTAAGACAGTTAGGACTATTGGATAGTTAATTGGAAAAGTATATGAAACATACATTCAAGGTTTCAATTTTTCTTAAGTCATGTAAATGTATTCTTTCACCAGTCTTTGGCTCTAAGACAAAAGCTTCTTCCTTGACTATGGGTATATTGATTAGGTTAATGCAGTGAAATAGTTAAATGGAGGATGGTTATGAGTCCCTACTATAGGCAGAAGCAGAAACCAGGGTTCCCAGAAAGAAAATTCTCCCACTGTCTACTAAGGGGATTTGATTTCACCCTGAAGTTAACAATCGTGGGAGGTGACCGTGAAGGGTTTTGCAATAGGTTATATGGTCACACTAAAATCTAAATTTTAGAAAGATGAAAGATTGATCTGTCAATGATATAAGAATTGATTGTAAGGGCAATGAGTCCAGTAGGTATGTTTTCATGGTAATACAGGAAAGACACAAATAGGAAAGGCTGCAAGTAAAGACATGGAGAAATGGAATATATGGCAAAAATAAGGGAAAGAAATAAGGAAATAGAATTAACAGGAGTCAGCGTCACATTGCATTTCTGTGGGGCGAAAGGCCATTAATAAGATTTGGGCAACTGGGTGTGTAGGATATTCACTAGATGCATAAGGGGGGATATTGATGGAGATCCTAATGCAGGAAGTATGGAAGGGAACAATGTTTTCTTTGTGTGTTTGTTTTGTTTTGTTTAGTGTGTTGGGTTTGAAATAATAAGACATTCAGGTAAAGAAAACCTATGAGAGATATAGCACACCAGATACCACACTTAGGGCAAAAGATTTATTTCAAATTATTATACACTGATAAGAGTGGGTTTCAGAATATACCTGCAGTTTTGTCCAAACGAGTTTGACTGAGTACCTAGAAGACATGGACCTGCAGCCTCAAGGTTTTTTCACACCAACAGCTGGGCACTGACGGAAAGGCAGGCAGCGCCAGTTACAATATGATCCAGCTTCAAGATTTGTGCTTTCTAAGAGGAGTGACTGTAATATTTGCAGTAGGACATCAGCACATACTATAGTCAATGTCTTTGAACTATTCTCTAAAATACTTACTCTTCCTTAAGATGTTAAGATAATATTTTACATCTGCATTAAGGAATTCCTAAGGATGCTATCTGAATGTCAGTCTGATCTCCTGAAAATCAATCTTTTTAAGGGCCTGACTTCTTAGTGAGAAGGAAGAAAATGACTTATTTGGGAGGAAGGACATTTCTAGGTGTAGGTGCCATGGAAGAAGCCACAGGTTCTGAAAGGCAAGAACTTTAACACTCCTCTAAGCATCAGAAACTTCATTTTCCCACAGCATCTCTTCAGAAGAAGCCAAGTTAATATGTTCTCGTTCAAGCAGAAGAAATAAAGCAACTGCCAAATATTTAAATCCCTTTTTCTTTTCCAATATTTCATTATTTAAAAGAAAATCCAAGCCTCTCCAAGAGTCAACATTTCAGGAAAATACAAAAACTGAAATTTTAAATGACTAATTTTAAGTCAAGAGAAACTTTTTAAGGATTATGGGGGGGTTATGTTTTGCTTCACTTTAATAATTTCATTCCTGGTTAACCATGAAGAAGTTTCCCAAATTAACTCTGAATGTAAGAACAAAGACTAATACATTTTGCAATTATAAGAATAACTGCTATTATGTTGCCTTGTGTTTTTGAAAATCTCTCTGAGTTATTCTGTTCTGTCTCTATAATTAATCAAGAACCTTTGGCCTGGGCTTCCCTGGTGGCGCAGTGGTTGAGAGTCCGCCTGCCGATGCAGGGGACACGGATTTGTGCCCCGGTCCGGGAAGATCCCACATGCCGCGGAGCGGCCCGTGAGCCATGGCCGCTGAGCCTGTGTGTCCGGAGCCTGTGCTCTGCAACGGAAGAGGCCACAGCAGTGAGAGGCCCGCGTACCGCAAAAAAAAAAAAAAAAAGAACCTTTGGCCTAACTGAAGTTGTTTCTAGAAGAAGAAAAGAGAACACGGGGACGAAGCCTCAGTTAAATATTTCTGCACTCTGATTTCTGTAATTACTTCTAAGGGGCAGGATATATCACAGCCTACCTTATATCTGTTGCCAATTTATAACAATTTTAAAAACAGAAGCCTGTGGCTGACGTTCTTACAAAATCCCCTCTAATGCATCTGTGGCATCACCATAGACACTTCTAGATAAAAATGAAAATCAGTGATCACTGTTTAAAGGATATGGTTGATTGTGTGCTGTCCTCCATGAGCATAAGCAAATGCCTGCATAGGAATTCTAAATTAACCTATGGTTCAAACCCAGGTCCTCTATTTCAGTGTTACTTGAAAGGATGGCCCATGGGCCAGTCCCAGTCCCCGTACACTACTTCTAGGACACTCAGGAGATAAGTACAGCGATTAAGAGTAATTTTATTACTCTTCAAAAGCAATTTGGGGCTTCCCAGGTGGCGCAGTGGTTGAGAGTCCGCCTGCTGATGCAGGGGACACGGGTTCGTGCCCCGGTCCGGGAGGATCCCGCGTGCCGTGGAGCGGCTGGGCCCGTGAGCCATGGTCGCTGGGCCTGCGCGTCCGGAGCCTGCGCTTCGCGACGGGAGAGGCCACAGTGGTGAGAGGCCCGCGTACCGCAAAAAAAAAAAAAAAGCAATTTGGAGAGTAATTTTATGTGCATTGATTCTAATAATTTTTTTAAAATTGGGACTTCCACACTGTAGGTAATTTTTATTATTTCATTTTTCAAGGGATTCTTTTATTTTTCATGCTGCAAATTCTGAGTTGCCAACATATTTAAAATAGAAAAAAAGTTTTTCAGGCGGTTTTTCTTCACAAATAGTTTGAGATTCCCTTCTCTCGTCAGGAGATGAAGGAGTTAAAAGTTTGTTTGTTTGTGGTTTTTTTGGCCGTGCCATGTGGCATGCAGGATCTTAGTTCCCCAGCCAGGGATCAACCCTGTGCCCCCTGCATTGGGAGCACAGAGTCTTAACCACTGGGCTGCCAAGGAAGTCCCAGAAGTGGTTTTGGATGTGAGAGATTTTAAACATATCATTTAAATAACTCTAGATTTATAGTTCCTTGTCTACTCAGGGAAGAGATTGAACTCAATTAAGGGTTTAAACTGGCCACTACAATAGAGTCACAGATGTTTTGTTTGTATGTTAACAGAAAAGATTTGGGATGGTTTCAGTCAAGTGATGTGCTCACCAGTGAGGACCACATCCTGCCCCTTCGAAGTGGGACATGTTCGTGTTATGTACATGATGCTAAAGGTGTGTGAGCTTGTGACCTCCAGACAATGGCTGCTAAGGTTCCTTCTAGCTCTGTGATTTAGAGCAGGACATAAGATAACATGGCATTATTATTATTATTTGTTTTCTATGAGGGTTTGACCTCATAGGGTAGCTCCAGTTTTAAGGTTTTCTGAACTAAATCCCTGAGTGGACCTTTGAGCAGTCTGTGCTCAAGGCCTCAAATCCTTGCACCAACACAAGCATTTCATCTGTACTTGATTTACGTGTTGCAATTCCATGTAAAGTTTCATTTGAGAAAAGGGGTTCACAGCAAACTTTTTGAAAATAATTCCTCGAAATGTTTAAATCCAGCACAGTTTTTACTTTATCATATTGCTTACGTGCATTTGGTTGGCTACGTTTGGCACACATCGGGCTTGGCATGGAAAGAATCTCGGTCCAGTTTGCTCCTATTTCATCCAGAGACCATTATCCCACAAGGTCAAGCAAGGCACTCCATTCACAAGACATCTAAATATAAGTACACATGGGTAAAGGAGGACTACAGCCTCATCTGAGAGATGGGAGAAGTAGACGAACGTGTCGTTTTATGTCAAATCCTATTTGGCTATGTATATAACTCAACGTGAATTTTGATGAATGAACAAATGAATGGGGTGAGTACTAGAAATTATCATAGCCCATGTACCTTGTAAAAAAATCAAATTTGATTACCTTTTGATTACAGGCCTTAGATAGAGTCCCTTATTTCCTAATAAAAGAAAGTCTGTATTATTCTTATTTGAATCTCTTAATTACAACAGAGCTACCCATACATCCACAGATACCTCTTCTCTCCACAGAGTTCCAGATATATGGCAAGCAGAGTTCTGTGTACATATGGACTTAAATTCAGCAAAAGAATAAAATCAAAATTTGGAGAAACAAGGGAAGGGAAAGAATTGAGCTGGAGATAAAATGTAGGTAAATCTCACGATTCTGGACTTCTTGTATATTTCTTCCCTGACTTCACCCACAGATTAATTTCCAGTAGGAGCTGGGATGAGTCACAGGGCCAAATTAAGTTGTCAGTGGGACATCACCAGCCTAAGAAATTGCTTTGATCGTGGCAAATACACAATATATAGGAGTGCCACTTAATTTAAATTTTCTTTTTTTTTTACTCTTTGCCTGACACTGAGCATAGCAATTTACATGCTTAATTGCATTTAAGCATGACACAAGCATATTACCTTAGTTATTATTTTGAATATGAAGAAATTGAGTCACAATGAACCTGGGTAATTTTCCATAGGTTATAAAGCTAGTGTGTAATTACACAATCTCAGCTAGTCTATTTCTACCTGCACTTATCTCTGGGGGACACCTGGAACCACAGTGCTAATCCTTGGCCATACCAGAATAAAATGTAATGTGATTAATCCATTTCCATGCTAGGATTCTGAAACATAAAAGGAGGCATCATGTACCAGCTGGTCAGCCTTCTTTATAGAAAATGTACCAATTAATTGTTTGTGTCTGGTTTCTGTTATGTTATCATAATTTCTGTTATTAAACCTGATCGTGTAGCCTGCTATTGGCTACATGGCCAGAGGGATACAAACAACAACCTTCTCGGATAAAACTATAACTTTCCTGAAATCAAGGCATTTTGTGTGTGTCTTGGCAGTTCACCATCCTGAGACAAAGCATACCTCACGTGACTAAGAAAGAAATTTGGAAGCTGCGCCAAGGTGCCTTGGACTTCCCAGAGGATTAACTGTGATTTCTCTCTCCTACTTATCAGATCCTTTACCTCTACTAAAGCCGTATGTGCTTATACTTTGTGGAGTTTTGTGAGTCTTTACAGTAATCCAAAAAATCATAATTGGTATAGCTGACATAGTCAGCAGGATTATTGAAATGGTCCCAGATTCAAGTGAAGTAACTAAAGCTTTTTTTCTGGAGGAAGGATGATAAGGAAAGAAGGATAGAGAACCTTCGGTACAAAGCTGACTGCTGAGCCAGTCCTACTTTGAGGTCATTCAGGGATTGAGATAATTAATTAGAAAGGCTTCTCAATGGAATTTAGAAGAAATATGATTGGAGAGGGGTAGCTAAATGGATAAGGAACAAGATATAAACTGAGGACTGATCAGAACTGATTTAAAAATACAGAATCAGTTCCAGGGACATCGAAAGTGCATAATCAAGCAGTAGATGTTTGTTGCTTGGGTTAGGAATGGGGAAATGGTCCCAATGAAAGATTGAAAAATGTGAGTGGGCCATAGTTGTGACTCTTAATTAACCCCTTATTGCTAAACAGCTATAAATTTGGAAAATCCTAAGCAGGAAACTACTGAAACTGCAAGATATTCTATCGAGAAATTGATGAATTTTCTGGACGGAACTAGAGATTATCATACTAAGTGAAGTAAATCAGACAGAGAAAGACAAATACCATATGGTATCATTTATATGTGGAATATAAAATATGACACAAATGAACTTATTTACAAAACAGAAACAGACCCACAGACATAGAAAACAAACTTATGTTTACCAAAGGGGAAAGGGGGTGAGTGAGAGATAAGTTAGAAGTTTGAGATTAGCAAATACAAACTACTATATATAAAATAAATAACAAGGTCCTACTATATAGCACAGGGAACTATATTCAATATCTTGCAATAAACCGTAACGGAAAAGAGTATGATAAAGTTTATATATATATATATATATATATATGAATCATTTTGCTCTACACTGGAAACTAACACAACATTATAAATCAACTATACTCCAATAAAAATTAAAACAAAATAATTGACTGATTTTATGAACAGATATTGCCAGCACCTCCAAAAACCTTGGTAACATAAGTTTTTATGTATAATGTTTACTATTTTATTATCTCTGAGCATGATGGCTAGGAGGGGAATCTTTGGTTCCAAATTACCCTAGCTTTGATAAATTCAAGAAACCTGAAGAAAATATAAAAATGGATTTTATAAGACTCTTGGTTGGTGTCTACATTTACCATTATGGAAATGGATGCAAATACCACTGCTCCTATTTCTAATTTGTTTAATCAGAATTAAGTAAAAAATTCAAGGGGGGGACCTTGAAGATGGCGGAAGAGTAAGACGCGGAGATCGCCTTCCTCCCCACGGATACACCAGAAATACATCCACACGTGGAACAACTCCTACAGAACTCCTACTGAAGGCTGGCAGAAGACCTCAGACCTCCCAAAAGGCAAGAAACTCCCCACGTAACTGGGTAGGGCAAAAGAAAAAACAGAGACAAAAGAATAAGGACGGCACCTGCACCAGTGGGAGGGAGCTGTGAAGGAGGAAAAGTTTCCACACACTAGGAAGCCCCTCCGCGGGCGGAGCCTGCGGGAGGCAGAGGGGGGAGTTTCGGGACCGCGGAGTAGTGCACAGCGACGGGTGCGGAGGGCAAAGCGGGGAGATTCCTGCACAGACGATCGGTGCCGACCGGCACTCACCAACCCGAGAGGCTTGTCTGCTCACCCGCCGGGGCGGGCGGGGCTGCGAGCTGAGGCTCGGGTTTTGGTTTTGGACGGAGCTCAGGGAGAGGACTGGGGTTGGCGGATTGAACATAGCCTGAAGGGGTTAGTGCACCACGACTAGCCGGGAGGGAGTTCGGGGAAAAGCCTGCACCGGCCGAAGAGGCAAGAGACTTTTTCTTCCCTCTTTGTCTCCTGGTGCGCGAGGAGAGGGGTTTAAGAGCGCTGCTTAAAGGAACTCCAGAGACGGGCGCGAGCCGCGGCTGAGGGCGCGAGCCCCCGAGACGGGCGCGAGCCGCGGCTGAAAGCGCAAACCCCAGAGACGGGCGCGAGCCGCGGCTGAGGGCGCGAGCCCCCGAGACGGGCGCGAGCCGCGGCTGAAAGCGCAAACCCCAGAGACGGGCGCGAGCCGCGGCTAAAACCGCGGACCCCAGAGACGGGCGGGAGACGCTAAGGCTGCTGCTGCCGCCACCAAGGGGCCTGTGTGCGAGCACAGGTCACTCTCCACACCCTTCTTCCGCGGAGCCTGTGCAGCCCGCCACTGCCAGGTTCCCGGGATCCAGGGACAACTTCCCCGGGACAGCGCACGGCGGGCCTCAGGCTGGTGCAACGTCACGCCGGCCTCTGCCGCAACGTCACGCTGCCTCTGCCGCCGCAGGCCGGCCCCGCACGCAGTGCCCCTCCTTCCCCCATCCCCCAACCCCCGTCCTGAGTGAGCCGGAGGCCCCGAATCAGCGGCTCCTTTAACCCCGTCCTGTCTGAGCGAAAAAACAGACGCCCTCCAGCGACCTACACGCAGAGGCAGGGCCAAATCCAAAGCTGAGCTCCTGTGAGCTGTGAAAACAAAGAAGAGAAAGGGAAATCTCTCCCAGCAGCCACAGAAGCAGCGGATTAAAGCTCCACAATCAACTTGATATACCCTGCATCTGTGGAATACCTGAATAGACAAGGAATGATCCCAAATTGAAGAGGTGGAATTTAGGAGCGAAATCTATGATTTTTTTCCCTTTTCCTCTTTTTGTGAAGGTGTACGTGTATGCTCCTGTGTGACATCTAGTCTGTATACTCTAGCTTCCACCATTTGTCCTAGGGCTCTATCCGTCCATGACTTTTTTTTAAAAATTCTTTTTCTTAATAATTAAGTTTAATTGTAATAACTTTATTATACTTTACCTTCGTTCTTTCTTTCTTTCCTTCCTTCCCTCCCTCCTTTAGACAACGAATCACCCCAAATTGAGGAGGTGGTCTCAGGGAGCAGGATTTATGATTTTTCCCCCTTTACCTCTTTTTGTGAAGGTGTATGTGTATGCTTCTGTGTAAGATTTTCTCTGTATAGCTTTGCTTCCAACATTTGTCCTAAGGTTCTATCCGTCCCCTTTTTTTTTTTTCTAAATATTTTTTAATTCAATAACTATATTATACTTTATTTTATTTTTACTGTATCATCTTTCTTTCTGTCTTTTTTTCCTTCTTTCCCTCCTTCCTTCCTTCCTCCCTCCCTCCCTCCCTCCCTCCTTTCTTTCCTTCTTTGCTTCTTTCTTCCTTCCTTCCTTTCCTCCTTTCCTTCTTTCTTTCCTCATACTTCTACTAATTCTCTCTACTTTTTCTCCCTTTTATTCTGAGCCGTGTGGATGAAAGGCTCTTGGTGCTCCAGCCAGGAGTCAGGGCTCTGCCTCTGAGGTAGGAGAGCCAACTTCAGGTCACTGGTCAACAAGAGACCTCCCAGCTCCACATAATATTAAACAGCGGAAATCTCCCAGAGACCTCCATCTTAACACCAGCACCCAGCTTCACTCAACGACCAGCAAGCCACAGTGCTGGACAACCTATGCCAAACAACTAGCAAAACAGGAACACAACCCCACCCATTAGCAGAGAGGCTGCCTAAAATCATAATAAGGCCACAGACACCCCAAAACACACCACCAGACGTGAACCTGCCCACTAGAGAGACAAGATCCAGCCTCATCCAGCACAACACAGGCACTAGTCCCCTCCACCAGGAAGCCTACACAACCCACTGAAACAACCTTAGCCACTGGAGACAGACATCAAAAACAACGGGAACTACGAACCTGCAGCCTGCAAAAAGGAGACCCCAAACACAGTAAGATAAGCAAAATGAGAAGACAGAAAAACACACAGCAGATGAAGGAGCAAGATAAAAACCCACCAGACCTAACAAATGAAGAGGAAATAGGCAATCTACCTGAAAAAGAATTCAGAATAATGATAGTAAGGATGATCCGAAATCTTGGAAGTAGAATGGACAAAATGCAAGAAACAGTTAACAAGGACCTACAAGAACTAAAGATGAAACAAGCAACGATGAACAATGCAATAAATGAAATTAAAATCACTCTAGATAGGATCAATAGCAGAATAACTGAGGCAGAAGAACGGATAAGTGACCTGGAAGATAAAGTACTGGAAATAACTACTGCAGAGCAGAATAAAGAAAAAAGAATGAAAAGAACTGAGGACAGTCTCAGAGACCTCTGGGACAACATGAAACGCACCAACATTCGAATTATAGGGGTTCCAGAAGAAGAAGAAAGAAAGAAAGGGACTGAGAAAATATTTGAAGAGATTATAGTTGAAAACTTCCCTAATATGGGAAAGGAAATAGTTAATCAAGTCCAGGAAGCACAGAGGGTCCCATACAGGATAGATACAAGGAGAAACACGCCAAGACACATATTAATCAAACTGTCAAAAATTAAATACAAAGAAAGCATATTAAAAGCAGCAAGGGAAAAACAACAAATAACACACAAGGGAATCCCCATAAGGTTAACAGCGGATCTCTCAGCAGAAACCCTACAAGCCAGAAGGGAGTGGCAGGACATACTGAAAGTGATGAAGGAGAATAGCCTGAAACCAAGACTACTCTACCCAGCAAGGATCTCATTCACATTTGATGGAGAAATTAAAACCTTTACAGACAAGCAAAAGCTGAGAGAGTTCAGCACCACCAAACCAGCTTTACAACAAATGCTAAAGGAACTTCTCTAGACACGAAACACAAGAGAAGGAAATGACCTATAGTAGCGAACCCAAAACAATATATAAAATGGAAATAGGAACATACATATCAATAATTACCTTAAATGTAAATGGACTAAATGCTCCCACCAAAAGACACAGATTGGCTGAATGGATACAAAAATAAGACCCTTATATATGCTGTCTACAAGAGACCCACTTCAGAACTAGAGACACATACAGACTGAAAGTAAGGGGATGGAAAAAGATATTCCATGCAAATGGAAACCAAAAGAAAGCTGGAGTAGCAATTCTCATATCAGACAAAATAGACTTTAAAATAAGGACTATTAAAAGGGACAAAGAAGGACACTACATAATGATCAAGGGATCGATCCAAGAAGAAGATATAACAATTGTAAATATTTATGCACCCAACATAGGAGCACCTCAATACATAAGGCAAATACTAACAACCATAAAAGGGGAGATCAACAGTAACACATTCATAGTAGGGGACTTTAACACCCCACTTTCACCCATGGACAGATCATCCAAAATGAAAATAAATAAGGAAACACAAGCTTTAAATGATACATTAAACAAGATGGACTTAATTGATATTTATAGGACACTCCATCCAAAAACAACAGAATACACATTTTTCTCAAGTGCTCATGGAACATTCTCCAGGATAGATCATATCTTGGGTCACAAATCAAGCCTTGGTAAATTTAAGAAAACTGAAATTGTATCAAGTATCTTTTCCGACCACAACGCCATGAGACTAGATATCAATTACAGGAAAAGATCTGTAAAAAATACAAACACATGGAGGCTAAACAATACACTACTTAATAATGAAGTGATCACTGAAGAAATCAAAGAGGAAATAAAAAAATACCTAGAAACAAATGACAATGGAGACACAACGACCCAAAACCTATGGGATGCAGCAAAAGCAGTTCTAAGGGGGAAGTTTATAGCAATACAAGCCCACCTTAAGAAGCAGGAAACATCTCGAATAAACAACCTAACCTTGCACCTCAAGCAATTAGAGAAAGAAGAACAAAAAAACCCCAAAGCTAGCAGAAGGAAAGAAATCATAAAAATCAGATCAGAAATAAATGAAAAAGAAATGAAGGAAACAATAGCAAAGATCAATAAAACTAAAAGCTGGTTCTTTGAGAACATAAACAAAATAGATAAACCACTAGCCAGACTCATCAAGAAAAAAAGGGAGAAGACTCAAATCAATAGAATTAGAAATGAAAAAGGAGAAGTAACAACTGACACTGCAGAAATAAAAAAAATCATGAGAGATTACTACAAGCAACTCTATGCCAATAAAATGGACAATCTGGAAGAAATGGACAAATTCTTAGAAATGCACAACCTGCCAAGACTGAATCAGGAAGAAACAGAAAATATGAACAGACCAATCACAAGCACTGAAATTGAAACTGTGATTAAAACTCTTCCAACAAACAAAAGCCCAGGACCAGATGGCTTCACAGGTGAATTCTATCAAACGTTTAGAGAAGAGCTAACACCTATCCTTCTCAAACTCTTCCAAAATATAGCAGAGGGAGGAACACTCCCAAATTCCTTCTACGAAGCCACCATCACCTTGATACCAAAACCAGACAAGGATGTCACAAAGAAAGAAAACTACAGGCCAATATCACTGATGAACATAGATGCAAAAATCCTCAACAAAATACTAGCAAACAGAATCCAACAGCACATTAAAAGGATCATACACCATGATCAAGTGGGGTTTATTCCAGGAATGCAAGGATTCTTCAATATACGCAAATCTATCAATGTGATAAACTATATTAACAAATTGAAGGAGAAAAACCATATGATCATCTCAATAGATGCAGAGAAAGCTTTCGACAAAATTCAACACCCATTTATGATAAAAACCCTCCAGAAAGTAGGCATAGAGGGAACTTTCCTAAACATAATAAAAGCCATATATGACAAGCCCACAGCAAACATCATCCTCAATGGTGAAAAACTGAAAGCATTTCCACTAAAATCAGGAACAAGACAAGGTTGCCCACTCTCACCACTCTTATTCAACATAGTTTTGGAAGTTTTAGCCACAGCAATCAGAGAAGAAAAGGAAATAAAAGGAATCCAAATCAGAAAAGAAGAAGTAAAGCTGTCACTGTTTGCAGATGACATGATACTATACATAGAGAATCCTAAAGATGCTACCAGAAAACTACTAGAGCTAATCAATGAATTTGGTAAAGTAGCAGGATACAAAATTAATGCACAGAAATCTCTGGCATTCCTATATACTAATGATGAAAAATCTGAAAGTGAAATCAAGAAAACACTCCCATTTACCATTGCAACAAAAAGAATAAAATATCTAGGAATAAACCTACCTAAGGATACGAAAGACCTGTATGCAGAAAATTATAAGACACTGATGAAAGAAATTAAAGATGATACAAATAGATGGAGAGATATACCATGTTCTTGGATGGGAAGAATCAACATTGTGAAAATGACTCTACTACCCAAAGCAATCTACAGATTCAATGCAATCCCTATCAAACTACCACTGGCATTTTTCACAGAACTAGAACAAAAAATTTCGCAATTTGTATGGAAACACAAAAGACCCCGAATAGCCAAAGCAATCTTTAGAACGAAAAAAGGAGCTGGAGGAATAAGGCTCCCTGACTTCAGACTATATTACAAAGCAACAGTAATCAAGACAGTATGGTACTGGCACAAAAACAGAAAGATAGATCAGTGGAACAGGATAGAAAGCCCAGAGATAAACCCACGCACATATGGACACCTTATCTTTGATAAAGGAGGCAGGAATGTACAGTGGAGAAAGGACAGCCTCTTCAATAAATGGTGCTGGGAAAACTGGACAGGTACATGTAAAAGTATGAGATTAGATCACTCCCTAACACCATACACAAAAATAAGCTCAAAATGGATTAAAGACCTAAATGTAAGGCCAGAAACTATCAAACTCTTAGAAGAAAACATAGGAAGAACACTCTATGACATAAATCACAGCAAGATCCTTTCTGACCCACCTCCTAGAGTAATGGAAATAAAAACAAAAATAAACAAATGGGACCTAATGAAACTTCAAAGCTTTTGCACAGCAAAGGAAACCATAACCAAGACCAAAAGACAACCCTCAGAATGGGAGAAAACATTTGCAAATGAAGCAACTGACAAAGGATTAATCTCCAAAATTTACAAGCAGCTCATGCAGCTCAATAACAAAAATACAAACAACCCCATCCAAAAATGGGCAGAAGACCTAAATAGACATTTCTCCAAAGAAGATATACAGAATGCCAACAAACACATGAAAGAATGCTCAACATCATTAATCATTAGAGAAATGCAAATCAAAACTACAATGAGATATCATCTCACACCAGTCAGAATGGCCATCATCAAAAAATCTAGAAACAATAAATGCTGGAGAGGGTGTGGAGAAAAGGGGACACTCTTGCACTGCTGGTGGGAATGTGAATTGGTTCAGCCACTGTGGAGAACAGTATGGAGGTTCCTTAAAAAACTACAAATAGAATTACCATATCACCCAGCAATCCCACTACTTGGCATATACCCTGAGAAAACCAAAATTCAAAGAGAGTCATGTACCAAAATGTTCATTGCAGCTCTATTTACAATAGCCAGGACATGGAAACAACCTAAGCGCCCATCATCGGATGAATGGATAAAGAAGATGTGGCACATATACACAATGGAATATTACTCAGCCTTAAAAAGAAATGAAATTGAGCTATTTGTAATGAGATGGATAGACCTAGAATCTGTCATACAGAGTGAAGTAAGTCAGAAAGAAAAAGACAAATACCGTATGCTAACACATATATATGGAATTTAAGGGAAAAAAATGTCATGAAGAACCTAGGGGTAAGATAGGAATAAAGACGCAGACCTACTGGAGAACGGACTTAAGGATATGGGGAGGGGGAAGGGTGAGTTTTGACAGGGCGAGAGAGAGTCATGGACATATACACACTAACAAACGTAGTAAGGTAGATAGCTGGGGGGAAGCAGCCGCAAGGCACAGGGATATTAGCTCGGTGCTTTGTGACAGCCTGGAAGGGTGGGATGGGGAGAGTGGGAGGGAGGGAGACGCAAGAGGGAAGACATATGGGAACATATGTATATGTATAGCTGATTCACTTTGTTGTAAAGCAGAAACTAACACACCATTGTAAAGCAATTATACCCCAATAAAGATGTTTAAAAAAAAAAAAAAAAAAAATTCAAGCAACCTTTAGTAGGAAAGTAAATCTCCCTTCTCCTCCTTCACTTTGATTACAAAATAGAGTACCCCAATGAGGATTCTATTATGTTAAGAATATAGGCTACATATTGGATTGGCTATATGATAATAAAACTTCCCATAATTTTATGCCTTGACTCAATTTATAATGATGTTGCAAGAAAAGGAACTCCTCTGGTGTGGTGTGGGCTCCAGATGTGGCCTTGCTATTAGAGGGAAAGATTACGGGAAGGAAGCTGTCATAGTCTTGTTAGTTCAGTTGCTAAAATGGGGTTGACCAATGTGCCAATGACAAGTTATTCAAAACAGAGGGAATAACAAATTTTAGACAAGAAATAATATGTTAAGCATGGTAAATTGAGGGGCAGCCTTTTGATAGTTAAGAAAGATGTCATGATAAGATAATATAGACAGGTGCTTACTAAGGTGTTGCTAGACCACTATTGAAGACTAGGTGAACACTTCAGGCATTAAGGGGACCGCGCAACAATTCAACTTACCCTAACCTCAATGAATTGAGAGAATCTGAAGGAAATATGCAAAACGAATCCATAATCCCTTTAGAATCAGACAGTATAAGGCAGTGGTCCCCAACTTTTTGGCACCAGGGACCGGTTTCATGGAAGACAATTTTTCCGCAGATGGGGCGTAGGGGGAATGGTTTCGGGATGACTCGAGTGCATTACATTTATTGTGTACTTTATTTCTATTATTATTACATTGTAATATATAATGAAATAATTATACAACTCACCATAATGCTGACGGGAGGTGGAGCTCAGGCGGTAATGCGAGCGATGGGGAGCGGCTGTAAATACAGATAAAGCTTCGCTTGCTCGCCCACCACTCACCTGCTGCTGTATGGTCCGGCTCCTAACAGGCTGAGGACGGGTACTGGTCCGCGGCCCGGGGGTCCCGTGCCACAGCTGCTGAAGTCCGCGTGCCTAGAGCCCACGCTCCGCAACAAAGGGAAGCCACCACAATGGGAAACCGGTGCACCACAAGGAAGAGTAGCCCCCGCTCGCCTCAGCTAGAGAAAGCCGGCGTGCGGCAACAAAGACCCAACGCAGCCAAAAATAAATTAATTAACTAAAGAAAAATAAAGTGGAGCACTGTTGTTTTTTTGTCACATCCTTTGATATTATTACAGCCTTGCACTGAGTATACGTTTGAGAAGTTTTGTGAGTCCTTTCAATAATCTGAAGACGTTATGTGACACAGACACAGCTAATAAGTGGAAACTCTGGGTTTTGAAATCTTTTCAAATCCAGAGCAATTAACCACTACCAGATATGCTTCTAAACTGAAATGTGCATCTTAATAAATAGGAATTTATTATCGATCCTTTACCAAGAGGAGATTTGGTAGCTAAAGGGTAAAGTATAAACACATGAGGAACTTGAACTAGGTCCTCTGAATTGGAGAAGAGCACAGATCATTAAGATATTAAATAGAATCTTTGTATTCTCCATGGTTTCCCTTAGAGCTGCACTGTTTGGAGTCATTGCCAAACCATAGTTTGATTACTATTGATTTATTTCAGTGGTCGGAGTCTAATTTTCAGGTCCCAAAACAGAATGCCCTAACCAGTATTCATTAGATATCCTTTGGGCTATGACTTTATTTGATATTCATGAGTTTTATTGATTTTTAAAGTGTAAGAGGCAATTTTCAGCTCCCTTGTAAATTTTTTACATCTGTAATATTAGGGGAAAAGAAAAGAAATTACTTTTAATATGGAATTCAAATAGGTTTTAGAACAAAATGTCTCAGATCTATATTAGAGATGACTAAAAACTGTTCCCACCAACATTTATCAAATTTGAACCATTCCTAAAGTTCAAGTTCATAATTTTTCAATTGGAGATTTTAAAAAGTAATTGATATAATATTGTTGGATTATGAGGCCATTAGTACAGTAAGGCATTATATAGTAACAGAGAAAATTATTATTATAAATCAAAAACTACAGAAAACTTTGGGTTTATAGAGTACAAAAATTTTAAGAGATTATTTTTCTGAAGTCCAAGTACAGAGATATTTTTAATGGAAAATACTCCTCTGTATCCAAGTGATCTAATATAGATTTATTTTTGGCCTTGGCTACCTCTTCATGTTTTAAAAAAATGTACAATTAATGCATGGCTACTATGTGTTTGATGCTAATCGAACTTTGCTGTGTGTTTTACATCTTTGCCTCAATATAATCCTTATAAAATTGCTTCAAATTGGATATTACTTATGACATTGTTATGGGGAGGAGGTGATGGAAAGGGTGCTGTTGAATGTATTGGTCTTGAAAAATGGAAAAAAAATTTGAAATTTCAAGCTTACTTCTGACATTTTAAAAAAATTGGGCTCCCAATTGCTGCATATATTATACCTCTGAATACAATGGACATGCAGGATATAGTTGTAACACGTATTTATACCATGTAAATAAGACATGCAACTATGGGACAACTATGCTTAAACTGTGTACATATTCTAAATGTACATGTGTACATGTTATGATTCCCTAACACAGGCTTCTGATTTAATTTTCAAGTCTAATCTCTACACCCAACGTCTCCTTGTCAGCTTCTGTATTGACCTTATTCAAAGTAGATTGATTGATGTCCTCTTTTTTATTTTTTTTAATGGGTCTCTGAACCAGAAATCAGATAAGCTTTGTAAAAGTTTCTGCTGCTCTAGACTATGACTTTTCCAGCTGAAAGGGAAAAGAACGCAAGGGCTGATGCAAGGACTTTGGCTCTCATCTGATAACCATTTGTAGAGGGCACAGAAATGTGAAGCGCTCTTGTTTACCTTCTGGGCATAGTCTTATTAGTGCTCTCATGTAAAGCATCTGGATTCTCTCACTTTGTGCTGCTGTTAAAGATGTACACAACGTGAATTTAATGCCAAAACAGCCCTATCAGAAGAACTGACAATGAGTGATGAGCCATTATAAAATGCATTTGGTATTTCCCATAGGAAAACCCTTGGAAGGGGGGTTAGGGGGTCGGGAGAGACAATTCTTTATATACTGGCTGTATTTCCTTTCAGGATTCCTGTGAAGTTGAATTAATTGACATTTGAAGATACACTTTCATTCTCAGGAATAAGTTTAACACATGTGGTTTTAACAATTACTCAATGTTAACCTCTTATTAAAGGTCCTGAATTTGGGTTTTTAACTGAAAGTCTGTTTGAGGTCTCAGACACAAGGAATATTACTCCAGGAAGATGAGTGGAAGAAAAGAGGCTTTGACATTCTAAAAAACTGCATTTTTCAGCTGTGCACTAGAAGTCTATAAGCTTGGCACTAGAATCTTGCCTTCATCATAAATTAATAATAATATTTGATGTCAGATTTCCATTTGATCCATTTCAGTGAGTATTTAGTACTTAATCGCATGGTGTGGTGTGAAGCTATAAAATCATACTGTTCCATGCATATGAGCTCCTGTTGTGACCAAAGGCATGAGCATTCCGTAGGGAAAACCTAAAAAGTGAAGCAGAATATGAACTCGTAAAGATGTTCACCGATGCTGAATGCTGTTCCAAGGAGTCCAGAATAACTTCCAGAAAAATGTCCCCAGATACTGAGCTAAAGACTACTTCCCCATAACTTCCACACACCAAAGCATGGCTTCTGCCTTTACCATGAGGAAGAAGCTCCCACCCCTCAGGCATTCTTCTTCAGTTCAAGGAGAAAGGAAGGGAGAGACATTTTTTTGCATAGGAAGCATTTATGTGTCAAAGAGGTGGTGATGTGTGTGTGTGTGCACCAGGGCAGGTAGATGTCAAAGAAACGAGCTATAGAGCTGAGCAGGCTGCCATCCAAGCAGCTGATCTGGGTTTGGTTCCTGGCCATCGTGTTAGTTAGGGCTGGAGAGAGCCAAGTTCCTGAGTTTGGAACAAATTGGATGAGGGGCAAATACCATCCCTACTGTGAATGAGGTTGAGTTGATAATGTGGCTGGAGCATTGATCACAGAGGGGCTCCCTGACATACCCTGATAAGATTATGGGACTGATCAGCAGAGAAGATCTGTGTCCTTAGAGACCAGCCTTTCACAAAGTGATAGAAAATCTTGAAAGGACTGAGACACGTAAGCTGATTTTTTTTTTCCTCCCAATGTCACCAGTCAGAAAAGTCATTCTTCCCCTCACAGGGAGAAACGAGAATGGTAGTAAAATGAAATAGAACAGAAGTGTTCTTCCCATTCATTACCCTCCCTCTGAGGCAACAGAAGTTTCCTCCCCTTTCAGGAAACATGAAGAATGGAGAAGAACCCTCCTCTGATATTAGTAGATGCAAGAAACCTGTTATCTTTAAAATCGCTTTAATATACTCTGATATGCAAATATATCCTATCAGTGGTGGTGAACTCAGAATCATCCAGAGTCTGTAAAAAAAACAACAGGTGCCAGACACCACTACATTCTTAATAATTACTCCCTAGGTCCACCCCATTTGTTTTTGTTTTTTAATAAATGTAAGTTTTGGAGCTTCATTTATCCTTCAAGAATCACTGCATTTGAGCATTTAAACCAATGTTGCTTTAATATTAACAGTGTTTACTGAACCCATGAATTCTGTACCATAGAATCACAGAGGAAGTTCTAATTGACCATGGAATCTGGCTTCCGATTCTCAGAATGCTCCTTTAGTTATATTTGTATGTGTACATCAACGTAAAAAATAATGAGACTTTAAACACCGAGATAATCATAAAAGCCAGCAAAAATGTTTAGTGTTTCACAGTATTTTAAGTAAGGGCAACAAAGTAAAGAATGAGTCTCTAATCAGAGACTTCGTTTTCTGCCTGAAATACCATGATGAGGAACATGTTCTGTCTTATCCTTCAAAAGTGAGTATAATTATAGTTGCTTTAGAGGAGCACTCTTTGATAGGAATTTCTGTATTGAGGGAAATATATCTGTGCTATCAAATATGGAAACTACCAGCCACACGTGACCGCTGAGT
Organism: Phocoena sinus; assembly: GCF_008692025.1. Lineage (NCBI taxonomy): Eukaryota > Metazoa > Chordata > Mammalia > Artiodactyla > Phocoenidae > Phocoena > Phocoena sinus. The sequence continues at coordinate 10,503,187 of NC_045769.1, read as the reverse complement.
TCTTGAATGCCCCCAGTGCAACTACAGGACTGAAATTATAATTTCATTTAATTTTAATTAATTTAAACTTAAGTAGCCATGTTAGACTACTGGGTGCCACGTTGGAGAGTAAAACCTTAGAGCACATTTTTCAAACTATAGGTTGAAATGCATTAATGGACTCAGAACACTATTTCATGTTTCATGCCAGCATTTTTTTTTTTTTTTTTTTTTTTTTTTTTGCTACACTGCCAGGTTTGCAGGATCTTAGTTCCCTGACCAGAGATACAACCCGGGCTCCCGCAGTGAAAGCACTGAGTCCTAACCCCTGGACCACCAGGGAATTCCCATGCTAGCATTTTTTTAAAAGAATTAAATACTATAGATAATATCAAAGTTCCTCACTTATAGCAAAGTAGTTTCTGTGTGAGGAGAGAGGAAATGAGTCCCAGCTCGTGGTAGAAAATGGGTTTTGTGTGATTCACTGACCACTGCCCTCCAAGGTCACTGAAATAGTAGGTGTAATTTGGGGAGCAAACCAAAGAAACAACAGACAGGAAAACTGCAATGTTAGTTTTGCTTGCAATGAGGGAAGAGCCAGTGAGAAACTATGTGATGATGGCTCCTCCTTGAGGTTTGGTGATAATATTTTCAGTGGGGGAAAACTAAAAAAAACAGTAGAGTCAAATGAGAAGAAACACACTAATTTCCTCGTGTGTACACACAATACTTTCCCCTTCTTCTTCTGCGGTCCTCAACCAAAGCCCCACCTGCGCCAACCTTCCAGAGCTTAAATTGGCCACTTCAAACTTAGGTTTTAAACAGTGTCTGTGTTAGTAGACAGAACCGGTCCTCTGATGCTCCTGCTTATGTTCTAGTCCAGCTTTTTGATGTGGCATTTCAGCGAGAGACATAAAATCCCACTGGGCTTTAGCTCAGAGTGAGCTCAAAGGTAGCCTTGGAAAGTGGCTATGAATTTGAGACGATTAACACTGTGCGTCTCACTGTGTGGAGAGATGAAAATTACTAAACCCTCAGAATGTGTACAAATATAGAAGTATGACATCTCTGTACTCTGAAGTTGATTATATCGTAGTCGACCAATAGAATTTGTTGTTGTTGTTATTTGCGTATTATGTAATTGTATTAGAGAATCTGGGGGAGCAAGTTTTTGAAGAAAGAGGAATAGATTCCCTATGAGACAAAAGGAAATTGTTCTTCTTTATTGAGGTTTAATTTATGTTAAAAGAAATGAAGTGCTCTTGAGTGCTCAGCGAGATGAGTTTTGACAACTGTATATAACAACCAGCCAAAATGAGGTAATGGACATTTCCATCAACCCAGAAGGTTCCCGTCTGCTGCCTCCCCATTGAACCCCTGCCTTGCCATAGACCATCACTGTACTGTTTTCTAGCATCAGAGACTAGTTTTGGCTGTTTTTGGAGTTCACATAAATGGGCTCATGCACTATCTACTCATATGTGTCTGACTTCTTAGGCTCAGTGACATGTTCTGTGATTCATCCTGGTTGTTCCGCATGTCAGTAATTCATTCCTTTTTGTTGCTGAGTAGTTTCCCATTCTATGAATAGGCCACCTTTTGTTTATCTAGTACCTGTATGGTCATTTGTCATTTTTTTATTTTTTAAAAAGGTTGCTATGAACACTTTTGCGCAAAAAAATTTTTTTTGTATACGTGGCTCTGTATTTTCTTTTTGCTCAGGTAAATATATAGAGATGGCATTTCCAAGTCATATGATAAAAGCATGTTTAACTTTATAAGGAACTGCTGAAAAACTTAGCATAGGGAGGGCTCCAAGCCTAGATGAAGTCTATCAATCACTTGGTAGGAGTTCCTTGTACATTCAGGATACCAGCCCTTTGTCAGATATACGTATGACTAAGAATATTCTGCAGCCTGTGGCTTTGCTATTCATTTAATTTGGGTCCTTTGATGAGTGAACCTTTTAATTTTGCTGAAGTCAAATATATATATCTATATAATTTTTCTTTTATGGTTGAGGTAAGATTGTTACTATTTTTTACCTGAAGGTTTGATAGAATTCACGGGTGAAAGCCATCTGGGCTTCTTTGGGGAAAGTTTTTAATTGTGGATTTAACTTCTTGTTTGCTTGTTTTAAAGAAGATGTTGGGGGTAGGAGTTTAGTAATTTATTTATTTATTTTTGCTGTGTTGGGTCTTCGTTTCTGCGCGAGGGCTTTCTCCAGTTGTGGCAAGCGGGGGCCACTCTTTATCGCGGTGCGCGGGCCTCTGAATATCGTGGCCTCTCTTGTTGCGGAGCGCAGGCTCCAGACGCGCAGGCTCAGTAGTTGTGGCTCACGGACCTAGTTGCTCTGCGGCATGTGGGATCCTCCCAGACCAGGGCTTGAACCCGTGTCCCCTGCATTAGCAGGCAGACTCTCAACCACTGCGCCACCAGGGAAGCCCTGGATTTAACTTCTTTAATAACTATTGGACTCTTCAGATTTCCTGTTTCCTCTTCTATCAGTTATGGTAATTTGTGTTCCTTGAAAAGGAACTTCAACGAAGTTGTCGATTTTATTGGCTTAAGGTTTTAAATAATTTTTTGTGTCCTTTTAATGCTTATAGCTTATATAATAATGTTTCCCATTTTACTATCAATACTATAATTTCTGTTTTCTATTTCTTAATTAAACTAGTTAGGCATTGATTAGTTTTATTAGTTTGTTATATAAACCAACTGTTTTATTCTGTTGATTTTTTTCTGTTGTTTTCTGTCTTATGTTTCATTAAATCTCTCTGTTGTTTGTATTATTTTCATTCTTCCCCTTACATTGGATTTAATTTGCTCTTCCTTTTTTAGTTACTCAAGGTTAAAGTTTATATCATTGATTTTAAGCACTTTGTTTCTAATCAGGCATATGGCTAATTTTCCCTCTAATCACATTTCCAGTGCATCCCACACAATTTTTGATACATCATATTTTTTAACTTCTATCTGAAATATAGTTAAATATATCAATTTCTTTTTTTCTTTGATCCTTGGGTTATTTAGAAATGTGTCATTTAATTTTCAATTATTTGGGAATTTTCACATGTATTTCTGTTACATTGCTAATTTATCTGCACTGTGGTACAAGAACATACTCTATTTGATTTTGATCCCTTGAAATTTAATGAGGAGTTATATGGTCCAGCTTATAGAATATATTGATAAGTGTTTCAGGTGCGTGTGAAAGAATTCTGCGATGGTGGGTAGAGGTACATACGCGTCAATTAGATGAAGTCGTTTGATAGCCTTGTTCAACTATTTTGTATCTCTACTAATTTATCAGGTTTTTCTATTCAGTATTGATAAAAAAGAGTAGTAAAATCTTCAACTGCATTTGTGGATTTGCATATTCAACCATATGTTTTTATCTATAGTATATTCTACTGTTATTATAATTATACCTTATTGTGGAATCGGCATTTCTGTCACTATGAGGTATTAGTCTTGTCTTTTCTCTAGTAATATTTCCTTTAAATATCTAATTTAAACATCCTCTAAATACTAATATAGCCACAGCACTTTCTTTTGCTTAGTGTTTCCAAGATAGCTCTTTTAACTTTTTGATTTTAACATGTCTGTATTTTTGCATTTACAATAAATGTGATTTTCTTGTAAAAAGCTCATACTTGCCATTTTTTTCCATACTGAAAAATCTTTTGTATTTACTTGCATTGTTTAGGCTACAATCTGTTCTCCATATTAGCAATCAGAGTTATCCTTGTAGTATATAACATATTTCATTCCTTTGGTCAAACCACCCATTGGCTGCCTGTCTTAACTCAGAGTAAATTTTGAAGTCTTTACAACGACCACCCAGGCCTTTTGTGATCCATCCTCAGCTCCCACCCCAGCTACATCTCTGCTCTCAGCTATTCTCTCTCTACCTTGATCACCCTACCCCAGGCCTCCCAGCAACACGTCAAATACACGAGGGACACTCTTCCCTGCTATGGTCTTCTTCCAGATTTCTCTATATCCTCCTCCCTCGCTTCTTCTCAGGTCAATGTCACTTCCTCTCTAGAGACCTTCTCTGACACCCATGCCTAAAATAGTACTGCCCCATAACTTTATTCCTTTGGCCTTTAAACATTTTATACCACATACCACCAGCTTTCATGTCATATATTTACTAATTTATTGTATGTCTCCCCTACTATATTATAGGCCTCATGGAAGCAGAGACACTATTTTGCTGACTATTGTCAGTGTCTAGTGTGTAGTAGGGGCTCAATCAATGTGTTGCATTGAATGAAACAGTATTCTCTCAAGCTCCATGAATTCAACTAAGGTGGTCCCTCTACATAGAAAAGCACCACCACTCTTTCCAATTTTCTAGACAAAGACCTATAGAACAATTCTGTAACAGAGCCAGATTCAATATTAAATATATTTCGATTTTCTAGGGCAACTTTTTTGAAAATACACTGTTCCTTTGTATTCAGACATAAAATAATACTTGATAAATTACATGTCCTGAATTTTTGTCTTAAAAAACAGCCTTCATATTTTTAAAGACCCTTCTAGCTGTGGCCTTCATTGTGAATGTTAAAAATTTCTCCTACTCATGTGGACCCCCCAAACAAACACCTCATCTCAGCATGGTACTGTGAGAGCTCCTCCTGTATGGCCCCCTACTAAGTATCCTGTGATTGATTCCCTCTAGAAGGGAATTTATGATATTATATTTTAATAATCTGTTTACTTTTCTGACTTCCTAACTAAACTAAGAGTTTAATATGGACAAAATTCATATTTTCTTGATCTTTCATTTTCAGTGACTAACCCTGTATATGGCACATAACAAGAGCTCAATAGATTTTTGTTTGTAAATGAATAAATTCCATTTATATAATACTATTCTTTCAGTTTTACCACAACTTCCTTATTTTAAAAATGGAAGTAAATCACCCAAGATTTGAGTTAGGTGATATCTGAATTGCATAATCCATGATAGTTATCCTCCCAGCCAGAGATATAGAGTCTGAGAACTTAAGTTTAAAATTGAGTCACATCAGCTGACATAACATATATTTAATGATTTTTTATATCACCAGTTACCTTAAGACTTTTAATTCTTATGAAGTATTCTTTCTAACTTCAAATTTCTGAGAATTTCCTATGGTATCTCATATGCAAAGAGCCCTCCAAACCAACAGGAGTCAGACTTGAATGTACATAAAGCTCCAGGGGCCTTGTTAAAATGCAGGCCCTGGTTCAGTAGGTCAGAGGTGGGTCCTTATCATCTGTGTTTCTGGCAAGATCCCAGCTGATGCTGATGCTACCAAACCTTGGACCACACTGTAAGTAACAAGGCTACAAGCCACGATATGCAGGTGTCCACTAAAGGTTCTTCATCACAATTTGACTTAGAACAGAATCAATTTCCGCCATGGCTGTATAGAGTGGTGTGTTCACCCAATCCTCCGACCGGAGGAGGTGGCTTCAAGGCTAAAATACATTATTCCAGGGACATTTAAAAGAAAATATCTTGTAGCCTTAAGATCGGAATCTGAACTTCTAGATGGGTAATTGATTTTTGATAGAAAAATACACTGGAATCTGACCTTTTCATCAATTTATAAAAATATAATTTGTTAAAGTCCAAAATTATGGGATGTTTTGGAAAAAAATGTCATCTGGACATCAATAGCACATCAAGATCTCTCAGAATATCTTGGTCTTTTATAGTATTTCTTCTATATTCTGCAATTTAAAAAAATGTATCAAATATTGCCGCTGAAAGTAATATAAAAAATGTTTGACCAGGAAAGATCATAAAATCAGGGCTGCTAATTAGGACAGCTGCCTCAGTTAGGAAAGCAGTTTGGGGATATTCTGTTAGCTGGATGAAAAACATGAGGCAGGTGATACCACCTCTGTTTTGACCTCACTGGCCTGTAAGCTAAATTTATGGTGTGACAAGTGCTGTTTGAATTGAATGTGAAGACAAAACCACATCACAAATGTGGTGTTCCAGAAGAAGGAGGGGGGAAGGGGCAGGTAGAAATTTGGGTGAAGGTAAAGGAGCTGATAGTTTGTCTCATCTTTGATCTTGTGTCTGGTCAGTGGAACATCCGTGACTGACAGTCGCAGAATCCCCAATCAAGGCACAAATACTGTGATGACAACCTCTGTATGATGGAAAGGATTTTAAGCGGGAGGCCATAGGCTGAGAAAAGATGAAGCTGGACAAAAAAGAGAGCTTTCTTGCATGAGATTAATTTATTGAAAAATTAGCACAGCAAAAGGGAGTCCTTTCAGAGATTTTGGTTTTGCATCCTCATTACTAACTAACTAAAAACATACACCGCGGGCTTCCCTGGTGGCGCAGTGGTTGAGAGTCAGCTTGCCGATGCAGGGGACACGGGTTCGTACCCCGGACCCCACATGCCGCGGAGCGGCTGGGACCGTGAGCCATGGCCACTGAGCCTGCGCATCCGGAGCCTGTGCTCTGCAACGGGAGAGGCCACAACAGTGAGAGGCCCGCGTACCGCAAAAATAATAAATAAATAAAAATAAAAACATACACTGCTTGGGAATTATATAATTTTGAAAACTCTTTGTTTCCCTCAGCTAACGTTTGCATGACATTGCAAAGCAGTTTACAAATCAATTCAGCAAATGTTATTTCCATTTGAGAGGTGAGAAAATTGAAAGGTAGGCAGATTGTGACTTGGCAGGCAGAGATAAAAACATTAATATTATCTAGATATCTCCAAAATCTATTATCTTTTTAACAAATTATGTTGCATGTGCATAGGTTTCCACATACCATGTTTTTGGAAAGTTCCAGCTTTTGAGATCAGAAACTTACCTTACAAGCTTCATTTTAAAGCGTTTAATATATCATCAATAGTCATCATGCTAAGAGTTCCAGCACTACAGGGATGAAATACTAAGATTCGTGTTTACACAGCTAATGGATGGGGATTTTTGTCCAGGACACAGTTATGTATTGGCAAACTAGAGACCTGAATAAATCCTATCTGTCTCTGCTTCCTTGAAGGAGTTCAGTTCCATTTCTAATCTGGCAGCCAGTCTTGCCCAAAGTATTTGGAACTTGCAGCAGCCTCCAGACACCTGGTGAGTTCTTCCACAGGAGTGCATCCAGACACTAGCTAGATGCACGCCTTCCTTTTCCTGTCTCCTTGCATTCCACCAGCAGCTGGACCAAAGATGACTCATTTATACCAACTATCAAAACATGATGTTTTGATTCTTCAGAAATCACAAGGCTCTTCAAGGATCAGGACATATTTTAAAGTAGTTGAAAAGGTGATTTTCCGAATAAGAAAGTGCTCATTGCAATTATTCAGGATTTTTTTTAAAAGAAAGTTTTGTACTGATTGCAGAGCATCTTATTCAATTACTGGACAAATTCTCCACACCATTTCTTGCTAGATAACATTTTCCAGGTTAAGAAAAAAAACTTTGCATGCCTACGTATCAGAAGAAAATAGAAGTCAGAGAAAAATGTTATGGCAATAATTTATTGTTTCTCCATTTACAAAACTAACATGGAACCATGAAGAGAGATGTAGGTTTTTTTCCTAGCCATACCTAGAAATGCTGATCGTGATGTTTGCTTAAGGATCTGCATGTATATCTACAAAATACAAGGTGAGTCTTAGACTGGGAGTTGGGGGTAATGTGTTATTGGCCACAAGTACCCAGAATAGAATTTCTGTTACACTTAATTCGAGTCTGTGTGTGTGTTGGGAATGGGGGTGAGGACGGTCGTAGCACAAATGCCAAAGACTCTTGCTGTTCCTATTAATATTTAGTGGATGTTCTTAAATGAATTCTTTTTCATTTGCTGTAGGCCCTTGGGACAATTTCTAATGACATTAAGTAATTGACTTATGTTCATAATACAATTTTCACCAGTTATGATTGTTTCACTGGGATAAGGATCCATGGAACTCCTCATACCACCATTTCAGAAGTCTATTCTTTTTTTTTCAGTTTTTTTATACTCTGATTTTCAGTTTGAGCAGTTACTCTTGCTCTATGTTATAGTTCACTGATCTTTTATCCTGCAGCACTTAATTTGTTGTAAAATACCCAGTGAAATTTTCATTTTATATATTATATGTTTTATCTCTGGAAGTCCTATTTAATTCCTTTTTGTATCTTCCATTTCTCTCATCATTATATTTATGTTTTCCTTGAAAACTTTGTTTATATTTAGTACATTTATAATAACTGTTTTAAAGTCTTTGACAGCTAATGCTATCATCTCTGTCATTTTTGGTCCACTTTTATTGACTTATTTTTCTTCTGGTTATGGTTCACATTTTCCTGTTTTTTGGTATGTCCTGTAATTTTTTTTTTTTTTTGCAGTACGCAGGCCTCTCACTGTTGTGGCCTCTCCCGTTGCGGAGCACAGGCTCCGGACGCACAGGCTAAGCGGCCATGGCTCACGGGCCTAGCCGCTCCATGGCATGTGGAATCTTCCCAGACCGGGGCACGAACCCGTGTCCCCTGCATCGGCAGGCAGACTCTCAACCACTGCGCCACCAGGTAAGCCCTGTCCTGTAATTTTTTATTACATGTTGGGCACTCCAAATTTTATATGCTTGGACTCAGCTTGGAGTCACTTCTGTGTACCATGGTCCAGGGTGTGTATGTACAGGCAGAAAGCCATGATTATGATGAGACTCACCTCATAGGTTTTTTTCTAGAAGGTGTAGTTCTATGATGCCTGCAATCCAGTATCTAGAAACAGTTATTTTATATATTTTGTCTTGTTTTCTAGTTCTTTACAGTAGAACATAAGTCTGGTCCATTTTACTACATTATGGTCTGAAATTAAATCATCATGACAAAATTTTAAGAAAAGGAGCCGTTTTGTGAAAGCAAAAGCTTAAGAAAATGGGTTTGAAATTGGTGGACGAGAAACAAAGTACAAGTCAATCCCTGACCTCAAGGAATGCACAGTTTAATGTGAACTTTTCAAGATTCTTCTTTTAAAACGTATCAGAAAAATGTTTTCCCATTTTAAAGACTTTCTTGTGTATTTCTACATCCTATACCAGTGATCTCCATACCTGACTATAAAACAGAATCATTGGAGAACTTGAAAATAAATTACAGATAACAAGGCCACACCCCAGACAGCTCTGATACAGTTGGTCTGGATGGAACCCAGAAATCTATATTTTTAAATAATCTCCTCAGGTGACTTTTACATACCCAAACTTGCACATTCTGAATGCAGACTTAATTGCTTTAGATTGTTTCCGGGAACCATATAATTCTCAAAGTTGTTCCTGATGAAGTAGATACCAATCTGGGGACTCTTTCGCCTTCCCCTTCTCTCCCCTGAGACTACCTTATTATTCAGCTTCTAGATGTGTTGTAATATTTCGTGGAAAGCTTAGGTGGCTCCCCAACTTTCCACCCTTTGTAACATTGCCCACATCAAGTCACATAAGGAGATTTGCAGATCCGCCTCATTCCACTACCACTGCTCTTTGGCAAAGCATCTAGTGAGTTCCACTCAACACTTCTGTAAAATGTGGGTTTACCCAAATGAAAGCCTTTTTCCTTTGCAGCTGGCCTTTCTGCTTGAATGGCTCTCACGCTCTGGGGCCTGTACATAACTCCAGAATACCATTTCATGACTCCGAAGATCGCCAGGACGCCTGTTCCCAGGGCCCAGCCTTTCCTTTAGTGTGACTCTGTTTACCTTTCATTAAGACCTAACAGTTTGGATTTCTTTTTCTACCAACACAATTTTCTAAGGAAACCCCAAATTGACCTCTGCTTTTAGAAACTTTAATGGGGAAAGACAGTTGGCCTCTTTCTGGGTTGGGTCCCCTGGATGAGCCAGCTGGCCTGCATTCCCTCTTCTGCAGCTGTGTGTAAGCTCCATTTGCATTTCGACCTTCACACCACAAAAAGTCAGTTCTGATCTGTGTAGTTGGCCAGTGTCCCTTGGTACTGAATCATGTCATCTTACCTTTCACGTTTGATCTAGGAAACCATTTAAGTTCAACTGGATAATAAGAATGGCCAAATAACTTCTAAAGTCGCAATTACAAACGCATCTCAACCAAGTTCAGTGCAGACCTAAGTCTGAGATTTGGGAATGACATGATAACAGACTAGATATGCCAGATGTGTGTTTTCTGAGCTTCTTTTTCAGCTCATTCTGACCAACAAGAAACTAAATCCTGGCAATATTATAAGGATAAGAGAAGACCATAGGCTAATTTCCAGAGGGAATTTCTGCTAATTGAAATATTGATGAAATGCGATAAGAAAGATGTTCTTGAACAGCATGTCACATGCATCAAACTCTGAAACAAACAAAAAACTGTCCCAAAAAGGAAGGTAAAAAAAGTTTGCTTCGGCACTCTCCTCCCCTTGCCTGTACTATCTGAGGTATGCCTTGATCATAAAAATGGGTAACCCTCTTATTAATTTACATTAAAGTTTTTCTGAAGCCATCCACTTACCTCCACTCATATCCCTACCAGTTTCTATCTTAATCCATTTATTCGGAGACTTGAAGTGACTCAAATCAATAAATATAATTACTAAAAAATTAAGGAGAATACAAATAGGTGTATTCCAACCAAGGCTTGCTGGTTCCATAAGGAAAAGTTATGAGAAAAAGTATAGTGGTGGAAAGAGAGTGTGCTTGGTATGTATCGTTCATTCATTCATGCATTCAAGTATTTATTTTGCAAGGCACTTGGTACACGGCAGTCAACAAAAGAGGTCCCGTCCTCACAGTAGAGGGATAAAATAAAAAAGTAAATAAAAACAATTAATACAAGTGTCTTTTAATATCACATCTATTCATGAGTGTTTTTAGTGAGAGATATTATTTTGCCTGAATATAATTTGTTTCTGTGTTTTGAAGAGTGAGAAGGGAAAGTTCAGATGCAAGGGATATATCTAAAAATTTGTTCAAGTCTGTTCGGGTCCTGAGTTTTCATATCAAGAGTTAGAATAGCAAGAGATCAGGTACCATAGATACCTGTGCTTGCAGATTGTGGTAGATATCATGTAGGAGAAAAGCAGGGCAAGGTGGTAAACAACAAGGTGGAAGGCCTGATTTGGGGTGATCAGAGGACTCCTCTCTAACGGAGTTATGTTTCAGAGATCTTAAGAATGAGATGGAGCTAGCTGAGTGAAAAGTGAGAGGAATGTTTTTCCTTCTGACAGTCTTTGGTGTTCAAGTCAGTTAAAATGCCATGTGCAAAGGCTCTCAGAAAAGAGCTGGAAGAAAACCAGTGTGTTTAGCGTGGGGTGAGGACCTGTGTTGAGGATAGAGATACAGGGAGATGACTGACATTGCAGTAGCCTGTAGGATTGGACCAATATCTGGATTCACTGTAAGGGAAATAGCTAGCCACTGCAGAGTTAGCCATTTCCCTGACTACTTGAAGATACAAATAGTAGCATAACATCATTATAAACAGTATTAGATGCTTCAAAAGCAGGGACCAACTGCAAAAATCCAATGAGGCAAAAGCAAGGCTGAAAGTCTGTTTCAAACTGGAGATGAAGAAGGAAAACAAAAGAAGTGAAAACCAAAAAAAGAAAAAAAAAGATATTGTGATCAGACAACAGAGATCTAACATGCAGATAACTGATATTACTAAAGAAGGAATAAGAAAAAACCTTGTTAGGCATATTGGTAAACCTACTATGTCCTGTTATTTATGGCCATGTCATAATTAAACACTGAGTGGGGCACATTTAACACTTACGCTGTGGTTGAGATTTTGGTCCCTTTTGTTTGTATTTCTAACTGCTTTGTTTTTATAGGTTTCATTGCTCTTATTTGCCATACTATCTTTCACATATGAAGAGTACCTTTAAATCAACAAGAAAACAAGAATATACTAACAGAAAAATTGAAAAGGAAATTTTTTCTACAAATATGAAGAAATAAAAGCATGCAGTAAATAGACGAAAAATGATAAACCTCACAGGTCATGAAAGCAGCCTAAATGCCCATCGACAGACAAATGGATAAAGAAGAAGTGGTACATATATACAATGGAATATTACTCAGCTATAAAAAGGAATGAAATTGGGTCATTTGTAGAGACGTGGATGGATCTAGAGGCTGTCATACAGAGTGAAGTAAGTCAGAAAGAGAAAAACAAATATCATATATTAACACATATATGTGGAAACTAGAAAAATGGTACAGATGAACCGGTTTGCAGGGCAGAAGTTGAGACACAGATGTAGAGAACAAACGTATGGACACCAAGGGGGGAAAGCAGCAGTGGGTGGGGGTGGGGGTGTGATGAATTGGGCTATTGGGGTTGACATGTATACACTGATGTGTATCAAATTGATGACTAATAAGAACCTGCTGTATAAAAAATAAATAAAATAAAATCCAAAAATGAAAACAAAACCAAACAAAAAGAATAAATAAGGATTATTAAACAATCATGCTGCCTATCATATATTGACACAAATATGTGTAATCACATAGCTATTAGATGATGAAAAGGGGGAATTCAAAAATTTCTGAATGCTTTTTTTTGTATTACATGTAATTTATGTATTCTTTGTGTCCTTCTATAGCTTTCAAATTTTCCGAAATAAGCATTACTTTTGTAATATATGAAATTAAATGGGCAAAAATGAAATAATGGAGAGAAAATAGTTCCCAAGTACTAGGCCTTATAAATTCAACTTGATCAAAGATAAACAAGGACATACTATATATGTACAATGTAAATTATAAAGTATATTCAATAGGAATCCGCCTTTGGATTCTGTAAATAGAATAAAAACCTCCCATCACACACTGTTATTTAAAAATTTTGAGTGGTTCATACGAAGACATTAGACCATAAATAACACTGAAAAAGTTACAAACTGGCAAATATTTACACCACATACTGTCACCACAGTGTAATTGAAATGGAAATGTTATTAAGGTAAATCTATATGAATAAGAAAATTCTATGAATTGTAGTTTTTAAAATACTCTAAATATCTAGTTGGCTGACTCTCACACTGTACGGCTCACAGATTTGAAGGCCATGGCCAAAGCTGAATTCAGAGTTAAATCATTTATTTACACTTTCTTCTCTTTAAAAAAGTGAATCAAGTATTCATCCTTCAAAATGTGAAAATAATCTAAAACTCTAAAAAAATTGATATAAGTTTAAATGATGAATTAACAAATATAAAAGAAGTAGGGTAGTAACACGAAGAAATAATATGGGAGGAAAAAATAACCTCAAGCCTTAAATCAAATTGAAATGAAAGGGTGATATCAGTGAACTTATTTACAAAACAGAAACAGACTCACAGACTTAGAGAATGAACTTATGGTTGCCAGGGAGGAAGGGTGGGGGGGAAGGGATAGTTAGGGAGTGTGGGATTGACATGTACACACTGCTATATTTAAAATAGATAACCAGCAAGGACCTACCGTATAGCAGAGAACTCTGCTCAATATTGGGTAACAATCTAAATGGGAAAAGAATTTGAAAAAGAATAAATACATGTATATGTATAACTGAATCACTTTGCTGAACACCTGAAATTATTACAACATTGTTAATCAACTACACTCCAATATAAAATAAAAAGTTAAAAAGAAAAATAAAGGAAATGAAAGGGAAAATAACTGACAAAATTAGACACAAGATGTGGACTTTATTTTTAATAAGACATTAACTTTCTGTTCTAATACTTCTGCCTCCCAAACAACAGACTTGACTTTTGTGACATATTAAAATGAAGAAATGTAACCAAATGACCCCAAAAGTCACATTTAGCTTTTTTGACTTTTGGGATTCCCGGCTGTCTTTAACGCCGGAAAGACTGCATGTGTAGTACCTGATTTCAAACACTAGAGGGCAGAACAGCAAAGGAAACGTGGAGGTAGGCGAAAAGGCTCCTCCAGCATGAAATAGGGTCGGACGCAGGGAGAGGCAGTTCGCATTATGGAGACCGGCTTACAGTTTAGCTACAAGCTCAGCCCCCGTAGGTTCCAGATAACCGCAAAAATAATAGTCAGGCCTTGTCGAGCAGCCTCTATTACCAGGAGCCTCTCCTCTCACCATGCGTTCATTTTGGGCAAAGGCAAGAATGAGCAACTAACTATAGATGCTAACCTGTATTCTGTTGGTTTTGTATGAATTTTGTGAAGCAGACTGATCTGTCACCCCTCCCTGCAGACAGGACAAAAGTCATCTTAACTCTTGTTCTCTTCTCCTTCTAGCCTCTTTGGCAGGAGTCGCTTACTAAAAACAACATTTTTGTTCTTTTGAAACCTTCTCTGGCCTTTGTTCAGGACCTTAGGGCCATACAATGGGGTGAGTGTGATGCAGGGAGAAGAAGGGGGTTTTGGGAGCTGTGTGTCTTTGGGGGTTGAAGAGAGCAGTGCCTCTGCAGAAACAGCCTGAGGAGGCCAGTTGAGAGTTTCTGCAGAAACGGAGACCCCAGACTTGGACCAGCTCTGCCCCTTAAGGTGGCAGGACCAGGGGAGGTCAAGTCTGTGTGAGTGAGGGCTAGAAACCAGTCCAGTGACCTTGGGAGCCCTGTGAAAGACCTGCCCAGGTCCTCTTAGTGGAGAGGGCTCCTGGGAGGTTGTCCTGACCCCAGAGCAAAGCAGTGGTGTCTGGCACCTGCTGGTGTGGCAGGAAGACCATTCCACCCATTTTCCAAGCCTAGTATGCCCACAGGTTCTCGTCTAGAGAAAACATGTGGGGAAAACTCTGACAAGTTCACTTTCACTGAACTTGATGCCTGAATTTCAAAACTGGATTCTATTTTATCTAAATCCAGGCAGAGGACCAGAAGTAAGAAAGGAAATAGTCAAGAGAAAATGTGCTTTTATTCTTAATGTCATAACTTATACTGTGGTTTATGAACACAGCTTAAAATTAATACATTTTTAATGGAAAAAAACACAGTGAAATGAATTCTTTTAGTATCATGAAACACTTAACACCTGGTAAGCATCCTTATCTCGCATAATGCCTGGGGCGTGAGGGAATGATTCTCATCTACATTCTACGTGTAATAAAACAGGAGCCTATGGGGTTTCAGTAAATTTCTCAGAGTCACCCAGTATACAGCACCGGGCTGTCTGTTGGTCTGTTAACTCTGCACAGAGGTTTCAAAACTTCTCAAGAAACACAGAATCAGACACAGTTGCCTGCTGGAATTTTTTAACATACATATTGAGAGACTTATTTCAAGTGTGGATTTTAATGCCAGTCATTTATATATGAGAAGTGTTTTCTCCAGCTTGTGAAATAAAGGGGTAAGACTCCAAACAGGGTAGGTCCCCAAAAACACTCATTTAAATTTCCTTTAAAATCAGAGGAAATTCCTGAACTCCCAGACACTCTCACTTGGTCATATAATGTTTAACAATGAGACGTATATATATATATATATATATATATATATATATATACAGAAAGGAAGTAAAGACAGAAAAAAATCGAAACTAGTTTGAACTTCCCATGATATTTCAAGGCAGGCCCTGGAATATCTATTGAAAGGTGATCGCTCTGAGGCTCTCCATAAAATCACTGTTTCTGAAACCTGCCCGATAGTAAGAATATCTGGAATACTGCTTAAGAATACAAATTCTCATGGCCCCTCCCAGGGGAATTGGACTCAGCAGGTCTGGGGCTGGGCCTGGGAATCTGTATTTTGAAAACAGGCAAATTCTGTGGTTACACCTGGGAATCACTGGGCATCATTTCCTGGGTGGCATGCCCCATATTTAATTGTGACAGGCAGGGCCATATATCTGCTTCTTCAGAGAACCAGATGATTTGAGCACTGGAAGAGGCTTCAGAGGTCTCGTGATCCAAACCTCTCTTTTTACAGTTGGGGAAACTGTGACCCAGATGATGAGGCAAGTGATTTAACCTTGACTGCAGTGATTTAACCTTGACTGCAGTGATTTAACCTTGACTGTAGTGGTCTAACCTTGACTGTAGTGGTTTAACCTTGACTGTAGTGGTTGAAACTTTTCTGTAGTGATTTAACCTTGACTGTAAAGGTTAAATCTTTCAAATTTATTAGAATTATAGATACAGCTATAGATCCACATATCGATATATAAATATTTGGGGATCTTTGTTTTATTTTCATTGGTTTATTTGTTTAGTTAATCATTTGGGCTCTAAGTCATGAAGGAAATATGACCAAAAGTCTAAAATCAAGAAAAATTTAAAAGAAACAAGGCAGCAAGACCAGAGAAATGCTTGACAATTGTATATCATCTCAGAAATTTAAAAAAATTTAATTCATATTTTTAAATGTTCCTATGTCCACATAGGTCCTTAATACCTCAATGGGGGAAGGCTCATTGAGCCCATTTTCCAGATGAGAAAGGTGAGCAGTAAGAGGTCCACTGACCTGCTCGTGATTGGTGAGCAGTGAGCAGCAGAGGCAGAACCCGACAGGTGCGGTGAGGCCCCCTCTCTTTCTCTTACTCTGTGTTGGCAGGAGTACCAACTGAAGGTCAATATCCAAGATGAATGACAGGAAGGGGAAAAATTATATGAAACATAATGACTGTAATGAGAAAACCTAAAACCTTCTGTGCAGTGACATTTACCAGTCATCCCAGAGGTGACTGCATGAACTACACCTGGCATTTCCATCACCATTCTTGCAAAGAGTCCCGCTTCCCGTGCGTCTGTAACTCATTTGGCTGCTGCAAGTTTTTCTGTGGCAGCCCAGACCAGAGACTGTAGACCTCCAAGCGGTTTACAGGCACTTGTTTTCTCCAGTACGTAGCTGGATGATCAGTTTTCCCATAGGAGGGGAAGGGGGAGGGAGAGATGGAAAGTTCAGAAACCAGTTTAGTTTACCACCAAACCAAACCAGCTCTGTCTTCTCGAGGCATCTGCTGGTGGTTAGCAGTGGGGATTGGACCAGCCTGGGGGTTGAACTGGCTGGGCCTGTGAGGCTGGGTGTGAGATGTGTGTAGGGTGAGAATTCCAGGCCCCAACATCCAGCTGTGCTGCTTGAAAATGGCTTTTAGCTTGCAGCTGTACTTGAGAGCTTCCGTAAAGATGCAGAGAGCGGCAGGCTTAACATCTCCTGGAACATTCCAACCTATAAATGCTAACCAGGAACCCACAGCTGGATTATCTGCCTTGTCTTGGATTAACAAGATGCTCCTTTTTGCTTCAACTAAGTTCAGTTTCAGTTTACTGAGTCTTCCTCTGTGCCAGATGAGACCCTGGGCAGTAGGTATTCAGAGGTGAAGGGAGCAGAGGCTCTGTCCTGAGGACCTGGCATCTGAAAATGTTTCTGTGGCATTCAGCTGTTTTCTCTATAAAGTGTGCAACACAGTGACAGTGGTTCTCTTCTACTTCCGGCCCCTGAAGCCACCCACACCCTCGGTTCCCACAGGCATTGCGTTCGGAACCAGAATGTGCTTAGACAATGACCTAGTGCCCAAAGTCACAGAGACCCAGGGAAATAAATGGCCTTATTAAAAACAAGCAATCAAAACAAATAAATATCCTCCCCTCACAAATGCTCTCTTGTTATTGTTAGGACCTAACAGTAACCACGGGAATTAGTCTTTGCTGATGGCTTCATCTTCTGAGCAATTTGTCTTGCATTCTCACACAGATTTGATGGGTATCATGGAAATAACAATGGTGTGAGGGGTAGGAGATCCCAGCAAGGCTTTCCTGTATCTGATAGAATGACCCTGTACCAGCTACGCTGGTGTCCGGGCTGTTCTTCAAGCACACCAAGCAACTCCCACCTTTGGAGATTTGTCCTTATTTTCCCCTCCTTCTGGAATATTCTTCCCCCAAATATCTACATGGGTAGCTCTTAAAGGAAAGAAGAAAGGAAGGACGGAAGGAAATAAGGACGGAAGAAAGGCAGGGGTTTCCCCAAACACTGGCAGTCACAGCCCATTTTGTGCGAAGCCTGTTGTGATAGAAAGATCATGGGCTGAGACTGCAGACACTCAATGCATCATTCTGGGCTCCAGGCATTTGTTAAACAAACTGACTTCATCAGCGTCATCTCAAATGTCTCACAATTTTGAGCAAATCCACACATTTCCTCTTGGGTCTCTTGGGTCACGCTTTTATCTCTGTGTTCACTTAAGCTATAAGTGCCTTTTCTTTTCTTTTTTTATTGCAGTAGAGTTGGTTTACAATGCTGTGCCAATCTCTGCTGCACAGCAAAGTGACATAGAGACATTCTTTTTCATATTCTTTTCCATGATAGTTTATCACAGGATATCTAATGTAGCTCCCTGTGCTATACAGCAGGACCCTGTTGTGTATCCATTCTAAATGAAACAGTTTGCATCTACCAACCCCAAACTCCCAGTCCATCCCTTCCCCTTCCCCCCAGCCCTTGGTAACCACAAGTCTGTTCTCTATGTCTGTGAGTCTGTTTCTGTTTTGTAGATAGGTGCATTTGTGCCATATTTTGGATTCCGCATATAAGTGATATCATATGATATTTGTCTTTCTCCTTCTGACTTACTTCACTTAGTATGATATCTCTAGGTGCATACATGTTGCTGCAAATCGTATTGTTTTGTTCTTTTTTATGGCTGAGTAGTTTTCCATTGTATACATGTATCACATCTTCTTTATCCATTCATCTATTGATGGACATTTAGGTTGTTTCCATGTTTTGGCTAGTATGCATAGTGTTGCTATGAACATAGGGGTGCATATATCTTTTTGAGTTATAGTTTTGTCCAGGTGTATTCCCAGGAGTGGGATTGCTGGATCATATGGTATTTCTATTTTAAGTTTTCTGAGGAAGCTCCATACTGTTTTCCATAGTGGTGTTACCAACTTACATTCCCATCAACTGTGTAAGAAGGTTCCCTTTTCTCCACACCCTCTCCAGCATTTGTTATTTGTAGACTTTTTAATGATGGCTATTCTGACCAGTATGAGGTGGTACCTCATTGTAGTTCTGATTTGCATTTCTCTAATAATTAGTGATGTTGAGCAACTTTTCATGTGCCTATTGGCCATCTGTATGTCTTCTTTGGAAAAATGTTTATTAAGGTCTTCTGCCCATTTTTTGGTTGGGTTGTTTGTTTTTATTGCTGTTGAGTTGTATGAGCTGTTTGTATATTTTGGAGATTAAGCCTTTGTCTGTCGCATCATTTGCAAATATTTTCTCCCATTCTGTAAGTTGTCTTTTCATTTTTTTTCCTGGTTTCCTTTGCCGTGCAAAAGCTTGTAAGTTTGATTAGGGTCCATTTGTTTATTTTTGGTTTTATTTCTATTGCCTTGGGAAACCAACCTAAGAAAACATCAGTATGATTTATGTCAGAGAATGTTTTGCCTATGCTCTCTTCTAGGAGTTTTACGGTGTCATGTCTTATGTTTAAGTCTTTAAGCCATTTTGAGTTTATTTTTGTGCATGGCATGAAGGTGTGTTCTAACTTCACTGATTTACATGCAGCTGTCCAATATTCCTAGCACCACCTGCTGAAGAGACTGTCTTTTTTGCATTTTATATTCTTGCCTCCTTTGTTGAGGATTAATTGACCATAGGTGTGTGGGTATATTTCTGGGCTCTCTGTTCTGTTCCATTGATTCATATGCCTGTTTTTGTGCCAGTACCACACTGTTTTGATTACTGTAGCTTTGTAGTATTGTCTGAAGTCTGGGAGAGTTTTGGCTCCTGCTTTGTTTGTTTTTTCCTCAGGATTGCTCTGGCAGTTCTGGGTCTTTTATAGTTCCATATAAATTCTTGGATTATTTGTTCTAGTTCTGTGAAAAATGTCATGGGTAATTTGATAGGGATTGCATTAAATCTGTAGATTGCTTTGGGTAGTATTGCCATTTTAACAATATTAATTCTTCAATCCAAGAGCATGAGATATCTTTCATTTCTTTGAATCCTCCTTTATTTCCTTTATTAATGTTTTATAGTTCTCAGCATATAAATCTTTCACCTCTTTGGTCAGGTTTATTCCTAGGTATTTTATTTTCTCTGGTGTGATTTTAAAAGGTATTGTTTTTTTCATTCCCTTTCTGATATTTCATTGTTAGTGTAAAGGAATGTGACAGATTTCTGAATATTAATCTTGTATCCTGCTACTTTACTGAATTCATTTATTAGTTCTAGTAGTTTTTGCATGGAGTCCTTAGGGTTTTCTATATATAGTATTATGTCATCTGCATATAGTGACAATTTTACCTCTTCCCTTCCAATTTGGATACCTTTTATTTCTTTTTTTGTCTGATTGTTGTGGCTAGGACTTCCAACACTATGTTGAAGAGAAGTGGTGAGAGAGGGCATCCTTGTCGTGTTCCAGATTTTAGCGGGAAGGCTCTCAGCTTTTCACCATTGAGTATTATATTGGCTGTGGGTTTGTCATAAATGGCTTCTATTATGTTGAGATATGTTCCCTCTGTTCCCACTTTGGTAAGAGGTTTTATCATGAATGGGTGTTGAATTTTGTCAAATGCTTTTTCTGCATCTATTGAGAGGATCATGTGGTTTTTGACTTTTCTTTTGTTAGTGTGGTGTATTACATTGATTAGTTTGCATATGTTGAACCATCCTTGTGAACCTGGGATGAATCCCACTTGGTCGTGGTGTATGATCTTTTTTGTGTGTTGTTGGATTTGGTTTGCTAATATTTTGTTGAGAATTTTTGCATCTATATTAATCAAAGATATTGGCCTATAATTTTCTTTTTTGGTAGTGTCTTTGCCTGGTTTTGGTATCAAGGTGATGGTAGCTTTATAGAATGTCTTTGGGAGTGTTCCCTCCTCTTCAATTTTTTGGAAGTGTTTGAGAAGGATAGATATAAGATCTTCTTTGTATGTTTGGTAGAATTCCCCTGTGAAACCAACTGGTCCTGGACTTTTGTTTGTAGGAAGTTTTTTTTTATTATTATTACAAATTCTATTTCACTTCTGGTGATTGATCTGTTCAAATTATCTATTTCTTCTTGATTCAATTTTGGTGGGCTGTATGTTTCTAGAAATTTGTCCATTTCTTCTAGGTTGTCAAATTTGTTGGCATGTAATTGTTCATAGTGTTCTCTTATAGGTTTTGTATTTCTGTGGTATCAGTTGAGATTTCTCCTTTTTCATTTCTTATTTTGTTTATTTGGGTTCTCTCTTTTTTCTTCTTGGTGAGACTGGTCAGAGGCTATAAACACCTTTTCTAATCAGCTCCTCCTCATGTTACAGATCTCTCCTCTAATCCCCCTCTCCCCTCAGAGAAAGCCCTCCTGACCCACTGCATCCACCCAAGCGGGTGTCCTGGAGCCTCCTCCGGACTCACCATCCCCCTGGGCTCACCTGCTGCAGCCTGAGTGCTCTGGGCTCTTGGCATCTGAATGCGTCTGGCTCTGTCTTTGACTGGGTCTAAGAGGAACATGCTTTCTCCCCCCGGACCGTGGGCAAAATCTCACAAGAGGGGAGGGCTCTGTAAATGTGCACGAGCTCCAATCAGTGCATCCCCAGTGTCTTTGGGGACAGAAGAGGTGCACCCAACTCAGCTTGAGAAGGCAAGTTCAGGGGTGAGAGGGAAACTCTTGCTTCGGTCCTAAATGCGTGAGTATATACGGACCAGGCTCAGGGGAGTTGGGGAGGGGAAGCCTGGAGGCTTTCCCCAGCACAGCGAGCGTCCTATGATTGTATTCTGGCATTTCCTTGTAGTCTAGGGTCTCCCCAGAGACACTGGCCTGGGGTGGAGCTGAGTGGGTGTTGGCAGGTGAGCAAGAACATTGGCTCCTCCCCCCAGCACTTCCTCCTTGCTACCGCTAGAGGGCGACGTGAGCCCATTTATCACATCCATCCCTGCCTCCTGGCCACACCCACCCCACATCTGGACTAAGAGATGACCTTCATGGGGGTGGCTTCTGCTTTATGGCTACATTCGTGTCCAATCACAAAATTGTCCCAAAGTCCAGCTTTTCTGAATAAGTGGTTTGCATATACTCATAGCATTAGAATGATATTAACCACATTTAAAAGAGCTCTTTGCTACCTTGCTTGGAATATGCCAGGCACTGTGCTAAGTGTTGTCTACGTGTGATCATTCAGAACCTTCATAAATGCTCCACAATGTGGAAAATCTTGTTATGCCCATTTGTCAGATGGAGAAAGTGAAGCACAAATAACCAATTCGCCAATTCACGCAGCCTCGTTGGGTGGAGCTGACGAGCTCGGTAGCCATCCTAACCTCCACACTCCACTTCCAGCAGACGGTAACAAGCAGGCATTGTCTGGGGGCAGCAGGAGGGCAGGATTTCCTTAGGAATGAAGGAAGGATGGGCCGGACAGTAGAGACCCTGTGATCAAAGGATCAGCGGAGAGAAGAGGCATGGTGTGCTCGCTGAACTATCACATGTGTGATTTTGCTGTGGGAAAATGGACTTTGAATAGGGATCATACTGACCATTTTCGTGGATAACCTGAGCCTCTCTGTTCCAAATATCCGTCAAGTTCCTTCTAAGTGCCATACTCGGTTTCTAGGATATAGGGGAAAAGGAAGAAACACAAAGTAACAGCAAAGCAAGGATCCTGGTCGTCCTGAAACTTCCACTGCAGCTGCGGGGAGAGTAGAGGTCCAGAAGTGGAGTGCGGGCAATGCAAATGCCACTCAAATTGGAATTTCAGAGAATCAACAAATAAATTTTTAGTATAATTTTGTAGCACACAGTATTAGGTTCATACAAAAAATCTTTGATGTTTAGTACAAGAATGTGTCAAATATTGCCTGGAACACACTCACACTAAACTTTAATTTTTCTTTTGGCCAAGCCTTGGGGCACATGGGATCTTAGTTCCCTCACCAGAGATCGAACCTGTGCCCCCTGCAGTGGAAGTGGTTACTGAGCCTTAACCACTGGACCGCCAGGGAATTCCCTAAACAATTTTTTTGAGTGTGTGTCCCAAATATTGCATAAGACATATTTATACTAAAAAGTTATTCATTGATGATCGGGAATTCAAATTTAATTGGAGCCTGTATTTTATCTGGCAATTTATCTGGAGGGTGAAGAGATGCATAAGGAAAAATTTAATGAGACATATAGTAGATGACGTGGTAATAAGTGCTATTGAGAAAAATACAGCCCTTCATTTAGAGAAAGGAAAGGAGTCACGTTATGGGTCTAAGTAGCAGCCACGCACGGGTCTTTCCTGATCCCTAGCCCTTGGCCCTCCTATTTCCAGGGGTGGATTATTATATCCTAGAAAGAGGGAAGATGTTCTGAAATTAGCAGAGAGTGGTGAAAGTATCCAGAGGAGAAGTCATTTCTCTTTAGCTGAAAATGTTTCAAAAATTATATTTTGGATCTAGTCTAGAAAAATTGAAAGCCTAAAATTCCAATGATGTGAAGCAAACATAAGGAGATAAGTTAGATCTCCTAAGCATTCTCCCATCTTGGATGGTCATGTCTTTTAGATTTTATTTGATATTAAAACCCATAAAGGTCAAGGATTCTGTCAACAGGGCCCGGAACCACAAATGTATCCCTTCTCTGCTTTCTCCTAAAAGCACGTCATAAAAACTAGAATTGTTTATTAAGGGCTTAGGGTCACTGAGGACTGTTTAATTAAGTTTGCTTTGCCGTGTCAGAGACTCAAGAGAAGCTCTGATAGAGTGGAATTCCCAGGAATTTGGATTCATCATCAGCACCATGCATGGTGCAGTATGGCTGCACGTGAGGTGAGGTCCCTCACATTGCTGTTACTGCTACTATAGGTACTGCTTAAGGTTATTTCTACCTCAAGAATTTTATTCAAAATCACAAAATAAATAGGAAAATGCTTTAAAAACTATAAGCACTAACTAGCTACTAGGCATTATTGTTACTGCTAGATGCAGCTAGGGATTCAGCATGGATCAATTTGAATGATGTTAAAAGCTACTCAATATTTACAGGTTTATGAGAGCCTTTCCCTAATAAAAAATTAAATTACTTATATATCTAAACATTGATGTGACCTAGATGTGTTTAGGATCTCCATGAGTTGCAACTTGATACAAGCCATTAACTGATCCTATATTCTAGAAGGATCTGATGGAAAAGCTAAGTGTATCATTTGGGGTCCTGTCTGAGAGACAGAAAGCACAGGGTAATTTGAACAAGAAAATGTTAATGTAAAGAACTAGTAGCTATAACAGAGGACTGGCATAAGGAGGGACTGGTTTACTCAAAGAAGTAAAGAGAACTGTGAAGAATATAGAAGTAGCAGGTGTTAGCAGGAGCTATGCCCCTCAGGTCTGAGATAGAGCACCCAGGAAAGAGGTTCCCCCACCTCTCCACACTCCTCTGGGCAGAATCCCTGTCTTTATTAGAGAGGGCATGCCATGGCTCACTGGATCGCAGAGAAGTCACAGAGTTTCTATACAGGTGCAACTTGTATAGACTTCAGGGTTGCTGGGAAAATCTGTCCACAGAAAGATTCTGTACCTGGAGACTTACTGCAGAGCTGCTGGAGGGAGTGAAGGGTTCACGGGGGAGTAGGGTACCCATGCACTCTACGGTGATGATGCCCAAGGTGGTGTCAGGGATGCTGCCGACTGGACGGTGCTGGCCACCCTGCATGGAGAGCGCTGTATGTTGGAGCACCACACCACAACCAGGAAGAGAGACCCCTCCATCCTACAGCACCCTGCAACAGCGTGCTCCGCTGACAGCTTGGTGCCGGCCGACATAGGAGAACCTGTACAGGGCCCACCTCCTTACTGTGGAATAGGGTGATGAAGGGTGATTTGGAGCTGAGAGGCAATACACTAACTGCCACAGTGGGTGTCAACAATGAGGTTTTGCTCTTTAGGAATAAGCTATCTGAAGACAGTAAGCAAGCAACAAGGTCTAGCATGGGACTCGATCGTTGCTTCTAAAGCTCTAGCATGCATGTGAATCACCTACTGAGCATGTTTCAATAAAGATTTCTGGGCCCCATTTCTTTCTGGGAGTTTCTGAAACAGGAAGCTTACTACAGGGCCTGATCATTTACCTTTCTTACCAATTCCCAGATGCTGCTGACGATGTCAATCCCCAGAGAAGTACTCTTCTCCCTCTGTCCTTAGGAGGTTTATTCTACTGAAGAGCATCTTACTTTTAACACTTGGTTTTATAAGCAGGATCTCACTGTAAGTGGCTTTCTCTTAGTCCTCGTATTTAGTTATCATATATAAGCAGCAGGGAACCCTCATCTTTCTTAAGGTACATATTTGGCTTGGTTTTTTAATAATATCATTCCCACCCAGTTGTGTACTTGATTATTATTTTTTAATTATCTATTTTAATTTGGGATTTCCTGAATGGGTTTTAAAAAGCAATAACTTCAGCAATATTTTCTCAATTATTCTAACGAAAGGGCTTTTCAGATCAGTCTTTGAAGAGGAGTTGGAATTGACAATTTCACACATGATTTAGCAGTAAAACATAATTTCTAAAAACCTCAAAACACTATTACAGATAGGTTTTTATATTGAGAAATTGTGATGAAATGGATACAAAGCTTTGGGGGAAAAAAGTAAAAACTGTTTTTGGCAATTTCTTTCCTTTTCTTTCAATGTGGGATCGGGTGTTAAGACCAAAGATAATTCAACCTAGCTCTGTTTTTCCTGTATAATTCCTAGGGTTTATAGAGTGTTTTTCTTTCACATAGCTAAAAAGTACAGCAACTATGACATATATCATTTGCTTTAATGAAAATATTAGTTATATGACAGCAATGAGCTTCACTTTGGGCTGAAGCACTGCCCTGAGTTTATGTCTCCAAATTTTCTTTTCCTCTCCAGGCAGCAAACCTCACTTTGTACACGTAATGTTACTTCATGGGACCTTTAATTTCAGTCCATAAGATAATTGAGCTTCTTTCACCTTGCTAATTATTTCCATAACCTCCTGACTCACTCTCCAATAAATTGATGAGTTAGTCTTCTTAACGAATGAAGCCAAATTACAGAAAAATCCCTGGCTGTGAGTCACAGTTCCTGGGGTTCTAATCTGAACTTAGTAACTAGCAATGAGGCCTTCAACAATTGCTTATAATCTGTTTTCCTTTCTGGGTTTAAGGTTTCTCACATGCGGAATGAAAAATTTAAAGAAATTGTTTGTAGGCAGCCCTCTACCTCCCAGATGCTATACATTTTTATCAGAATATCTTTAAAATATAATATTGATTTCATTAAACAGAGATAATATAACAAGGTCAATAAAATTATTGGCATTTTCTCTTTAATTGTGATTTTAAAAAATAATTTTATGATTCTTTTGTTGGATAGATGAACAGTGCTGAATAGTCATTGGTACAGGCTAATATCTGGATGGTCATTGCTCTGATTTTTAAAAAAGAATAACAGTACTTACAATGGCAAATAGATTGCTCTAGCTAGTGTACCATAGTAAAATGAACCACTGGGTGGCAGTATAATGCAGAAAATCATAGGCATCAGGGCTCTGTAGCCGTACACCTAATGAGGTGTGCTTTGTCACATCATCTTTCATGTGAATTACTTAACCAATAAAAACTACAGCAAACTAGTGAATTGAGATATATTTCTATAACTCTCTGTTTTTAAAGATAGCATTTTAAACTTTACGGTGAAATTCATTCCAAGAAATAATTCTGAAATGTGGGGTGGGGATTACCTCAACATTTCAAGAATTTCACAAGATTATTGGAAACGAATAACAATCAAGTACAATGCTTTTTTTAAACAAAAATAGGTGCTATGAATTATTATGGTGGGAAAAGGATATGGCAGGAGAAAAAGGCTTATTAATTTTTTATTGTTCATTTGTTTTTAAGGTTGGGCTGGTGAAGAATCGTTCACCTCGTTATCACATATAGTGTGACGTGACATGTGTCCAGTGACCCCAGGCTCAGGGGATGACCTAAAGCAGAAAATGACACATTCTTGAATCATGGAATGGTCATCACCGGGCTCATCCATCTTCCCACGGGTTTCCTGAAAGGCTCCAGTTCAGACCCGAACACAGCCACCACCCACCATTTTCCTCCATCACCAAACACGTTACAGGGGGACTGAGGCAAAGTGACGAGTTCAGTGTTCATGGGAGGTTGTTCCTCCCTTCCAATGGGAACGTGGGACTATTTCCCCCAAGAAAGGGGAGGCCCCAAAAGATTCACTCATGAGGTCTCTGGAGAGCTGGCCCCAGTTGAGGTAGAAACTCAATTACCGCTAGGACCCCCTTTGCAGAGGGAGCAAAGGTTGTGGAGGATTATAGCCCAAGGAGGCTCCATGCAGCACAGCTGGGGGGAATT
Source organism: Phocoena sinus (assembly GCF_008692025.1). Taxonomy (NCBI): domain Eukaryota; kingdom Metazoa; phylum Chordata; class Mammalia; order Artiodactyla; family Phocoenidae; genus Phocoena; species Phocoena sinus. Next base: position 10,475,939 of record NC_045769.1, on the reverse strand, counting down.
ATGGGAAACACACACATTTCACACTCATAACCCAGTGAGTTGAGATTTCTGAATACGCCTTTCTTGCGGTGTTGTTCTATGTAAAGCTAATTTTCAGCTTCTTTCTAATTTCCTATACAAGCAGTACATTGGTGGGTTTGGATTTTGTGGTAACAGTACTTAAAGATGCACTTTGAAATTCTTCGCTTGTATATCTCACTGTTTATCTGGTATCTGGCACAGAAAAGGCACTCAAAACAGTGCCAGAACTAGAACAGACCTAGTTTGCGTGTTCGTGTGTCTTTGTGTCCTCTGCCTCATGCTGTTTGCGTTACCCAATATCTTGTATGCTGTCTCTGAGGCAGCTCTTGCTAGAACAACCTCAGGTTGTAATCAACCTTGGAACTTTAAAAAATGCTGATGCCTAGATCCTTTGTTCAGAGATTTTGATCTAACTGCTGTGAGTATAACCTGGAGACTGGGATTTTTTAAAGTTTTTGGAGATTCTAATATGCAGCCAGACTGAGAGCTACTGTCTAGGTTAATTCTTTCTTCAGCTGTATCTGATCTACAATTTGACCTATTCGTTGAGAATTAAATTTAAATGACTAGGCTTTCTTTTAATTTCTAAGACACACATTTTTGAAAATTAATCTGCTTTGTTGTTGTGGTGCCATTGTTTTATGCTCTTTACATCTTCTTTTATAACTCTAATCAATTGAGGTCTAGCTTACACTTCTATTGGAGACTTATTTTATCAGAAAGTCTCAGGATTCTATCCCTAACTTAGACAGAGCTCTATCTGGGAATCCTGGTGGCATGGATCTAAAGCAGTCTTGCCTTTTCTTCTGCCAAATGAAAAGTAGTATTTCCACAGTCCTAGGAAACCTGTACACGGTTTTAGGAAATTTTCTGGTATTCTGTATCTCTGGATCACAGATATTTGCACTTTCCTACTACAAACCACGCTTGTGGACAGGGCTGGGTTTTAGAATTCTCAGGGGAGCATTTTCCACCCAATGGCCCCAAAGGGTAGACAAGGTTAGTCACTGCCTTCTCATTTGGGTGCATACGTTTGTTTGGGGATCATTTTCCTCAAGGATGCAGATGTTTTCTTAATCATGACCTGTTTCATACAGGCTGAAGGCCTCTATTCTTGGTTGCACAAAGAAATGACAGTCCAGTTCCCACTTTGGTCACCATCCCTCCCTGACACACACCACCCTCCCAGGAAAATTGTACCTCTGTTCACCTTTTTTTCTCTGTGGTTTATTTCTGCCACACAGGGATTTTCCTTCTTTCTTGGCATCTCAGCTATGCAATGGACATGATGTTTTCATCACTTTACCTAGCATTTCTGTAAGACATGGCTCAACAGACTTTTTTTTTTTTTGGTTGCCTTGGGTCTTCGTTGCTGCACATGGGCTTTCTCTAGTTGTGGCAAGCGGGGGCTACTCTTCGTTGCAGTGCGCAGCCTTCTCATTGAAGTGGCTTCTCTTGTTGCGGATCAGGGGCTCTAGGCACGCGGGCTTCTGTAGTTGTGGCTCATGGGCTCTAGAGCGCAGGCTCAGTAGTTGTGGCACACGGGCTTAGTTGCTCCACGACATGTGGGATCTTCCCAGACAAGGGGCTGAACCCGTGTTCCCTACATTGGCAGGCAGATTCTTAACCACTGTGCCAGCAGGGAAGTCCCTCAAAAGACTTTTCAGATTAGCCTGCCTTCTTATAGAAACTAACTCCCATCTTATCCCCACCCCACCTCATTATATATAACAGATGCTCAACAATATTTTCTGATTTCAATGTCTACCCAGCCTCAACTTATTCCATCAGTCCCTAATATCTGCTGGAGCCCTCAGTTACACTGAGAAACATCCATCATCCCTTTACCGCCCTTATGATTTATTAATTCAATTGCTTTCACATATATTCACAGCACTTAGAGTGCTAGAATTTTCAGGTTACTAAGCTTGTTCTCTTTTATGCATGAAAGAGTTTCTTGAAATTCCACCTGTCCCAGGATGCTTATAGGACATGGAGTGATCATTTTAAAAGAGAGATGAATTTTTAAAGTTGTTAATAATTTCAAAAAAAAAAAACAAAACCAAGCCTTTCTCTACCTCTACTCCCAAAGCAGTCTTGCATGGATGCATAGTCTTAATTAAATGAGTTCCACAAAATATATGAGATTGCTACTATTTTCAGTGTATTTTTAAGTGAGTCTGGTCCCATACCATGTACTTTATATTATAAACTAAAATACAGGCCTGTGCCATTTGTTATATATTGAAATTTGGTGAGCTTGTGGGTGGTGATACTGGTGGACTCTGCTGAGACTTTTTTCTTTATTGATTGCATGTATCTTACAGAGTAGAAAGTAGTTTATAACAGACATCTTAAAGAGCTTCTAGCAAGATATTAATAATAAGCGAGGAGGTAATCTCTCCTACATGATATTGGAGGAAAACACGGTCATAAAAATAACTGCAGTGTAATTGGAAATTAGCTTTTAAATTGCATTGGTTTACTTAGATTTTCAAGGGACAAAGGAAAATAAAAGATAATGAAAGTAACATTCATTATCAGATTTCTCAGATTGCATGAAAATGTCCCTGCCTTTATTTAAAAACAAAAATCAGTGCCTCTCACATGTGATCGGCCAGACTCGGTTTTGATTGTCTGCATTATAATCTTCTTGTTAGAGTGTAATGAGATTCAGCTCTGCACATGTGAATACCCGCCGCCTGTCACTGAGCCATCTGTCTATGACTTAAAGGCAGGGGCATGCTGTCTGCAGTGAACAGAGAAAAATGGAAATTTATATTAGAACCGTTTCTCTTTGTCCTTTGTTCATGATGTAAAACCACCTGGCATTATTCACTGGGGCTCAGGCATTTAGCAGGTAACCTATCCAGCAACTGTAAGATGTGTCCCAGAATCGGGGTATATTTTGACATCTGGACAGTGGCCAATCTGCCTCCTGCCCCAGGTACTTTTCTAAGGAAGTCCTTTTTTTAAAAAATTATAAACTTTATCTTCTAGAGCAGTTTTAGGTTTACACAATAATTGGCCAGAAAATGTGGAGTTTCCCTTCAATCCTCCCTATTATTAAGCCCTTGCACTGGCGAGGTACATTTGTTACAGGTGATGAACCAATATTAGCACGTTATTATTAACTGAAGTCCATAGCTGGCATTAGGGTTCCTTCTTTGTGTTGTACAGTTCCGTGGGTTTTGCCAAATGCATAATGTCAGGTATTCACCATTAGAGTATCATACAGAATCGCTTCACTGCCCTAAAGTCTTGTGTTCCACCAGTTCATCCTCCCACTCCAACTCCCGGCAACTACTGGTCATTTTTACTGTCTCTATAGTTTTTCATTTTCCAGAATGTCATAGAGTTGGCATCATACACTAGGTAGCCTTTCCAGACTGTTTCTTTCCTTTAGCAATATGTGTGTATCAGCTTTTAATTACCTTGAGTATATCTTTCATTCCAGATGAGTTCATCCTCTGTTCTTCTAATTCTTCCTCCTTCAGTTGTGATATTTTTACGCTCACTGGTCACATCACTAATGTCCATCATCAGTTAAAAAACAACTAATCACGAAAACATGTAAATAAGTTGCCAGAGTGAGATTTTAAAATGCACTTAGTCGCTCTGCTTATATAAATAGAGATAAATAAGAGAGGCAGATAAAACAGAGCGTGATGATGGGGGAAGAGAGACATGGGCATACCTTTTTGCCTGTCTGAGCCTTGGTCTCTTCATCACTAGAATGAGGATATTATCACTGTGTCCCAAATTCCCCATGAGGATTAACCCTTCCATGTGGTATATGTAGAAGGCACTCAGTGACAGAGGAGGAAACAGACAAGAAATAGAAGAGAAACAGGAAGAAAAGGCTGAAGAAAGATACAGGAGTAGGAGAAGGGGGCAGATTTCGCCATGTCCCAAAGTAGAGGTTGTTTCTGAGGACAAGGTTCCATCATCAGGGTATTAAATTTTATTAAAGGGTGTGAAATAGAAAAAATGTTTACCTTTCAGAAAGTCCCCATGGCTGTTGGAACCCAGATGATTTTTCCGAGTCATTTCCCAAAGTCAACAGAACAGGCATGATATTTAAGACCTATTTCTCTTCCCTAATAATTCTAAAAATAAATATAAAGGGCAAGAATTTGCCTACCCATTGTGGAATAAAAGTGATGATAAAATATAATATTTTAGTTATTTCAACTGAAAACACCTCTTTTTCTGATTTTCCATCAGTCCCATCTTTAGAGATTACGTTTCAAAGTGATGCCATTAGTCTTCTTAAATATTGTTGAATATTTGAGATCAATGTGGATGAACTCTTTTGACCTTGCCTTCTTCTCATCACACATTACTAGTAATCCTGGGAATAAGAAGTTGTATAAACACAGGAGGTATCAAAAGACCAATAATCGGTGGACATTCTGTACAACTAGATAATGTATTTTCCAGGGGAAGTGTTGCTTCCTTACCTTGACAAAACTGATTCCATCCATCCTGGCCATAAGTTTTCCCAGTGGCGATAGTTCTTGGGAATCTTACCTGAGGAGAAATATGGGAAGTGTTGTGGTATAGTGGGCTGTCATCCTTGACTTCCCAGAGTTGCCAGAACTCCGCATACTCCAGAGGAAGCGTTGTGTTTACAGCCTCCCCTACTGAGAACAGGCACGGAGCAGAGCAGATCACTCACAAATGGCTGAGAGTGAGTTTTGTACCCATAAGCCCCCAGCCCCTAAGAACTCCTACCCCCGAATCCACAAAGCTCAGCTACGCTCAGGGTGAAGAGTTAGTCTGCCTCTTCCCCCTCCAGCTGGGGATTCTCAGTGACCATCTTCGGGTATGTCCCCTCTCTCAGTGGTGGTGAAACAGTACTCTGTCTGTGATGATCTTCAGAGTCTTCCAGCTCATGTACACTTGTGATTCCGGGAACTCGTCAGGGTGTCCTTTTTTCTCTCAGGTGAACAGCTAAGAAGCTCCATGGTAGCCTTCTCTCTCCCTTCAGGCTCTGCAGGAGCTGATGCAGACGTTCCTTACTTGTGTTCTGGGATTATGCACACACCGAGGTGCGCCTCTAAGACCCCCTTTAGGACCACCTCCTGGTGAAGAGTGTGATCAGCTGATGACTTCCTGCCGTTTTTTATTCAAGATCCATCCCAGTTCCTGCTCAGGGCTCCCTCCAGACACTGGTTGAGCAAGTTCCCAATCATTTCTGCCCAAGGCAGGTCAGGTCTCATGGGCCAGCTTGGCCTTGGAGCGCCCCATTGGGCTGCAGAAGCTGTGTCAGTCCTTACCTAGGTGGGATGACACCCTCTGCCCAGTACTGTTCCTGTTCCTTTTCTTTCCAAGCTGTTTCTCCTCCACAAGTCTTTTGGCCCCCTAACTCTGCCTCTGGGTCCACTTCCTGTGTCAGGTATTAGCTACACAATTAATTAAGCAGGTGTTTTACTGGAGAGGGTGAGACCCATGCTGGGGCCCCACCATCATGATTAAATTAGCGACTAGAAGGCGAGGCCGAATGTTCCTTACCACACACAAGGAATGTATATGGTAACCTTCCAATTAAAGGCTTGTTGGATTCGGTTTTCCAAGAATTCATCTTCGGCTACATTTTTTTTTCTTTATTAACATACTCTTTTCCCCTCCCCCCAAAGCATACGTACATATATGTATACCTCAGCCTGGAGATCTACACTTTAATTGCATAAGTGTGATTGTGCCGGTTAAAAATCCCCAGGTAAATTCAGGTTAACTGCTTGACTGCTGAAACCCTCCTGCCTCTCACAGGATGCAGTAGGCGGCCCCTCTGCTCCTCAGTTTCCCTTTCCTGGCAAGGCAGAGTACCTTGGCCGCTCTTTTGGCAGTCTGTGCTGAGATGTCATTTTCTAAGAAAGGGATTCACTTCTAACGCAGCTGACTGCCTCCTTTATACATTGAAAAGTGTTTTGGCAGCTACGGGCAAACAGAGGTCAGACGTAGGCTGCTCTCCCTTTGAACGCAACTTGCTGAGACGGTGAGGGACCCATCTCCCTTATTTCAGGACACGTGCAGTCTAATGAGTCACATGTGAGCCCTGAGATTTCCATTCACAAAAGGATTGCTTTGGGTGGGCTGCATACTATATGGTGCACTTGGTGCAACCTTTATAAATAAGACACGTCTTCACAGTGACAGGGGGTTATTTTCCCTGTAAAAGCTGTGTTCCCTCCCTGTTCATTAGGAAGCTGTTGGGTGATAGAATGAGAGATCTGGGAGGTTAGCCTCGCCTTGTGCTTTTTGAGGCAAAACTTCTAGGTAGCCAACATTTGCCTCCCCTATGTCATGTCTATTTGCTGTGGTCTAAATGTCCCCCCAAAATTCATATGCTGAAATCCTAATCCCCAAAGGTGATGGTGCTAGTGGGTGGGGCCTTTGGGAAGTGCTTAAGTCCTGAGGTTAGAGCTCTCACGGATAGCATTAGTGCCTGATAAAAATAGGCTCCAGAGAGATCCCTAGCCCCTTCCACCATTTGAGGGCACAGCGAGAAGGCACTGGCTCTGACCCAGGAAGAGGGCCCTCACCCGACCCTGCTGGCACCTTGATCTTGGACTTTCTGCCTCCAGAACTATGAGAATTAAATTTCTGTTGTTTATAGGCTTCCCAGTCTGGAATATATCACTATAGCAGCCCAAAGGGACTAAAACTCTACCAGTCACCTTTCTTAACTTCCTTGCTCCAGTGCCTGTTGTAAGCAAACAAAAACTGTTTACTCACATGTTCCAGCACTGGTTTTTTCTGCTCTTTTTGTATTAATCTCTCTTAATACTTATTCTAAATCTCTGCTACCTTTTCTAGTTTGATATTCTGCTGTTTGGTTCTCCTTTCTCTTGAATCCTTTCACACCTTCTACCACCTAATGACAAGCATCCTCTGGGGTTTAATTTTAGGATAATTATTCTGTTATCAGGAATTTACTCTCATAGTTTCCCAATCCACATAGCATTCACTGATGCTCTGAATTTAAATCCTATCTTGTGTAAATGCCTATTTAACTTTATTCAATATTTCCTACTATCTATTCAAAATTCATGATTAATTTGGGATAGACACAAGTCACTCAGAAATGCAGTGTGAAGTCAGTAATTAAAGCTCTGGTTTCCTTAAGAAGGTAAGCTCCCTTCAGTACCCTGAAGTCTTCAGGGTTTTTGTGGAACCCTGGCCCTCACTCCGCTGTTTCGACTGATATGGAGGAAGAGAATTTTGAGCAATCTCTTGGCCTTTTTTCATCCCCTCACTGCACCCTCGCCATGGGACAGGAATATCTGAATTTAAGTCAAAAAATAGTGAACATGCAGCTCGACTAACATCCTCTTTTTATTTAGGAGATGCCTGGCTATCTCCCAGCCACACTGTAAACTCTGCCCAGGCAGACGCCCCTGGTGGTCCTGAGAACATAGATTGGTTGACAGAGTGTTTAAATCTAGATTTACTACTAACGGTCCCACTTGGCCAACACACTGCAGTCCTGCTGTCCAACATCTGCATCAGCTGATTTATTATTCTTTTTTTAATTGAGATATAATTGGCATATAACATTATATTAGTTTCAGCTGTTCAACAGAATGATTCAATATTTGTATATATTGGGAAATGATTATATTTCTTTTTTTATTGGAGTATAGTTGATTTACAATGTGTTAGTTTCAGGAGCACAGCAAAGTGATTCATATCTATCTATCTATCTATATATATACTCTTTTTCAAATTCTTTTCCATTATAGGTTATTACAAGATATTGAATACAGTTCCTTGCGCTATATCCTTGTTGTTTATTTTGTATACAGTAGTTTGTATCTGCTATTTCCAAACTCCTAATTTATCCCTCCCCCATCCCCACCCCACCGGTAACCATAAGTTTCTTTTCTATGTCTGTGAGTCTGTTTCTGTTTTGTAAATAAGTTCATTTTTTTAGATTCTACATGTAAGTGATATTATATGATATTTGTCTTTGTCTGACTTACTTCGTTTAGTATGAGAATCTCTAGGTCCATCCATGTTGCTGCAGAAGGCATGATTTCATTCTTTTTTATGGCTGAGTAATATTCCTTTATATATATGCCACATCTTCTTTATCCATTCATCTGTCCGTCTGTCAGTGGACACTTAAGTTGCTTCCATGTCTTGGCTATTGTAAATAGCGCTATGAACACTGGGGTGTATCTTTCTGAATTAGAGTTTTTGTCTTTTCCAGATATATGCCCAGGAGTGGGATTGCTGGATCCTATGGCAACTCTATTTTTAGTTTTTTAAGGAAACTCCATACTGCTCTCATAATTATAATTATTAATTTTATATTTTAGATGTCTTTCTCATATCTAATTTTATTTGTATTTTATTTCCTCGTTCAACATTTTATTATGAAAAATTTCAAACACAGCAAAGTTAAAAAATATTTTCCAGTAAATACCTATATACCATCAACATTTTACTGAACATGTTTTAACACATAACCATCCATTTCTCCATCGCTCTATCCACTAATTAATCCATCATATTTTTTGAGGTACATAAATGTAATGCCTCAACATAACACTAAACTTTCCCCTAAGTTCTTTTCAGGGTACACACAGTTACAGTTTCTTTTTATTTTGATATAAACTAAACAATCCATGAAATGCACACATTTTAAATACACATATGTTGAGTTTTGACAAATACACACACCGAGGTAACCAAAACCTCTGTCAAGTTGTAGGACATTACCATCAACCCAGAAAGTTATCTTACACCATTTTCCAGTAAATTCTTACCCTCTCGCCTCAAGAGCAACTTCTGATTTTTTACCACCATAGATTAAATGCTTGTTCTGGAACTTTATATAACTGGAATCACACATACAGTATGGACCTTTCTGTAAAAGTTTTTTCACTTAGCATAATGCTTTTGAGATTCACCTATTACTCTTCTATTATAGCTGAAGAGTATTCCATTTTAGGAATACGCCACGGTTTATCCATTCCCCTGCTGATGAATACCTAGGCTGTTTCCAATTCAGGGCTACTAGGATAAATATACTATGACCAATCTTGCAAAAATCTTTTGGTGAACATTCATGTCTTTTGAGTAACTGCATAGGATTACATTTGATGAGTAGGTGTATACTTATGTTTATAAGAAAATGCCAGATTTTATCCAAACTGGTTGTTACATTTCACTTTCCCACCAAAAATGTATGAAATTCCAGTTCCCCACGTCCTCAACAACAATTAGCATTATTCATCTTTGTATTTTTAGCAATTCTGTTGACTATGCAGTAGTATTTCATTGAGGTTTAAATTTGAATATGTCTAATGACTCATTGTGTTGAACATTTTTACAGGCTTATGGGCCATTTGTATGTCTTCTTTTGGGAATGTCTGTATGAACTTTGCCCCAAATTTATGGGGTTGCTTGTATTTTTGTTACTAAGTTATAAACGTTTTATAGCCTGGATCCCAGTACTTTGTCAGATATGTTTTGTGAATATTCTCTCCAATTCTGTGGCTTGCCTATTAATTTTCTTAATGGTGTCTTTGATAAGGATTTTTAAAAAATGAAACCTAACTCTTACTGTTTTATTTTACTTTGATTATATTCTCAATTATTTGTCTCTTTTCTATTTCATTGATGTTTGCTTTTATTATCATTGTTGTAATAATTTTCTTACTTTTGGTTTACTTGTAATTCTCATTTTTGGCCTCCTAAGTTTCAGTATTTGCATAATAATTTGTCTTTTCTTTTGTTTTTTTCCCATATGAGAGCATATAAAGTCATGCATGTCTCTCTATCCAGCTAGCTGCATCTCACAAATGTTGAAATGTATGTGCACTATTATTCAGTTAGAAATGTTTTCTACTTTTCTTTGTGATTTTTTCCTATGGCTTGTTTATATTGTTTAACTTACAAACATTCTGTTTTCCTAAATATCTTATTATTATGTATTTCTAGTTTAATTCCATCTTGGTAAGAAACTACGTGATTTCAGTTATTCTAACTTAATGAAGCATGTTTTATGGTTCAGTATATGGTCTGTTGTGATGAACTTATCCACACTTGAAAAACAATGTGTATACTGCTGTTGTTGGTGAATGTCTTATAAATACCAAGGGTAAGACAATTGATAGCATCATTCAGATTACCTATTTTTTCTTCTGATATTGTGCATTTGTTCTTTCAACTGCCAAAATAAGGGAGTTAAAATCTCTTATAAAATTGCCTATTTTGCTATAGAATTCTGTCAATTTTTTTCATATTCTTTTGGAGTACTATTACTAGATTCACACATTTTTATGATTATTATATGCTTCTGAAGAATTAAACATTTTTATCATACAAAGTGTCCCTCTTTATCTCTGGACATACTCTTTTTCTTTTAGTCAATTTTATCTGATATTAATATGACCACTTCAGCCTTCTTAGGCTGTTTGCTGGCTACGTCTTTTGCCATCCATTTACTTTTGAACTATCTGTGTTGAAAGTGCATTTTTATAGGCAGCATATAGTTATGACAATTTCTGCCTTTTAACTGTAGTGCTTTGATCATTGCAATTAATGTAATTTTTGACATGGTTGCATATAGGTCTACCATATTATTGTTTCTGTTTCTCCCTCTATTTCTTGATACACTGTTTTTCTACTGATTTTTTCTTTTCAAAATATTTGAATATATTTAGAATTCTACATTAAAGCTTGTATTTGCTCTTCAATTATACTCCTTTGCATTAGGTTTTTGATGTTTAATCCTTGGTTTTCAGAAGTCTAGTTAGACTTAATATACACCACTTCATGTTAATGTAGAAAACTTGCAACAGTATACGGCATGCATACATCCCCATATTCTTTGTGCAAATTTGTCATATGTATTAAAATACATACAATATAATTTCCACATAACAATATTATACATTTTGCTTTTAAAGAGCCATGTGCTTTAAACAGATTAAAGGGAAAATGTAGTCTTCTTTATTTACCCATAATTTTACCATTTTCGCTGGTATTCACTTTTTCTTGACTATCCAAGTATCCATTTGGTATCATTTCCTTTCAGCCCATAAAATTTCCTTTGACATATTTTGTAGTGTTTATCTACTGGAGAAAATTTCACTTAGTTCTATTTGTGATCTAAAAATGTTTTTATTTCAACTTCATTAATAAAATATATGTTTGCTTAATATAGAATTTCGAGTCGACAGATATGTCCTTTCAGCAATTATATGTTCTACATTATATCAGTATTGTAGTTTCTATGCAGTCTTGAAGTTCATCTGAAAAGCTGTTCCTCTGTATGTAATATGTCACTTTTCTCTGGTTTCTTTCAAGATATTTTCTTTATAATTAGTTTTTAGCAATTTGACTTGATGTGACTAGACAGTTTTATTTGCCTTTATTTTGCTTGATGTTTACTGAACTCTATAAATCTGTAGATTTATTACTTTCACCAAATATAGGAACATTTTGACCTCTATATTTTAAAATAATGTTTGCACCATTCTCTCTCTTCTCTCCTCCTGGAACTCAAATTATACACATACGTTAAATGTTAATATTATCCCACAGGTCTGTGAGGCTCTGTCAGCATTTCTTTCAATCTTTTTTTCTCTGCCATCTTCAGAGTTGATCACTTCTCTTAACTCAACTCCTGGCTCACTTTATCTTTCCTCTTCTGATTCCATTCTTCTAATAAGCCTATCCTATAAGGCTGCGATGACTGGAATTTCCAGTTATTTCTTTTTATAATTTTGCTTCTCTACTGGCTTTTTCTCTTATTATTCATTGTAATTGTATTTTTCTTTTAGCTCATTGAGCATAATTTTGATAGCTGCTGTAAAACATTTGAATGCTCATTTCAGTATCTGATTATTTTGGAGTTGTGTCTGTTAATTTTCTTTTCCCTTGAAAATGGCTGACATTTTCCTGATTCTTTGTATGTCAAATAATTTTAGATCATATCGAGGGCATTGAGTTAGTTCTGTTAAGAGCCTCAAGAGTGTTGATGTTTGTTTTGTTTGTTTTAGCAAGAAATTTGCTTTGTTGAATTCAAAGGCAAATTATGTGGTATTAGTTAACTAGCAGTTTAAATCTGAGTTCCGTTCTTTTATCCTGAGCTGGGCTGCTTTGAGTCTTTGCATACGCATGATTAAGAGTTCACCCACAGGGCTTCCCTGCTGGCGCAGTGGTTGGGAGTCCCGCCTGCCAACGCAGGGGACGCAGGTTCGTGCCCCGGTCCGGGAAGATCCCACATGCCGTGGAGCGGCTGGGCCCAACGAGCCATGGCCCGCTGAGCCTGTGCGTCCGGAGCCTGTGCTCCGCAACGGGAGAGGCCACAACAGTGATAGGCCCGCGTACCGCAAAAAAAAAAAAAAAAAAAAAAAGGAGTTCACCCACAAATTTTACTAGTTTATAAACCAATCTTGAGATGCCCTCTTTCTGGCTTGCTTTGTAGTGATGTCCCTACCTCACTTACCAGTAGCTATTGTTGCCCCAAACTCTATCTTCTGGTTTTTTCAGAAGCTTATTTAGAAAAGCTTGAATATTGAAGCTTATTTAGAAAAGCTTTTCACTCCACATATCACTGATTGTAGCCTGCTTCCATGCTAACAGTAAAGCTATAAAATGGAAAATGTATCCCATGCTGTTCCCTTCTTTCAAATGTTGACTCTGGAATTTTCCTACTCCTTCTAGTGGCTTTGGGTAGCTTTATTTCATACTTTCTCCAGAGTTTGTGGTTGCTCTGTGGTAGGATCAGTCTGATAAGAACTTAACTTAGCCATATTAAAACAAACTCCTTGTAGCAACTGATATTTTAATCTCTGTCTTCTTGATTCTTGATATCTCTCCATTTTTGAGTAGCACAAATTGGAACCAGATATTAAAATGTGGCAATAATTGTGGTAAGTAAGACAGAAGGGGTTGAACAGAAACAATTTCAAAAGGAATACAAAGAAGGAATAGATTTGCAATACTATAAAAAAAGACAATCAATTGGATGCAAGGTAATATATTAAATTAGTACAATTTAGTTCTTAAACTGAGTGCTAACTTCATGGATATTCATCTTATTATTATTCTTTAAAAATATTCCTTTAAAAAGAAGATACATACTTTAAGAAAAAGAGGAATACTTAAATTAAATACATTGGATATAGCATCGAATTCCAAATTGTCTCATATTACATTATATCCTGTATATTACAAAATCCCTTAATGTTACCATAACTTATTTTGTATAATAGCATCTTAAATTCCATTAAAAATGTCCTCATACTTTAAAAAAAATCCTGAAAGTACAAAGAGAAAGAAAAGTTTCAAAAGTTCTATTATGTAGCATGTTTAATTTCTCATAAAGGAGGAAATAATAACAGATACTTAATTTCTGGATACAAATATATTAGTAAGGAACAGAACAAAGAGACCTAACTAAGGGAGCCTTCTCAGACACAGTGAAACAGCTTGTGTCACAAAAATTTTCCTGTTTTTCCTCTAGGGAACTCAGATGCTGACCATATATGTTTTTCCAGACTAAAAATAAATATTAGGCTTATGCTTCAACTGAATATTAGTCCAGCCTGTCCTGATGGAAGTCCAACTGCAGATCTAAGAGTTAGTGAACCTGAGGGAAGTGTTTCACCCATTTCTCCTGCTTCCTTGTGAATTCATTTTTAGTAGGGAGTGTATTTGTCATATTTAAGGAATTATAAATAAGAATGAAAAGTAAAAACCAAATGAACCAGATGGAAACACATCAAATTCAGAACAGAGAAGTTGGTGGATGGGTAGCGGATGCACAAAAAACTTCCATCAATAATGTTTCTTTTTTAAGCTGGATAGTGTGTTGAAGGGTATGCACTGCATCACTGTATATCTCTTGCACATCTAAAATATTTTATAAACGATTTAAACTTTCATATTATTTAAACAAGAAACTCAAAACTCTGTCAAGAAATGATTCACTCTGTCAAGATTTATTATGCACCTGCTGTGGTCAAGTCTCTGCAATAGGCATTTCTTTTCTGTGGGAAATGAAGAGATACAAGATCAGAACTTGAACACTAAAGAGGAATAGACTTAAGTACTTAAATAACTCTGACACGTGTCCTGTGTCTTATGTGCCTGGAAAGCAATGTAAACACAGAGCCATAGATATTCAACAGGATGTGGTTTTTCTGTGAGAAAGGGCTGCATGGAGCAGTTGTCAATTCACTTGGGATTTGGTGATGAGAACATTTTGCATGGAAATGGATGAGTGTGGGAATGATTCCAAAATAGGTTCAAGATAGCATTTGCTTTTACGAGGGGGTGTTTTTGTCAGAATAGTTGTAAGGCACACTGAGCAAGACTGTAGCTTGGAATACCTCTGGAAAACATCATTTTATATTGTAAAAGGTAAGATATATGGCATGAGATGAGCTAGGCTCTCCTCCTAACTATGTCACTTATTAGAGGTGGGAACATTAGGCAAGTTACTTAATCTTTGCAAAAGCACACTTGTTAATTAGGAACAATGGAAACATCACCCTCAATCCTCTTTTAAAAAAAAATGACGTATGAACTCTGACATCGTAAGTTGAGATAAATGTTAATTTTATCTGTAAACAGTAGAAAAGAGGACTGGAAAAGTAGATTTGGACATTTGGTGAATTGGCCATGTGGAGATAGATTTTACAGATTTTTATGATGGATTGAAAATGTTTTACAGATTTTTATGATGGATTGAAAGTGGAAGGGAAAAATTACAGATGAATGAATGGTATTAAACCAGATTAATTGAGAGGTTAGTAAACCGTGGCAAGAATGATATGGAGGAAAGGAAAGGACTGGTCTGAAGGTCATGGTGAGCGGGAGGTATCAACAGGATACACAGCAGAGTTGTGCAGGGGGCCTTGGGCTGTGTAAGGAAAAGGTCAGGACTATAGAAAGTATCTCTCTCCTTTCATCAACCCCCCTTTCTCCATAGAACTTCAGTGGCTGAGAGATACAAGCCTAAAACCAAAATGGCCATGATTGTTGAAACTACAGAACTGGTGTCAAGGGTAGAGTGAAAAGAGATTTAAGAAGAGAATACCAAAGTCACAACATGAGGAATGTTCCAGAAGGAGGGATGAAAACTAAAGAAGAAAAAAGTGAAAGAGTAAAGAATAAAATTGGAACTGTGCTGGGGGCATGGAAGACAAAAGTGGGGAGGGAGGAATGTGAGGGGACAAAGAAGGTGTTAGAAATTGTGCAAAACATGACAGATTAATGCTAAAGATGAAGGAGTTAGGAAAAGGCATTAAACTGGGTGATCTCCACGGATTGACTTCAGTTTGGTAATATCAGCAGAATAATTCAGATTGCAAGATCCTACAGTGAAAGCAAGCATCTGAGGAAGGGTGTTTCAATCATTATTTCAAGAAGTTTGTGGTAAGGTAAAGGTCAGGGTAGCAGTGTTAATGGAAGAGGAGAGAAGCACATTCGGAAAATATCAAATAATCCAGAGTTTATTGTATTCTCTTATCCTAGCAGCATGGAGCAACAGCACGGAAAATGCTTGTACAAGGAGAAATATGGTGAATTTGATGCTCAAAGGCTGGTGTCAGTGAGCCTGTTAGTTATTTTATCAGTCATCTCTTCTCAGACCCATGAATCTCTGGACCTGCATGTTTTTCACAAGGACACGTTTTCGATCGTCTTGAACAAATTCAAAACAAGCAGCATTGATGCAGTCTTCTGGTGACACTCTATTGTTTTTCCATCTCATGTCTTGTCAGGCTGTGTCAGCATTTATCCCAAGGTGCAAGAAACCTTGTCAGCCACTTTTGCTGTGAGGAGGGAAACCAGCATCTCAGGGAGAACTGATCTATGGAAAATGAAGTAACAGACATATTTGAAAGATTGTTGGATCCAGTTACTTTGCTTTTGGTGCCCAGAGGAAAGATTTTAAAGTTGATGTCAACGTGATTAAGATTTCCCTGGTAGTGAGTTTAGCAAAAAAATCAACAAACCTTGGCTTAAAGGAAATGTGAGCACTAGTGTCCAACTGGCATATCCAGCTCAGAATTTGGAGGTTATCAGGGGTTATCCAGGTGGGCCTTATATGCAATCATATGTGTTATTGTAGGAGAGAGGCAGGGTGAGATTTACCACACGCAGAGGAGATTGTAATGTGAAGAAGACCAGAGAGAGATTTGAAGATGCTGACCTTGAAGTGATACAGCCACAAGCCAAGTAGTGCTGTCAGCCACCAGAAGCTGGAAGAACCAGGAAACTGATTCTCCTCTAGAGCTGCTGGAAGGGAGCATACCCCTGCTGAGACCTGGGTTTTGGACATCTGACCTCCAGAAGTTAGAAATAAATTTTGTTGTCTTAAGTCACCAAGTTTGTGATCAGCCCTGGGAAACATACACTGAGTAACTTATTGGGAGTCCCACATAACTAACCAGAGCCAGAGCTGGGTCCCAGGCCTTTCTGATTCCAAAGTGTAGTCCTGCTTGAGTACAGTTTAGTATTTCCAAGGTTAATGGAGAAGAAGGATAGTATGAATGGACCACTGAAGGACAAAAGGTAACTGGTTCATCATTCATTCAACCACTATTGTGCATCTATTACCCCACTTCTTTTCTTTAGAAAATCATGTGTTAAATGTACCCCTTTCCTTCCTATCCTTCACCCTATTTCTTTCTACTTTGGAGTGATCTTCAAGAAAATGTAAAGAAAGTTTCACATATAAACTTAACTCTCTGCCCACTTTCTCACGTAGTGCAGTTTTAAAAAAAAAAAATAGGTGATGAATTTCAATTTATCCCTACCTTTTCAGACATCTGGCAGACACAGTTTTAGTAAAAATGGATTCAGCTGGAGTAGGCTCACCTTTAACATTTTTGCTGAGCATACATCACAAAAAGACCTCTGATCAAAGTAGGCTAATCCCTAAAATTTAAAGCAAGTTTTAAGTAATTGCTTATCTTTCAGAGCTAACCATTTCCCAAATTATGTTTGTGGCAATCAGTCAAACAGTCTTAGATCACAGTCATTAGAAATCTGTCTGAAACATATTAAAAGGTGATAGGCCCAGGGAGGGAAAAAGGTTTGAAAATCTCTGAAATTAGAATAAATCACCTATCAGTAACATTACCACACAGCGTGGCATGCATTGCAAACTGAAGCACATTCATCACATTTATTAGGTTGGAATATATAGTTGTTTGAATAAGGTCTGACACCCTTCCACCAGCTTTTCTTTTATTCTGTCAATTGTTCATTCATTCAACAAACAGCTGTTACAAACTTGCCACCAGATTGAGGACAGGAGTTTTATCAGGATAGAGGATCAGGGAGAGTTACACAGGGGGCTTCAATTCTATTGTTAATGTAGGCATGGAATATTATTATTATTATGTTAACCATCAATAGATATAAATCATTCCACAATAAAGTAGTAACAGGCAATGCGAGGTGCTGTCGTTGAAGCAGGTGGCAGGGAATGGAACCTGCCATGGAGTCTCCATTCACACACTGTAGCCCCTGGAGGAGGGGGTTTTACGGTCACATGACTACACCATATTTATATTTTCTTTTTTCTACCATTTTCTTTTTCTTTTATTGGGGTATAGTTGTTTTACAATGTTGTGTTAGTTTCTACTATACAGCAAAGTGGAGTTCCCTGTGCTATACAGCATGTTCTTAATAGTTATCTATTTTATACATATTAGTGTATATATGTCGATCCCAATCTCCCAATATTTTCATTCTGCTTTAGCACCCTTTGTCCTCACTGTCTTAACATTTTTTTTTTCCCTAAAGGCATAATCTGTAAGAATCTTGGTCATCTTTTCACAATCTCTCTGTCATCCTTCAATCCTCAGATGGCACGTCACATGACTAGCCATGCTCACAGGTACAGAGGCTGTCAGCTACCTGGGTAATAAACATATATCCCACTGGATTTTGGGTGGACACCGACCTAAATTAGGCCAATTAATGGCTATTTGGAATTAGAGCTGAGATCTAGTCCAGTCAGTCCAGTATGGACTCTTCAAAGGGAGTAGATGAGCCTCACAAACTACTGGGTGACCATGTACTGCCTGCCCTATACAGAGGGGGCAACACAAGTCTGTCTGCTCATCCAGGAGGCAGAGATAAGACACGGAGGTGTAGCAATGACAGTTTTACAGACAGTTCCTGGCCCTAGTTCCCATGCCACCAGTTGACATTCCTGAGTTCCAAGCGATAAACTTGCTTCCTTTTAATGAGTTCCCATCTCATAGTCAGCCAACTAGCTGGTTTCTGTTACTTGCACATCTTGACTAAGATTCCCAGGATACATTTACCCAAATGCTAAAATATGTAATGTTTATAGCACTATTCCTTCTGTGAACCTTCTCTTCACACAATTTCACATTCCTTCTGTGAGAAAAACTGTTTCAGTTTTCAAATAGTGACTCATATATATATTTTGAAGAACTTGCCTTTGAAGTACGAGGACTACCTGTTCTGCTTTTACTATTATTTCTGCTTCCTTTTTAAACAAGTACATATACTTTTTTTTTTTTTTTTTTACTTCATAAAATGTCATAAGAGACAGAGCTGATAATGTTTATGCCTAATCTGGTAGCACAATTTGGATTGAATCAGACTCTCTCTGACTCAAAAGGTATTTTCTAAAAGTAAAAACAGTAGTTAAAATGTTTTAAAAAGGGAAAAAAAGAAGAAAACTCAAATTCATTATGATTCTAGAAGGATCACTCCAACTTTTCCTCTAGTTCCATGACTATAAAGCTTTCAAAATGAAAGATGTTCAGCCTGGAGATCTTTTTAACTGCTAATTTCTTCACAGATTGACCAAGAGTTCCCAGCAGGATGGAGCTCCTGGGTGAGTAATTTCCAGCTAGGTAATTTAGCTAAGGGACTGCATTCTTTTCATGCTTCCCAGGTTCTCTGGTTCTCCATCTTCAAAGGCTCTTGTTTTCAACTCCTTGAAGTCTTTCATTCCAGCAACATTCCTGCCTTGTAGCCAGGAGGCTGGTGAAATCGTGTCACTTCTCCTGGCATGATCTGCCAAGGTTCCACATGGCCACAAGCTGAGCACAGAGATGTGAATTCATTAGAAATGTTTATTATGTTTTATGATTTTAATTCATTTCCTGCTCCTGTAAAGTTACCAAGCTATTTGCTGGAATATGGAAGTATACAGGAGTCTTCCAGTGATGAAGTAATTAATATTTCTGGTAAAAAAATTCTCAAAGTTTTCCAGTTACTCACTCAACAAAAAGGAACATTCACATTGGACGCAGAGAACTCTCAGCTCTGGCTGACAGTATTTGAGCAAAATGCAGGGTTTCTGAAAGAGATTTCAAAGGACTCAGGAGTAAAAGACCCCTTGAATAAAATTCCTTTTATGAAAACTAAAAATCAAAACAAAACAAAAGGCTATTGATTTCTTTTACTTAGTGAGATGTACAGATATATGGATATCTATGTGCATATATATATATTTTTTAACACCGCACTACTTCAGCTCTAGCACTGTCCAAGCAGTGATACAATTTAAAGATCATTCCAGATCTTCCTTTCAACCCCCTTCCTTTTATTATAAAATGTGTTAGTTTTTTATAGATATGTATAGAGAAGCAAAGAAAATAATTTATAATTTCACTTCACAAGCACCTTTATTACTAGTAACAGTAAAAGGAGAATATGTATGGGGTTAGAAAAATGCAAACATTTAACAGAAAAGTGCAAAATAAAAATTAGAAACCCCCATCCATTTCCATTCTTGCATCCCCAAAGTAACACTAGAAGTAATTTTTTATCATTAAAGAGAAAATAGTTAACACGTGTGAGTAGACTGACAAAAGAGAACATTTTTTAAAAAAAGCAAATAACCCTTTAAAAATTTAATATATCTGTGACATCTTTCCGTATTACAAATTACGAACTCTTTTCATTATTATTCCTTGAAAACATGTATTAATACCTGTTTAACCTAGTCACCACTAAGGTTTCTCTCTCTTCTCCCACCCCTACCTTGAAGTCTCTTGTCAGTTCCCACATTTTTTTTTTTTTGAGCATCTTCAACTTGGTCGCAAATTCCAGGAGAAAGAGTTTAGTATTTGCACATTGAATGTGATGTTAGCTGAAGGTAGATACGCTTCATTTGAATGAGGAAGTTTCCTTTTATTCTTAGTTTGCTGGTTTTTAATATGAGTCTATTGAGACTCATATGGTGTGTTCCTTTATCCTGCTAATGTAGTGACCTATATTTATCAATTTTTGCATACTAGCCTCATCTTGCAAAGATTCCTGACAGAAACCATATTGATCATGATCTATTATCCCTTATAAAGAGTATTGGATTTGATTTATTATAATTTTGTTTAGGATTTTTGCCTATGTTCATGAGAAATTTTAGCCTGCAATGTTTCTTGCAATGTTCTTGTCAGTTTTACTATCCAGGCCATGCAAACCTCAAAAATGAACTGGGCAGTTTTATATCCAATTCTATTTTCTGGTTGAGTTTACGTAACATTTGTGTTATTTCTTCTTTAAATGTTTGAAAAATTTACCAGTGAAGCTATTCATATCAGGAACTGTGTTTGTGAAAAAAATTTGTTAATTTTCCATTCAAAGTATTTAATAGTATAGGAATATTCATATTTATTATTTCTTCTCATTCAATTCCTTTGTTTTTCAAAGGATTTGTCCATTTCTTCTACATCATAAAATTTATTTGTATACAGTTGTAGATAATCGTGGTAGATTGAATTATGGCCCCAATATTTCTTCTGCCTCTGTGCATTCACTTGTGTTTTGTTTTTTTTAATTTTTTAATTTTTTTTATTTTTTATACAACACATTCTTATTAGTTATCTATTTTATACATATTAGTGTATATATGTCAATCCCAATCTCCCAGTTCATCCCACCACCCCTCCACCCCGCCACCTTCCCCCTGTGCACTCACTTGTCATGGCCTCCTGGCTGAGCACAGCCCAGTCAGCTGAAATCCAGCAAACCCCACAGACGTATGAGAAACAAGAAAGTATTATAGTTTTAAGACACTGAGATTTCGGATGAATTACTTTACAGTAGTCAACCAATAAAATAAAGTCCTGTAATTAGTTTTGCAAATGTATATGAAATGGATAATTTATCTTTTTCTTGATCAGTCTTGCTAGAGGTTTAACAAGTTTACTGATCTTAAAAAACATTTTATTTTCTATTGTGTGCCTGCTTTCTATTTCTTAGATCTTTTGCTCTTATTGTTTTCCTTGTACTTTCTATGGGTTTAACTTGATGCTTTTCTTAATTGAAATATTGCTTCTATTCAACCTTCCAGAGTAGAACTCTTATTACATGCATGTCAAACTTTTTTCTTGGGTCCTAAATGCCTCTTATATTATTTTTCCTTCATGCATAAATGTGTATTCTTTCTGAAGACATGTCTTCCAGTTCACTCGCCCTTTGCACTGCTGTTTATGAAATTTCATTACAGCCATCTAATAAATTGTTAGTTTCAGTCTTATATTTATCCATTCTCAAATTTCCATTTGACAATTTTGATGGATTCTGAGTCTCGACTGGAATTGCCCAACTTTTCTCTATCTTCTTGACATACCCCTAATTATTTTAAATATTCTGCCTAAAAATTCCAGTATATGAATTATCTATAGATCTGTTTCTATTTACTTATATTCTCCTTTATTTCCATTTTCTTGTTCTGTATTTTGGTATATTTCATATTTTTGATAGATGCTAGACATGTGAGTAAAAATTATAGTGATTCCTTCAAAAATGCTTTGTTTTCTGAGAGAGGTAAGTAGAGGTCTAGTGGATCACCTTGATCCTGTGGAAGTTTGTTTTGGGTTTTTGTAGGCACGGACTATTTCAATATTGACCTTTTTTTCCTAGAGCATAGTCCTTCTGAGGTCTCAAGAGAAAACTTGAGGTGTTTACCAAACCCATGGTGGTGGGTAGAATAATACCCCCTCAAATATATCCATGCTCTTAATTTCCAGAAACTGTGAATACATTAGGTTGTATTGAAATGATAAGTTTGCAGATGGAATTAAGTTTGACAATCAGCTGACCTTGGTATCCTGAACTATCTGTGTGAATTCAATGAAATGACAAGAATTGCCCATTAGTGGAAGAGAGAGGCAGAAGAAAGAGATGGAAGCAGGAGGAAGACTTGAGCAGCCATTGATGGCTCTGAAAGATGGAAGGGCGTCATGGGCCAAGGAATACAGATAGCCTCTGGAACTGGAAAAGACAAGAAGATGGATCCTCCCCTGGAGCATCTGGGAAGAAATGCCTGCCCTTCTGACTATTTGGTTTTAGCTCACTGAGACCCATTTTAGACCTCTGGCTTCTGGAACTGTAAGATAATAACATTGTATTGTTTTAAGTTTGTGGTCAATTATTACAGTAGCAATAGGAAAACTAATGCCATTGCTAAGGACTAAACCCTTTCCTCCCAAAATTATATGTTGAAGCCCTAACCCCAGTGTGATGGTATTTGGAGATAATGCCTTTGGGAGGTAATTAGATTTAGGTGAAGTCATGAAGGTGGGGCCCTTATAAGTAGAGACACCAGAGAGCTTGCTTCCTCTCCCTCTGTCCTCTGTGAGGACACAGTGAGAAGGCAGCTGTCTGCAGACCTGTAGGAGAAGCCTCACCATAAAACTGATCATGCTGGCACCCTGACCATGGATTTCCATCCTCCAGAACTGTGAGAAAACAAATTCCTTGTTTAAGCCATCCAGCTGGTGGTACTTTGCTATGGCAGCCTGAGCAGACCAGGAAATGAATAAAGTTAGATGGACTCAATTTCTCATTCCTCAGCATCAGGAAGATGTTGAAATCTCTGCTCAGCACTCTAGCCTTCCAAATTCCATTCTGCAGGGGTTTTCTTGGAATCTTACCATGTACACACATATATATATACACATCTTAGGAGTCTGCTTTTAGCTT
Source organism: Phocoena sinus (assembly GCF_008692025.1). Classification (NCBI taxonomy): domain Eukaryota; kingdom Metazoa; phylum Chordata; class Mammalia; order Artiodactyla; family Phocoenidae; genus Phocoena; species Phocoena sinus. The sequence continues at coordinate 10,452,965 of NC_045769.1, read as the reverse complement.
ATCAGCATCCCCCACCAGAGTGGTACATTTGTTACAATTGATGAACCTACATTGGCACGTTTTATCATCTGAAGTCCATATTTTTCAATAATGTTTACTCTTGATGTTGTACATTCTATGGGTTTAGACAAAATACATAACGGCATGTATCCCCCATTATAGTATCATGCAGAGTTTGATAGAGTTCACTGCCCTAAAAATCCTCTGTTCTCCACTTATCCATACCCTCTCCCACAACCTCTGGCGACCACTGATCTTTTTATACTCTCCACAGTTTTGCCTTTTCTAGAATGTCATATAGTTGGGAATCATACAGTATTTAGCCTTTTCAAATTGGCTTGTTTCACTTAATAATATGAATTTAAGTTTCCTACATAGGTTTTCATGGTTTGAAATTAGTACTGTATAATATTCCATTGTCTGGATGTACCCTCCTTGGGTTCAATAGAATGAATAGAATGTTTGCTATAATGGCTCATAGAACTCAGGGAAATAATTACATACCGATTTATTATACAACAGAGGATGTGATACATAAGGTGAGGTCTAGATGTATCCTGAGCATAGGAGCTTCTGTCCCTATGAAGCTGCTGTTTGCCACCCTCCTGGCACATGAATCTGTTCACTAAGCCAGAAGTTCTACAATCCCTGTAGTTAAGAGATCTTTGTGTAGGCTTCATTATGTAGGCATGATCAATCATTAACTCAATCTCCAGCCCTTTTCCCCTCCCTGGAGGGTGGGGGAGGGGTGCGGCTGAAAGTTCCAAGCTTCTAATCATGGCTTGGTCTTTCTTGGGACCGACCTCTATCCTGAAGTTATCCAGGAGCTTACCAAGAGATGTTCCCATCACACAGAAAATTCCAAGGGGTTTAAGAGACCAAATAGTAGAATAAAAGATGCTCCTGGGCTTCCCTGGTGGCACAGTGGTTGAGAGTCCGCCTGCTGATGCAGGGGACACGGGTTCGTGCCCCGGTCGGGGAAGAAGTACTGTTGTTCTTTTAAGAGGCACAGAGAATGCAAGCTATTTAGAAACGTAGGAAAAATAATTTCATATGGTATTTAATACATTCATTTGATAAATTCATTTATATTACCCTTTGGGTGATATGATATAGAAGAACTAAAAATTCTAATATCACAATATTTTTTCTTTGTCTATAAAAAAACCTTTAAAATGGGAAAGGAGAGTTAAATTGTTTTAACCCCAAATAAGTAGTATTTTAAGGCATAATCTCTCATTTCTGATCAAGCCGAATTTTTACTGTGGCCAAGTATCTCTAATTCCATCTTGTGGATATGAAGTATTTTATAGTTTTTAATAACATGCCAGTAAATTTTATTTTTAAATGAACACAGATTTTTGCCTAACACTTCTGAGTAGTATTTCAATTGGGAATTAAAATAATATTAAATTTAATTCGATATTAAATATTCAGCAAAGCATCAACAGTCTGAGTATACATCATGTAGCAACTGTGTCAAAAATAAGAACATAAAAATAAAGCATAATGTTGAGACAAGCTGCCCCAGGATCAGACATGGATTTTCCTTCACTACTTAGAAGCTTCTTGGTCTAGTCACTTCACATCTTGGTGACTCTATAAATTCACTCTTAAATGTTGAATACAACAATATGTATATCAGAGGATTGATATGAGGATTAAATGAATTAATGTATAGAAATCATGGTGACTATGTGAGTTGAGTGAAGCCTAAATAAATGTCAGCCATCATTATTAACATTATTGTTCTGAGCATTGACAGGTCATTACCTTTAACTATCACTTTCTCATTTCTAATTTTCATAGTCTTGTCTTTTTGAAATATAGTTGTTGGGTCAGCTTTTTATCCCCCTAAGGCTTTTAAAAAATTTTTAGATTTATCAACAAGTTATAGAGAGATACTATGCCGAAGGGCCAACACATTTCAGCTTCTCTAACACTCACAGGGCAACGGGTTTTGAAATTACATTGCTATAACAACATGGAAACCTTAATTTTTCCTACCCAGAGAGAGGTACATATGGAGAAGGAATTCATCTTAGGACATCCAGTAAAGGGATGTCCCTCCAGCATTCTGCAAGTCAGTTCTCAAGACATGTTCTCCTAAGTATCTGCAGATGATCATTCTCTTCCTTCCACAACCCCTTCTCTTCTATAAACGGAGAAATTTAGCAAGTTACCAGTACCACAGACGACCTAGGTTTTTCACCATCTCATGGCTACCCACACAATTTTCGGGATCAGAGGAACCTCTTAGGCTTCAATTCCACCAACCAAGACAGGACTCAGGGAGGGCCCTGCTCACACAGGGTAAGTTGAGTGGGAATGTGTGCCTAGTCTTTGAAATGTGTTTCTCATAAAAATATCACACGCGAGGCTCTGTTTACTAAATTGCACTGTCAACGTTACACTCCATGCACAACACCAGGTTTATAGTTGTTTCAGACTAACCTGAGGACCCAGTCAGTATTTATCACATCATTTCTAAGGAGAAATGAGTTCTTCTGCCAGAGAAGCACCTAAAAAATTAACTGTTTGAAAACACAATCTCTTCTTACATCAGGGTCTCTTTTGTCTTCAATCCCATATTCCAAAATCAGATATTTAGAAGTATCTGCACCTGTGCCACTCTGCAGTCCAAACTTTGCTTTTCTAGAAATCTGATATAAAACTGTAAATATATCATGAAGAATCATTATTAGTTTCCCTGTAAAATTATAAGGAAAAAGTAAAGAGAGAGATGCTTGTATCTACTGCAGAAACTTCGCTTTCCTCCTCACGTCTACTCATTGATGACTACGGTACATTTCTCCATGCATTAAAAACATTATATATGCAAACATGCTGAGAATCCTACCTGTTCAAGCTCTGGCACCTTACTATTGCTTCTCTTTCAAGTAAAAGTTTAATTTATCTTTTAAATCTGACAACAGAATTGTCTTTATGAAGGTGTGATCTGAGCAGGGCCCTGTGCTCAGAAGGACCTCATGTTTGGTTTAAAGCTTTGCTTTTGTGGTCTTGAAATTCTCAATTTTATCTTTGAACTTGTCTTTCGTTAAGTGAATTATGATAAGACAATGGAGCGCACATGTGGTAGAGGATAAACACTGTGTATGTGTCCGGGGATTCTGGATGTCCCATTCCAGTATAGCACTTGCAAGGTGCCAAGAGCACAGAATTCCAGTGGACCCAAAATGTGTGGGAGCTCAGTGTGAGTCAAAGAAAGTACAAAGTAAGTGTGGTATGTCTGTAACTGAGTAGGCAGAAACACTGACAGCTGGGAGACACCAAGCTTTTGGTTCAGACAAGAACTTGTTTTGAATCCATAAAGAAGGCAGTGCATTCTAAGAAACACAAGTGGCCACGGAATCCTAATATGTTCATTTTTTCTCATGTTACTTCCCTAATATTAGCTAACCACCTATAGATGGAGCAACCCACAGTCCCTTTTCCTCTAGGTCCTTCCTTACTCACCACTGAACCAAAGGTAGAGAATTTTGGTAGAATGTGCGCTTGTCAAGAATTGCTATAAAAACAGCTGAGTTAATTTTGAGCTGCATTCTCACCATTCTGATAAGAATGCAATACATATGCATGTACATGCTATGGAATAAGGATTGTGTCATTTTGACGATTCCACATACCAGTTAAATGCTCTAAAAATATGCAAAGAAAGCTGGCCTTGCACAGTATAAAGATGAACTAAAAAATTCATACTAATAATTTAAATTTTTAATTTTTCTTTACTTTGAATTACTTTAACTAGCAAACAAAGCACTGTGACAAGTCAAGAGAGAAATCACAGAAGGGAAATCTTTATGACACTTTTTCCTGTTTGGGAACAAGGGGCCCCCTACATTTTTATTTTGCGCTGGACCTCACAAGCAGGGTAGTCAGTTCTGACTAATAATGTATGTTTCAAACAGAATTATAATGGCTGTCTCTACTTCATTGCCTCCAGAAAATTAATAATATAAAAGTTGTGAATGTAGCTTCAATTACACATAAATAACCATTAATTGTTATTCATGAAAAACCTGAAATTTGGCTTTTTTCATTGTATTGATTTGGTCTTTTTAACCTCCGTAGTGCATTTGTTTGATTCCTTCACCCCCACACCCCCTGGTATGTGATTTCAAAGCACATTACAATATTCATCAAAAAATGCTACATCTTATTTTCTTTGTTCTTGTTATTGGGAGAGGAAATGCTGTGGGATCCAGGAGGGAATTAAACTACAGATCGCTGTCTTCTTCCCAGAGACCATCCATACCTGCTTTCCAGAAAGTGCCCAGCAGGCGGGATGCTGTTTTAATACCAGAGCAGAAGGCAGACAGCACACACCTAGCATCAACCATTGTGCATCAGTGATGCATTTGTGTGGATGTGCAATTTCTTTGTTCCAGATTCCAAGCATTCCATTAAATAAAAAGGTTTATCCCTTCCCCCTGCCTATTTCTTCTGGCCTGGGGTGATCCCAAACCAAATCCTTTAGAATTCTTGAATCTGCAGACTTCAGTCTGCAGATACTTACTGCCAACCCATAACTCTACGTTCTCCTACACCCCCATGTCTCTAAATGCCAAACCTGGTCCTCTGACTCAGCGACTCAACCTGGCTTGAAACCTCTCCAGCTTTGTCCTGAGACCTGTCTGAGGTCAGCTTTGCCCTTAGAACTGGAGGAAATCATTTAACGCTACAGGCCAATACTTATCCCAGGAGTAAATTTAGGTACCACTTGTCTCTAAGGTGAACCACAGGGAGGGCAATGATGTACTGAACCAGGTGAGGGTGAAAGTAAGGCAGAGCAAGAAGGAAGATGGAAGCGATTAAGGGCGTCTTTTAATAATTTGCTCCATGTCATTCAGTCACTCAAGTATAATATTTATTGGGTGACTACAATGTTGTAAATTCTAGGAACATCATGGTGAGGAGATGAAAAACAGAAATGTCTTTGTGGGATGTACAGTTTAATTCTACCAGACATTCAAATTGAAGACACAATACATTGTGTCTTTGTTTTCAAACCTGTATTTCTATTCCATACATGTGGGAAAGAGTGAACCTAAAAAATAAAACCAAACCCAAACAAAACAAAACAAAAAGTCATAGAACTGAGACATAAAGCTGATTATGTGAATTTCTCCTTGGAGGACCTCGCTTGAAAAGGAGAGATTTAAGTACCAATTTTAAGAAGGGATTTGCTTCATGTTTCCATTGGGGGGAATAGTTGAAAAAGGCTAATGGTAAGCTTTCAGTGGCATTTAAAAGAACCATGACAGCATCCTTAAAAAAAACCAAAGAAACAAAAAACAGAAAGCACCTCTCATCACAGTCATTAATTATTATTTTGGCTTCTCAGGATCCAAGCTCCTTGTGGAGTCCCTCATTATGCAAGTTTTGGTGGAATCAATGTGAGTATTTTCAGTGCCTTTGAAGGACGCCTTTGTGTACAGAAAAGATTATTCAGAAGACAGTCTTTCGAAAAAGAATTAATATTTAATTATTAAAAATCCAAATCCCCAACACTAACCCATCTTTAAATTTTAACTTCAAATTATGAATCTTATTATTTCACTTATTAATCAATGAGTTTTTGGCTAACAGTTTTTAAAGGAACCTGTGGTAAATCTTTGGTCTTATTTATAAATTTGATTCATCATGTTCGTTGAAACAATTTTAACTAAATTTATAAATTTAGCATTGCTGATTTTCTTTTTAGGCACTACTTTTTTTTTTTTTTTTTTTTCGGCATGCAGGCCTCTCACTGCTGTGGCCTCTCGCGTTGCAAACCACAGGCTCCGGACGCGCAGGTTCAGCGGCCATGGTTCATGGGCCCAGCCGCTCCGCGGCATGTGGGATCTTCCCGGACCGGGACACGAACCCGTGTCCCCTGCATCAGCAGGCGGACTCTCAACCACTGCGCCACCAGGGAAGCCCCCTAGGCACTACTTTTTGACAGAGAGAAAAATCAAATACTATGGTAAATTTTACAGTCTAATGAATTGAACATAAATATTAAAGTAACTTCTCAGACAAATTGGTTCAGAGCCTGGGTCTAAGTTTTGCTGCAAGGGAAAGGCTTTCTAAGAAATTCAAAGATTGCAACTTAGTACAGGCACTTTGTAGTAGGAAGAAATGATTAGAGAATCATTTTAGACTGGATTTTTAAGATTCTTGTTAAGGAGACAGCAAGACTGGATAAACAGTGATTAAGGTCCTGAGGCATTTCACCAGGCTAAAGTCAGCTGAGCTGTTCTTAGAAGAGGTTCTTGAGCTAATTAATGTCTATCAGAAAATTGTTCAAGCATTTAACCATGTAGGTTAATAATTATCTCCCAGAAGGGGCTCTTGATCACATCACACCACAAAGTTCTGCCTCATCCCAGGATTTGGAATAATTCTCTTTCTCAAGATAGTGATTCTTAAATGAACATGCATGCTTCAATGTCAGAGTAAATTTCCACTGAAAATTTCAACAAAATAAATTAACTAGTTAAACAAGCTTTAATTTGAATTACTCTATCACAGCATATTATCTTTGATACAAATATTTAACATGTTGAATTGCACAGAATCCATCTTAACACAGAAGGGCTAATACTATCCATTTGATTCCCCTAAATGTTTCCTTAGAAGATTAGATCTTCCCAGGGTTGAAATGTACTTATGTGCTAGAGAGGCACTAAGCCTGCTGACTTGGGTTAGTTACTGACCAGAGATCTCAGCTGAGTTTGAGGTGTGGGGCCTTTACATGAACAGGCTCCCCCCCCACACACATAATAGTAATACTTGCTGAGTGCTTTTTTATAGTCACTATGTCCAAATCTTTGAGAGGTTTGCTCTCCTCATCCACATGGTCCATGTCCCCAAATTTAAAACTTAGAATTACCTAATTCTTCCATCTACCAGTAAAGGTCTGAAAGCTCCACTAAGACTATGGCTAACTTTGTTAAATGAAGCTACATTTCTTTGGCTCTTATATATTGAACGATTTTCTAATAGAGTCTTTTCATGGTCCAACCTGGAGGTATCTGGCAGCAACACAGGAGAGGCCACGGTGCTGGAGGCACAAAGGGGGTGGTGATCATGCAGGCCATGATCTTGTCCTGTATGCAGTGGTGATGGCTGTGGCATCCACACCAATGCACTCCTATGGCATGGCTTTGCAATAGTTCCTGCCAACTAGCTTTCTTTGATTCCTGATCATTTTTCAAGTCTGATTCTCCATCTCAGTAGTTCCTAATAGACTTCCAATATATTAAGTTTATGCTTGCTTGCAGTCAAGAACTCTGATATGTACAATTTTACTTGAAGTAGAGAAGCTTAATGAAACCTTAGTTGATAACATTTGGGTTTAGTGTTTAGTGACACAATAACAATTTGTACCTGGGTATTTCTTTAAGACACATTCTAACTAAAGGGCCACTTTAAAACATTTCATTTTTTTAATTTATTTTTATTGGGGTATAGTTGTTTTACAATGTTGTGTTAGTTTCTACTGTACAGCGAAGTGGAGTTCCCTGTGCTATACAGCAGGCTCTTATTAGTTATCGATTTTATAAACATTAGCGTATATATGTCAATCCCAATCTCGCAGTTCATCCCACCTCCCCCTCCTTCACTGCTTTCCCCCCTTGGTGTCCATAAGTTTCTTCTCTACATCCATGCTTTATCTGCTTTTAGTATAAAGCATTTTATACTAGTTAATCTGTTGCTTTGATAAAAATTAATATAAATATGTATAAAGCCTAGAATATGCAAAGCAAATTATTGAAGGTAATTATCTTTGTGTAATGGAATTAGAGATGGCTTCTTTTCTTGTGTGTATTTTCCAATTTCCTAAGATAAATATTTACTACCTAGGTAGTTTTTAATATTTTAAAGTTGTAGAAAATAGTGTTTGTCAGTTGAAAAATATTGCTTTTGCTATTGTTATTGCTTTTTAAATAAATGCTTATAAGTGTCAACTGTTGAGGACAGTACCCAAATGATAGACACAATACCTAGGAGAATTTAATTGGCATCTCTAGGGCAACCATGGAAATTCAAATATATTTAACTTAAGGAACCATGACAAAATCTCATGACTCTTTCGTAAAACTGTGCAATAATAAGTTGCCTTGTTCCATTATTTCAGGTTATGTCAAATCTATTCTGTGTTTTTAGACAATGATAATCTTGTTTCTTAATTATATGTGTGTACTTACAAAAACTATCAGAAATAGCACAGTATAAGAAAACTAATACTTATTTTAACCTGTATTTCATTGCTCAACCAACCCTTAAGCTTCTGGTTCATCATTATTACCTGAGTATAGTATTCTTGGAAATTTAATTTGAGAAATGAACGTTAGACAGGAAAATAGACATATGTAAGGACATCGATAAACCAAGTGTGAGTGATAACACTGTAAAATATTTCAGGAAAACAAGACTACTAAAAGGGCACTTAAGGCTATAAATTTATCTCTAATCCCTGCTTTAGCTGCATTCCATATACTTTATTATGTCAAATATTCATTAGCATTTAGTTCAAAACCTTTTCTAATTTCAATTACAATTTCCTATTTAACTTATGGATTATATAGACTTCAGGCAGCTGAATAAATTGGAAAGCATAACATCAACAGAAAAACCAGCTGTCATTTTTTTCCCCAAATAACTGTGAGCTTAAGAAAATTTTAACTGATAGTCCAAGAGGATTTAACTTGGCATCTCAAAAAGTAATTCATTAGTTTTCTGGAACAATAAAAGAAGCAAAAATAGCCAACAATTCTCCACTTTTCCATAACTGTCAATTTTACACATCTGTTTTAAAATAAGAGCTTCTGGGTGTTACTTCCCCAGCATTGGAGTTATCTGGACACCTGTGTTCTGCTTCGAGCTCTGGACTGGCTGACTTTGTGACCCGGGACAAGCCACTTCCTCACTCTTGGTATCTGCTTCCTCTTCTAGAAGGTCCCCAAGTTTCCATTGTCACCTGGAGCATACGTCTTACAGTGTAGTGTTGTAGGATTTCCTGACAATAGGTGACATGCAAGTTCAGGTTAAGTGATGTGGAGACAAGGAGAATTATCCAAGTCCTTGTAGCTTTCCTTGCACCCAACGGAGCAGCCTGTCCAAATGACCCCCCACCCCCATGGAGGCTTCCCCACTCCCATGAGGAGCCCGTGTTTTAGGGAAAATCAGCTGAGGCTTATTGGGCAGGGAGTCATGGCAGCAATGGATCTGGTAGCTGGTAGGGTGTGAGAATCTTTAGTTAAGACACTTCCCTCAGAAGCCGAGGGCCTGGGCATAGACCCAGTCCTGGGTGTGGCCAGCCCATAGCTGATCCTGTTTGCCTTCTGGCCAGAAATATCAATAATTTCAGCAGGGCTGGAGATTACAGACTGCAAAGCAAGGAATTTTCACATTTGATATTTTAAGCATTTGTAACATGAAAGTGACCATAACCAATTAGAGTAAAAGGTCAGTTTTGTAATTCCTTTTCTGAATACAGAAATGAGTAATGCTTTTTTTAAATAAACATTTTATTTTAGTAGAGTTTTAGATTTACAGAAAAAAAATTGGCAGATAGTACAGAGTTCCTATGCACCCCACACACAGTTTCCCCTACTATTAGCATCTCACATTAGTGTGGTACATTTGTCACAATTATTGAACCAATATGGATATACAGTTGACTCTTGAACAACATGGTTTGAACTCTGCAGGTCTGCTTATACATAATTTTTATTTTTTGCGGTACGCGGGCCTCTCACTGCCATGGCCTCTCCCGCTGCAGAGCACAGGCTCCGGACGCACAGGCTCAGTGGCCGTGGCCCACGGGCCCAGCTGCTCTGCGACATATGGGATCCTCCCGGAAAAGGGCACGAACCCACATCCCCTGCACCGGCAGGCGGACTCTCAACCACTGCGCCACCAGGGAAGCTCTACATAAAGTTTTTTCAATAAATATAGTACCTGTATTTTCATTTTATAGATCTTTAAATTAAGTGTGTGGAAAAGTTTGTGTTTGATTAGTGATCACAAACGTGGAATCTGAAAAACTAGGGTTTGAGTCCTGCTTTTACCCAAACTGTTTCAGCTTCCTGCCCTTGGGTTAGTCATTTATCAATTCCTTTCTTTTTGAGACAGAGATAGCAGTACGTGGCGTTTTCACTGTACGGGAGTCAGCATCCCTAACCCTTGCTTCGTTCAAGGGTCATCTATATTCTTATTAACTCAAGTCCATACTTTTTCAGGTTCCCTTAGTTTTGATTCGTTTCATTTTTATGTTTTATATTTTGTGTGTATTTTTCCACTTTATGTTTCACCCAGGACGGCACATTACACTTAGTTGTCACGGCCCCTTAGAGCCTCAGTTGATTAGGCTTTAAGGTGAAGTTGAAAATATCCTTGCTTGGAAACAGGCATCCTTGAGGTCCCCTCCAGCTCCAGAAGCTGTGATTTTATCTAAAAGCAATTTGTGGGAACACGGTTCTCTGAGAGCAGCCTCAGCCTGACGATGACGGTGCATGCTTAATTCTCAAGGTGGCTTTGGGCCACAGATGAAAATGATGCTCCAACAGCACCCCAAGTCTTGAAGATCTTAGGAGATGTTAGGGGCATGCAAGCCAGACACACAACTTGGAAACAGTTGACACAAAGAAAACAAGGATGACCTTCTCTCATGACACTTTGTTTTGCATGTTCTACCTTCATTCAATGCTGCAGAGAACTTTTATCACGTTGAAATTAGGCAGCTGGGGAAGGCAGTCATGTTGACACAGATGAACCTAACATCTGAATGTACTCTTTTTAAAGTATATGTTTTTATTATCATTGCTGGCTATCTGAAATATTTGGAATGAGAACCGTCTCCAGTCAAACGTTGCTGGTATTACACATTGCGTAATACGCTGAAAAGACTGTGCTTGCATCTGTATGAAAGGGTGCATTTGTGCTGTTTCCTCTTGGTGGTCTGTAGGTGGAGAAGATGCTGATGGTGAAAAAACATTCAAAGGGTTATGGGTCCCTACGAGGATTTGTTCTACAAAATAGGCACAGATCAAAAGAATATCAGTGTAACTTTGCAAAACTGCAGTCTATATTCTGGTATCCTTGAATTAGAAAGCATGAGTGAATGTAAAATGGCATGTATGTCAGACTGCCTCTGATTCATAACATATGCTTTTCAGGATAAGAATTTGTGTCTAATATCTATAGACACACACAAATATGTATGTGTACCTGTGTGTCTGTCTATAGGTACAGTTTTGTTTGTTGTTTGTTCTCGTGACTATTTTTTGAACACTCAGCTGTGCCCAGCACTGTGCTAAATGTATGATATGAGTTATCTTTCTTAAGCTTTCCCACAGCCCTGAGGGGTGGTTATCACTCCCTCTCACTGATGTCAGTATATTACTTATTATCTCAGATCTAGACTAGATGGAGACTAGATCAAAGCCTAAAGCCAGTTAAATGACCACCTGGGCTTTTATCAAACCGGTGACATAATGCTTCTAGAACGGGGGTTCTTACACTGGGTATATGTCCTGAGTTTACACAAGACTCTCCAAGGTCGGCACAGGCACAGATAGGTGTATGGAATCAGTGTCTTAATCCTTGACTCTTCCTTATGAAGTCTTTCCTGAAACTGATGTGCCCAAGGAAGCATAGCCTGTTGAGGCATCTTGAAGTTCTCCTTTTCCATCCTCACCCCCATCACAACCATGTTTATCCATGCCTGCTATAAAGGTACACTTCCATCCATCTCAGATCTCCTGGATCTGAGCTGTCAGCTATTTTCTTTTCTTTAGTGTTTACACTGATGTTTGTCTATGGTTTTACCAGATACTGTTTTGTTCTTTCTAACTTTGTTGGACAGTTTTTCCTGACAGAGAATGAATAGGATCGATACTTCTAGGAAGCGTTTAAAGCATTTGCCTCTTATAATCACTATGCTTCCATTTTTCTTGTTCTTTTCCTTTTCCACACTGAAAACAGAAAAGAAAAAAAAAAATTCATGCTGCATGAGATTTGGATCCCAACCAATCTGGTGACCATTTCCTGCCCCCAAATCAGGAGAGCCGTCTTGGGGACATGTCACCCCCTTCCTAACTGGTTAGTCCATCCTGGAACACAGTGGTTCCACATTAGAAACTATAAGAATTTTAAAAACTTTTTAGCAACTCCTAGAAGACATATGTTGGTTTTTAATTTTCTGCTATAGGACCAATCATTCTTAAAAGGGATAAATACTTTTTAAAAAATATTTTAGAACATAATCAATATAAACAGAAATCAAAATCAACAAAATACCTATGTGTATTCTAGGATTCATTCAGTGCTTCCCTTACATTCTTTGTGCTGTGTACTGCTAACATCAGGACTGTACCCACCCCCAGCCTAAGCAGACCCCCTTTTTTAAAAGAACAATCAATTACAGTACACTTTCAATCTTTCAGGCTCCTATCTCACTCTGGCTCACTCAAAAATAATATGCTAGAAAGGTAATTAATATTTGGAATTGGAGTTGAAGGGATCAAAATAAGTACAGAGACTACCGACAACCTGACACAAGTTAACTGGGTCAGCACAAGAAGCGAAAATTAAGTAACTTGACCACAATAAAAATACAATAAAAGCAAAATGTGTTTCATTTCACAGGCATTAAAAATCCATGCTTCTGATACAAAGCCATCTTAACAGAAAGCAAAATTGAGAAAATCACAAGACTAGGTGTTCATCATACAAACATTTTCATTTCAGTTTTACGTCATAGTCTTTAGAAGATGAACGGCTTTCCACCAGGATGAAAAGTGTTTGCAGAAATAGACACCATGTCTCTTTCTTGGCATTATGAATGATGGTGAAACCTGACGGTGCACTGAAGCCTAATTATTCTCTGGAAACCATGGTTGGAAGCAGCTTGAATTGGTGCCAAAGTGAGCATTAGAAACCCTGCAGGTGTCTCTCCAAATGGAACCTTCATTTTCCAAGCAATTAATGCTGATTCAAGCCAATAGGACGATAACAAGGGGCCGCACCTAGAGAAGCTTGCTGCCTCATACAACTGCTTCTGCTAGAGCAGTTCAGACACAAATCCTGAACAAGACAGCTCCTGGCGAGTGCAAGCAGCATAGAGGAGCCATAATCCTGCTCTCTGTGAGAGTCTGGGGGTCAAACAGTGGCACTTATTTATTCTGATAATTAACTCCTGGTTCCCAGGAAAGACCAGGACCCTCTACCGCTGCAACCTCTCTTCAGGCATAACTCACACATACACACACTCATGATGATCATGATAATAACAATAATAATAATAGATATTACTGAAAACCACTAAAAGAAAAATAAGAGCAAACAGCAGCCCATTGACAGCCGACATCAGGTATCGTATGACTAGAAGAATGAGATTATACCGTATAGATCACATCTCAATTTAACTCATTTTCTGATTTGAGAACCTAACACCCACATAAGGTAGGGTTTCTATTTCTGGTGGAATCTTAACAACAGCAACAAAAATCTATGACTCATTCATCAACAAGTATTTATCAACCCCCTAATTTGCACCTGATTACTATGCAGTTCTGGAAGACAACATAACAGTGATCAAAACAGACCTGCCTCGTGGTGTTTACAGTAGTGGGAGTGAGAGACAGTCTCCGGTTACACAAGTCGATGCATGGTATGTGTATGCTGATAAAACCTAATAATGTTTGGTATGTCCATGGTGTTGTGTGCTACGGCTAAAAAGGAGTTGTGTAGGAGCCAAGGAGTGCTGGTGTGGAGGTCGGGGATGGGGTTGCTCAAATGTCCCCCTTGGACAAGTGGACCCTTGAACACAAATCTAAGGGAAGTAAAGGAATAACTGCTCCCATAACTGGGGACAGAGCTGTCCAGGCAAAGGGCGTTGCGAGGCTGGGGGCCTGGAGGCATGATGGCCAGACTGTCTGAATAGTAAGTATGTGGAAGCAGAGAGAACAGGGGTGAGCGCAGATGTGGGAGAAGGAGTCAAGGGGTAGAAGGTGATAGGAATTGCGAGGAAGATAGATAACCTAACCTTGTAAAGACCTCAGCTTTTCATGCGGTGAGGTAGAAGCCAGCCACGGCAGGTCTATGAGCACAGGCATGGCAGGATCCAGCACCTCATGCCCCAAGCATTAAAACCATGGAAGCATTACAATATGGAGACCCCCGATGCAAATAGGAACGAAGTACTGACCCCTAGAGGTAGATCCAAGTTTTGTTTGACTTGAAACTCCTAATTTCTGAATGCGTGGGATTTCTATAAGATAAAAGGATATGCAGTTAGTAATAAAAATTAGGTATAAAAGTGATTTTGTTAGAACAAAAAAAGAAATCATATCAAATTTCAAAAAATTATTTTAAATAACACTAAAGAGTTTCGAAAACATTGCCTTCTTAATTAAGTGCATGATACACCTCTGTTACTCTTTTTGGGAGGCGAGCAGGAGTGAGAGGGTAATATTTTTGACTGAGTACTTTTCATCACCTCTTTATATGACAATTTAGGAACATTTTTTTCTGTGGAGAGAATTAAAAGATAAACTAGTCACTTCTCTATTTTATGAATTGAATGGTGTCCTCCAAAAAAGATTATGTTGAATTCCTAACACCCAGTATTTCGAAATGGGATCTGATTTGGAAATAGGATTGTTGCAGATATAATTAGTTAAATTAAGATGAGGTAATACTGGAATAGGGTGGATCCTTAAGCCAGTATGAAGGGTATCCAAGCGAAGACACAAAAACACAGGGATAAGACCATGTGAAGGGGGAGACAGAGACTGGAGTGATACTGCTCCAAACCGAGGAACATTTGGGGCTACCAGATATTAGAAGAGTCCAGAGAGAATCTTGCTCCAGAGGCTTCAGAGGGAGCATGACCCTGCCAACACCGTGATTTCGGACTTCTGAAATTTCTCCAAAGATGTGAGACAATAAGTTTTTATTGTTTTAAGTCACCCAGTTTGTGGTACTTTGTTATGGCAGCCCATGGGAATTTATTTATCTAGTATGATTAATCAAAATTTGTTTTTCTATTACAGAGATTTTAGGAAACATATTTTTTAGCTTTGCAACTCAATAATGGTAACATGATGAAAATGTTTCTTATTGTGTTGAATTTGAGAAAACCTCTAACAACTCTCCCTCATATTGACCTGTTAGAGATGATTTCATGTGATTTCTGTGTGTATGTATGCATATACATGTATTTTTTAAACACACTGCATTATTGGAAAGTTTTGACATGAAAAACTTCTGTTTTGACCAGGTATCACTGAGAAATCCTTCGTTTAAAATTCTGCATGTCTGATGACCGAAGGATTTTACGCAGATTAACTATAGGCTCTGTGGACTTCAAGTCTTGTTTCCTTTCCTTTTTTTAAAATTTATCATAGTGCCAGGGACATGATTTACATTCACATTGCGGTACCACCTTTGGTCAGGCATGTTCGTAACGAGATGCTTGGTAAGTTGGTGCAGTGGGTGGTGGAAAAATTCCTGAGAGCCATTTCTGCCCTCGGAATAGCTTCAATACTTTGCCTCTACCCAGGAAATAGTCGACTGAGAGCCATAATAAACACACAGCGCCAAACTCAAACTATAGGTACCTCAACGTAATTTGCCCTTAACTAGATCCCAAAAATGTCTTTGGACATTAGAGTACTTCTAACCAGTAGGTGGAATATGAAAGAGGATAAATTAAAGCGGAAAGAGGCAGCAGTCTTGACCAATCGGAAGTCAATATCTTACATGAACAACTTGTACAAAACCATATGAACCATATTTTGTTATAGTTCTGTCCAGGGCCTTGGAAGGTCCCTTGTGCAAGTGAGAGCTGGTGTATCTTGTGTCTCATTAGCTTAATGGTAAATCTGCTTTTGTGTCTCCTACTTGCTGTTAGGGACCTGCCGAGTGTGATGGTTAATTTTGTGAGTCAACTTGACTGGGCAAAGGGATGTCCAGATAGCTGGTAAAATTATTTCTGGGTTTATCTGTGAGGGTATTTCTGCAAGAGATTAGCATTTGAATCAATGACTTAGTAAAGAAGATCATCTTCCCCAGTGCAGGTAGGCATCATCCAATCTGATGAGGTCCTGAAAAGAGCACAAAGGTGGAGAAAGGTTAAATTCTTTTTTTTTTTTTAAGATTTTTTTGATGTGGACCATTTTTAAAGTCTTTATTGAATTTGTTACAATATTGCTTCTTCTTTTTTTTTTTTTTATTGCTTCTGTTTTATGTTTTAGTTTTTTGGCTGCGAGGCATGTGGGATCTTAGCTCCCCGACCAGGGATCGAACCCAGACCTCCTGCATTGGAAGGGGAAGTCTTAACCACTGGACCTCCAGGGAAGTCCCAAGGTTAAATTCTTGCTTTTCTTCTGAGCTGAGACATCCATCTTCTCCTGCCTTTGGGCATCAGAGCTCCTTGTTCTCAGGCCTTTGGACTATGGGACTTACACCAATTTCCCCCACACCCCAGTTCCCAGGCCTTTAGTCTCAGACTGGGAGTTACACCATCAGTTGGGACTTGGACTGCCTTATAGTATCAGCATTCCGAATTCTCCAGGTTGCATGGCATAACTCAGCTTCCATAATGATGTAGGTCAATTCCCATAATAAATCTCTTCTTAAATATCTCTACATATGCTATTGGTTCTGTTTCTCTAGAGAACCCTGATCAATACACTCCGTCTTGTAGATTTGCCTTGTCTTTCAATTTGGCACAATATTTCTCAAAACACAGTGTGTGTAAGAGTCACTGTCCAGGGTTATATCTATGAGACACGTATTTTGTAAATAATGTAAGGGATGTTTTCAGGTAGTCATCAGAAGATAACCCCCATTTCATGTAGGTGAAACTCCACAGCTAGTCCCTTCTAAAACCAGATATTTCTACAATTAAGCAGTAGAATATGAACTCTAAAAAAAATGATATTAGATCAACAAATTTAAAAATAAGACTCAGAAAAGGGGAAATCCTCACTTACCGATATTACAAGAAGCAACTGACCTTTGCCTACCTTTGTCTTTTAAGTGATAAAACCTTGTAAGAGGGAACACTTTTTCAAGTCCTTTTACTGGATAAATAAAGGCTGGATATTCAACATTAAGGATCAGATTATTCATTGAAAAAGTTACATTTTTATGATATGTGAAAGTAACTGTCTCTATTTAGTATTTATAACACTATAATACTATAAGAAATGTTTTAGTCTAAAATGTCTTTTGTTAAATGAGGAATTAAACAATGTAAGTAGTTCACCCAAGGTCACATAGTGAGGTTCTTTTTTTAATATCTGCTAATGGTAACAAACAAACAAATAATTTCAGAAATTATATAGTTCCCAGCAATTACCAAATGCATCCTTGATCAGTGAGAAAACTCATTTTCTGCAGTTCAAATTCAGCCACAATGCCTGTGGGACCTGTAATTATAGTGACTCATCCTTGAAAAAGCTATTGTGAGTGGTCACTGTTCCTACAATAGTGCATTGGTTTTTGCTTATTAAATTCCCCCAAAGTTAAATCAACTTAGAGATGATGATTTTGGTGCAGAAATTATTACATCAGGGAAGTCCATAGATAAAGTGTTTCAGCACAATGGGTTTTACGTTTTTCTCGACGTTTTTTCTCTTAAGATTTTTCTCCTGCTCTTCCTCCAACCTCGTTGTTTACTTACACGGCCTTTCTGTTCAGTTGAAATCATGGGCTTCATTATTTCTATTGTGACTTTACCGAGGATAAAATACAATACAGTTACTGGATTCTTAAAAGACCATAGAAACAAATCTGATTCAAACTCTTAGTTTTAGAGATTAGGCCACTAAAACAACAGAAATGTTTTCCTCAAAATCACATTTAGGAGGACCTCCTTGGTGGCGCAGTGGTTAAGAATCTGCCTGCCAAAGCAGGAAACATGGGTTCAATCCCTGGTCTGGGAAGATCCCACATGCCGCGGAGTAGCTAAGCCCACGCACCACAACTACTGAGCCTGTGCTCTAGAGCCTGCAAGCCACAACTACTGAAGCCTGAAAGCCACAACTACTGAAGCCTGCAAGCCATAACTACTGAGCTTGTGCTCTAGAGCCCGCGTGCCACAACTACGGAAGCCCATGCACATAGAGCCCGCGCTCCGCAACAAAGAGAAGCCACCATGATAAGAAGTCCGCGCACCTCAATGAAGAGTAGCCCCCGCTCGCTGCAACTAGAGAAAACCCACGCACAGCAACGAAAGCCCAATACAGCCAAAAATAAAATAAATAAAAAATAAATTTATAAAAAAAATTTTAAAAAGAATCACGTTTAGGGAATATGGACTAGAACTTAAACCACCTGATATTTATCCTGAATCTCTCCCATGTGTTACGTTGCTCTTCAGTGTCAGACAGATAGGTCAGCCTTCCTAAAGCTTTGGTTTCATGCTGTTGTCCTTATTTCCTCCAGGATAAAATTTGGACTTCTAAGCCTGGCATTCAAGACTCACCCCAATTTGGTTGAAGTTATTGCAGTAAGCTAATCATATGCACCATTAGTCCTCGGCCTAGTACACTCCTGAAGTCAGTTTGATCTTTTCCTGTTCACAGAACACACCCTGCTGTCTGTGCTAGGTAACAAAATAGGTCAGAAAGGTCTATAAGACTGATGAGAATGCCACATAAGCAAGACGTTAAGGCAAAGAATTTTACTATTACATCAGTTAACAGGGAGGAGTAAGTTCATAAAATCGAAAAATCAATGGGCTCTGACTCAGAGAGCCCTTATAGTGCCGTAAAACAGAAAATTGAGAGGTAGAAGAAAATATTATTTAAACGGGCTGGCATCAAGATGTCATCAGTTATAAAAGCCAAGTGGCCCCAGGATGGAGATAAATTCTAAAGGAGGGTGTCAAGATCAACCTTCAAAGTTCTGAATAGAAAGTGGAAACGTGTACGAAGTTAACTCTTCATAAAGATGTGTAGATCTGCATTCAAGTCATCAGATAGAACTGAATGAGACGGGTAAGAACATGAATTCTAGAAAGGGAGACAAGGATAAAGACCCAGGTCCAGGCTCTGATAACAAAGTGCCACTTGTTGACAACAAGACTATGGCAGTTGAAACAGAGACAGTGACACTTTTCACTCTGGTCTTCTCAGTCCTACGTAATCAAAATCGGCAAGTATTTCCTGATGGGCAAAGAAAGACAATAATTTTTTCCCCAATACTTCTGGGTAGCCAGGGGTCACAGCAGAAGTTTGAAGCAAACAAATCTAAACGCACACGTACTCACATTTAAAGACAGCTGTGCACCAACCATTTCCCCTTCTCCCTCTCTATCCAAGCTCTACCTTCTTTTGTTGTTTGAGGTGAGGGGATACATGTACACTATTATTTTGTGCACATGTTCATCCTGCTGGTTTCATCATTGATATCTGCATTGTTTTAACATCATTCACATAGTTCCTTCAGAGAGGAGATTCAAAAGGAAAACTAAAACCTATAAAGAGCAAGACCCAAGTTCAGTTTATTTAAGTGTGCTGATATTTGGTTTCAAAAAGAAAGTAGAGCTCTTCCAAGTTTATTGGTATTGAAAAGTATATAATTTGGGGAGATTTCCATCACCCCTGTATGTATACTCAACACAGTCACAGAGAAATGAGGTAAAGCCAGAAACTTAAAAGCAGGGCTCTACATATAGACTGCTTTAAAAAAAATTATTGCTAACGGTCAGAAGAACACAAAAGAGCAGGAAGAGAAGAACAAGAGACATTTATGAGAAATATTCATAAAATAGACAAAGTACCAATAAAAAGTATTACCTCTAGTTTAAAGGAAACCATAAGTAAAACCTCATGCTAAGACATGGCTACCTAAACTGTCTTTTATTTTTTCAGTACGCAGCCCTCTCACTGTTGTGGCCTCTCCCGTTGCGGAGCATAGGCTCCGGACGCGCAGGCTCAGCGGCCATGGCTCACGGGCCCAGCCGCTCCGCGGCATGTGGGATCTTCACGGACCGGGGCACGAACCCCTGTCCCCTGCATCGGCAGGCGGACCCTCAACCACTGCGCCACCAGGGAAGCCCCTAAACTGTCTTTTGAAATGGAAAAAAAAAATGGGGAGGTATTAATTAGATCTCAGTAGTATTTGTTGGAAAAAGCATCATAAATTTTTCATATCAACAGTGCATTATATTTATTGTATAAAAACCGTGGCTCTATTCTGTTCAATACACAGAGATGCTTATATTTTAAATATTAAAAAGTAACTGAGATACTTAGGGTAATGAGTAAACCCCCAATTTCTTAGGTATCACTATGATGTTAATTTTTCGTTTTCTGCTAAGAGTTAGAATTTTAAAAAGCAGCCAGTTCCCTCAGAGTTATAAAACCACATTCATCTGTAAGGTGAGACTTCCCTTGTTTGTCTTTGCACAGGAGTTGTATCCCACTGACTCGCAGCATTATTCATGCTGTCTCCAGCCAGCACTACAGAAGGATGGCCTTTTGCCCTCAGGCCAAGCTCAACTCAGGCAAAATTAGTATGTACAAGATGAGCACATCAGTTTGGGGCAAGAGGCCTAATAGAATATGAAAGGAAGGCACATGCTGGGTTACCTGCTTCAAACTGTCTGGACTCCTGTCTTTCCAAGGGTATTTGGCAGACATGTGGAAGTATTAACCGAACTAAGATTTACTGTCTCGTCTCTCCTCGCTGTCTGCTGTACACTTCTTCCACGAGGCAAATCTGTTTTCTGCCTTCAGTCTGTCTGATAACCAAAAGAGAAGGGAAGAAGCAAGAAGAGAGCCAAAAGCTCTACACAGGTTTTTAATCAAAGGGAAATAGCCGTTCCTGGTTGGATCCAAATACAGAAATTTTTAAGAGAAAAAGAAAAATAACTGTTATCTTTACAATCTCTCTCGCTAGACTTTATTTGTAGTCCTTTGAAGAGACTCTATTTCCTTATTTGCCAAACTGGCCTATTTTAAGGGCTCCTTCTTGAGTCCCTAAAAGAACAGAATGTCCTGTTCATTTACATACAGTAAACAGATGTTTCCTCCAAACAGCACGAAGTTGGGAAATAATTCTGAAACTCAATCCATTCACTGAAGCTTTGAAAAACCTGGCTAACAAGAATCCCCAAAGGATGAACTGCCAGTTGTTTATATGAGCAGATTATGTTATAAAAACATGTTTATGAAAGACCATTCATCTTTTGTCTCCCGCATACTGAGCTTCAGTTTAACTACAATTTCAGAGACAAGCGTTATGGGCTTCTATTATTTATCTATTTGTGTTGCGATAAAACTGGGATTCATAAACAGACTGGCAGTATACATGTCAAACTTACTTTACTGTCTTGGTTCAGTTCTACTTCAGAAGTTGAAAATAAAATCTTAAAGAGAAATATTGTCTTCCAGAAGTCATTGTCTAATCTTCATTCATCTGGCAGAGATCATTTCCTCTCTGTGTCTCTCATTCTGTAAATTAGGAAGAAGAAAAAGAATTCTTCCAACTGTTCTGGGATTGTTGTTTTCATTCCCATCAATTATCTTGGCCAGTCAGCCATGTGAGTATTCTCTAAATCCCAGATGGAACAATAGTTTGTACCTTGATGTTGAACATTAACAGATCCTAAAGTAGTAAGCAACAATGGATATAAAACATAGAGTAGATGGAATAATTGCTCAGGTCTCTGTAGGTTTTGTTTTGTTTTTAACAACTTAGCAAACTAAGTTGTGCAAAGTCTAGCAAACCTAGAAGTGCAAACTAATTGTAAAACGGAGCAAGCTTCCTGAAACTACCTTCCCCACCCCATATCTGACCCCATATCAGAGGAAGAAGACAAATCCTGGAATAATCTTAAAATGAGATCCCTAGCCGAAGTACGTTTTGGACTTTCAGGTGGTTTCCCAAGATGGTCTCAATTCTAGAAATTTCCTGATACTTAGTTGTTTCACCAAGTGGCAGGTTAGTACTTGCTTTATCGGTGAGGCAGCATTGAAGATTAAAAATGTAGAATAAAAAACCCAATCTTGGACACAGCCAAAAAGTAAATAACCTGTAAATAACCCTAGTGCCAACATTGCTTGAGATCTATGAGAAGACATCACTTGACTTTTCCCAAGCTACAGAAGAAAGGCTAGAATACTCTGAGGTGAAAAGTCTATAGTCACATTGCTTTTATTAAAATGAGATTACTTTGCAGGCATTTATTAAGCACCTACTATGTTTCTAATACTATTTTAGATGCTGGGAATATAGTCACAATCAAAACACAAATTCTTTACTTTCTAGCTGGGGGGAGACAAACAATAAACAATAAAATATAAGATACGTTAAATGGTAATAAGTGCTCAGGAAGAAAAAGTACATCAAGGAAGTGGTATATAAAATGTCAGTGGGTAACACTTGAGACAGGGTGGATTGGGAGGCTTCCCTGAATGGGGGATTTTGAGTACAGCCTGAGTCCTTCCCAACATGAAAGGGCTCTGTGGATGTTAACACAAGAGTGCTCCATACAGAGGAAAGTAGGTGGAGAGGAAAGGCCCTGGAATGCTCAAGCGACAGTAAGATGGTGCGGTGGTCGCAAAAACACCATGGCTGGATTTCCTGCTGTGGTGGCAATAGTTGGCTACAGCCCCAGCTTTCGTTCCCCCTGGATTCCCACCATGTTCACACTGAAGCCTCGCTTCCCGTAGGCTGCTCCCAGCCAATGACTGACCACGGTGAGGGCAGGAGTGCAGGCCCCGACCTGTGGGATGGGGACTCCTTTCATTATACTTTGAGGACTTTGAGGACTTGTGAGGATTCCCCATCAGCCTGGCCAAAACTTTCTTAGACTGACTCAGAGTCTGACACTATTCTAACCCAATTCTCTTTCCTCTCCTGTATCAGACCTGCAGACCCGGTGTGAAAACTCTGCCTACTTACTCCTTCTTCCTCCCCTTAATTCTCAGGCATTTTGAGAACTGCAGAATTCTCTGCAGACCCATATCAACACTGTCCAAACTCCTGCACAAAGAGACTTGACTAAACCCTAGCATGACTTCTAGCAGCATAAGGTGTGTCTCTAGGATAACCCTAGCTCCCTACTAAAATGCCTGCCTGAGAAAACTCAACACTGCCAGGAACATTTACTATTTGTTCTAGCCAACAGCTGATGATAGGTCCAGATCACCCTTACTTAGATTTACTGGAAAGGGCTTACAGTTGTGACTATGTATCTTATGCAACTCAGAAGCATCTTTCTCTAGGACCTGAAAGCCATTCCTTTGCAATGTTATCATCAAAAAATAGGACCTCTGCCTCCCAGGTTCTGTGGGGTGATAGATTCTTAACTTCAACAATTGCCGGCCAACAAACACAGCTGGCCTAATCACATTGACACTGACCAACCCTTTGTGATTTTTCACTTTCTGACTCTCTTGAGCACCTGCTCTCCTCTCTCTTTTACTCTCCCTTTAAAACCCAAGCAGAATTAGAGACACAGACATAGAGAACAAATGTCTGGATACCAAGAGGGAAAGGGGTGGGTGGGAGGAACTAGGAGATTGGGATTGACACATATACACTACTGATACTATGTATAAGATAGACAACTGATGGGAACATACTGTATAGCCCAGGGTGCTCTATTTAATGCACTGTAGTGTCCTAAATGGAGGGAATATATATGTATATGTATATGTATATGTATGGCTGCTTCATTTTGCTGTGCAGTGGAAGCTAACACAACATTGTAAAGCAACTATATTCCAATAAAAATTAATTTTAAAAAATATTCAAAAACCCCTGTACAAATCTGAATGGAGCTCATCTATTTTCCCTACTGCCAGCAGTTACTGAATAAAATCCGTTTTCATCACTTTAATTAATGTCCAGCTGTGCTTATCTTTGACAATCTCCACCAATAAATCTCTTGTCCATCTTATTTCATCTTGAAGTCTTCTTCTTGAAGAAACTAAACTAACACAGGAGCCCAGTGTGGCTGGAGTCTCTAAAAGTGGGCTAGGGATGGACGGATGAAGCCAAGGAAGCAGCAGTGGATCAGGTCATGGTTAGAACTGAAACCTTTTATTTTGAGTGAGATGATGATGAAATAAAGAGTTCTGAGTAGAGAAGTGAAATGAACTGTCTCTATTATTTTTAAGATTCTTCTTAGATGTGGACCATTTTAAAAGTCTTTATTGAATTTGTTACAGTATTGCTTCTGTTTTATGTTTTGGTGTTTTGGCCACAAAGCATGTGGGATCTTAGCTCCCGACCAGGAATCAAACCCACACCTCCTGCATTGGAAGGCGAGGTCTTACCCACTGGGCCACCAGGGAAGTCCCTGTCTTGTTGTTTTTTGTTTCTTAAAAAAAACAGGGTTTGTCTGGCTGCTCAGGGGAGGCAAGACCAGGAGTTCGAGGGGATGCTACAGTAATAATCAACAGGAGGGGTGTCTTGTATCAGGGTGGTATCGGTGGGGGTAAGGGGAGATGGTCAAACTCTGGATATATTTTCAAAGCAGAACTAAAAAAATTTGCTGATGGAACAATTGTGGAGTTTAGAAGTAAAAGAAAGGTCAATTGAGAAAATAAGGCTATCAATTTGAGCATCTAGAGGAATGAAGTTATGAGTAAGTCTGCAAGAGGATGTGTTTTGGAGCAGAATATCAGGAACACAGTTTGAGCCATGATATGTATATGTATATATGGCTAAAAAGTATCTGAAAGTATTATCTCTTAGTTGCACAGGAAGATTTCCAGTTGAGGAAATGAAGAGATAAGTGAGAGAAGAAGTAAAACATTCTCAGTAATGCAAATAACCAAGGGAGAACAGCTAAAATAACATGTTATTTGTTCTCAGTTAACAATTGAAATTTAGCTCCAGATGAAGATCACTGAATTTGCAATTTGGTAACGTGTTGTTCTGATGGGGATCCCAAAGCATGAGCAATGGATACATTCTGTCTGGGCTCCAAATAGTCTCTCTGTTCAAACCCCAGAGATATCCACAAACATCAACAACCCCCCTTCAGCACAAATTAACTTGTCAGGATGGTTCATCTTAAGCAATATCTCAAAATCTCATTAAGTTAAATGTTAATTTTTTGGTATCTTTATTTATATAGTTTATTTTCTCTAAAAGTTATTTTATAATACTTTTGATGTCACCCTGTAATCTATAATTGAATCCCTCGCTTATGCATCCTTGAATGTTTCTTTATCAACCCACCCTCAAAGTCTTAGTGTAGAGTTAAGATTTATTGCCAGTAAAGTGTCTCCAACCTTAACCTTGTTTTAATACTGGGCGTCATCCGTTCCTCCATATCTCAAAAAAGTAATTTATTCACTTGATCTGGAATATACAAACTAAAAAACTTTATTTTAAATCTTATTCCTCCTATCTAAAATAAAAAGAATAATAAATTCAACAGTTCTCTTAACTAGCTTAAAAATGGATTCTACTGAATAGAATATTATCCCGCATAACCCGTGGCTTATTTTATTGTCAGAAAGAGGTCACTCTTCTTTTAACTGCTCGCTATTAATTGTTATTTGATTTGTAACAGTATGATATTTAATAAGGGATTTGAAGTTAGAGACATTGGTTAAAATATTGGTCTACCACTTTTGAATAACATTTCATAAACTTCAGTTAAGATGGAATATCAAAACTGTGAAGTTTGTTCAACATAATTCATGGCTAGTGATGAAGGTAGAGGACCCTCACCAACCCAGCTGAAGAAAAACAGTAGCTAAGGCAATGAGCATAAAACAGCATCAAGGAAGATTTAACTCTTACAGCTGGAGCCTACGCCACAATAACTTAGACATTGGAGGTGAAACTTTGAGCAATATCTGTGAACCCAGAGAACCAGACTGTAAACCTGAAGAAACAAGATAGAGAAAGCTCCACTGATGTGCTGATAAGCCATAGTGAGGTAAGGTTAGCATCATAAACAATCAGGGAAGGAGAGGGAAGAAAATCTGGGTGAGTGCTCTGTGGCCTCATGGTCAGGGAGAAGAAGACTCTGGATTACAGATGATACAACATCTGAAGGAGCATCCAGGGGTATTTCCTAAAAGATTTCAGTGTGTGAGTCAGTGTAAGTCCTCTCATACTTCTCATAACAAAATAGTCATCAAGATATACACACTATTGGGCTTCCCTGGTGGTGCAGTGGTTGAGAGTCCGCCTGCCGATGCAGGGGACATGGGTTCGTGTCCCGGTCCGGGAGGATCCCACATGCGCGGCTGGGCCCGTGAGCCATGGCCGCTGAGCCTGCGCGTCCGGAGCCTGTGGTCTGCAATGGGAGAGGCCACAACAATGAGAGGCCCATGTACCACACACACACACAAAAAAGATATACACACTATTATGTATAAAAGAGATAACCAACAAGGACCTACTGTATGGCACAGAGAACTATACTCAATATTCTGTAATAACCAATTAGGGAAAAGAATCTGAAAAAGGATGTATATATATATATATATATATGAAACTGAATCACTTTCCTGTATACTTGAAACTAATACAACACTGTAAGTCAACTATGCTTCAAAAAAATAAACAGATAGAGAAAGCTATTTAACAAGATCAATTCAAACTAAAATATGCAATTCCTCATCTAGGAATTTATTCTAGATGTGCAATGATAGGACACTGATTAAGTGCATTATGACATAATAGATACATAATGTGCAGTAGAATATAATACAATAGTTAAAAAGAATGTGAAAAATCTTGTATTTCATAATCAGTATTTTGTAATAACTGTAAATGGAGTGTAACTTTTAAAATTGTATAAAAATTTTTTAAAAATTTAAAAGCATAAAATAAATAAAGACTGCCCATAAGAAGACAGTCACAAATGAGTTAAAATAAATACCATAATAATAAGTGATCAATAGCAACATTTACAGTTATTGGTTATAATAATGTATATGTTTAATTCTTACAATAACTAGTTTACCAGTAAAACACCACATATCATATTAAAAAAAAAAAATTGTGGAAAGTCCCATATGGTTCAAGTGGAGAAAGTAAGCCACAGTGTAATACAGTCTGGAGAGAAAATCAAGGGCCAGTGAGACAGAAATATTAGGTCATATTAAAAAATTTGGAAGCTATTAATTGACTTTTACCCAAGGAAAGTTTAAGTACAGATTTAAACTTTTAAAATTTACTGGAAGTAAAGATAAAAATAATTTATTGGAGCTGGGCAAAAATTGATGCAAAGAGATTAGCTAGAGGTTATCACAATATTTTAGGCAACACAGGAGGGTGGCCTGGACTAGGTAAGAGGATTAGGGTTAGAAAGAAGTAGGTGTACTTGATTTGCAAATATTTTCTCCCATTCTGAGGGATGTCTTTTCGTCTTGTTTATGGTTTCCTTTGCTGTGCAAAAGCTTTTAAGTTTCATTAGGTCACATTTGTTTATTTTTGTTTTTATTTTCATTACTCTAGGAGGTGGGTCAAAGAAGATCTAGCTGTGGCAATGGACAAAGGATTAATCTTCAGAACATATAAATAGCTCATGGAGCTCAATATCAAAAAAACAAACAAACCAATTAAAAAATGAACAGAAACTTTTGTGTCCAGGAGTCCCACTGGGTCCTGCTTGATTTCAGTAGGGGTTTGGAGCCAGGCAATTTACATGCATTTATTCTCCCAACAAAACCGAGTGCTAACCCTGACTCTGTTCTGAAGATGGGTAACAGGTTCAGAGAGCCGTGTGTCTGACAGGGTCTTGGTGTTCCAACTGGGTGTCAGGCCTGAGCCTCTGAGGTGGGAGAGCTGAGTTCAGGATATTGGTCCACCAGAGACCTCCTGGCTCCATGTAATATCAAATGGCAAAAACCCACCCAGAGATCTCCATGCCAATGCTAAGACCCAGCTCCACTCAATGACCAGCAAGCTACAGTGCTGGACACCTATGCCAAACAACTAGCAAGTCAGGAACACAATCGAATCCACTGGCAGAGAGGCTGTCTAAAATCATAAGGTCACAGACGCCACAAAACACACCACCGGATGCTGTCCTGCCCACCAGAAAGAAAAGATCCAGCCTCATTCTCCAGAACACAGACACCAGTCCCCTCCACCAGGAAGCCTACACACCCACTGAACCCACCTTGGCCACTGGGGGCAGACACCAAAAACAACAAGAGTCACACACCTGCAGCCTGGGAAAAGGAGACCCCAAACAGTAAATTAAGAAAAATGAGAAGACAGAGAAACACAGCAGATAAAGGAGCAAGGTAAAAACCCACCAGCCCAAACAAATGAAGGGGAAATAGGCAGTCTTCCTGAAAGAGAATTCAGAGTAATGATAGTAAAGATGATCCAAAATCTTGGAAACAGCATGGGGAAAATACAAGAAACAATTAACAAGGAATTAGAAGAACTAAACAGCAAACAAACAATGATGAACAGCACAATAAGTGAAATTAAAAATTCTCTAGAAGGAATCAATAGCAGAATAACTGAGGCAGAAAAACGGATAAGTGGCCTGGAAAATAAAATAGTGGAAATAACTACCACAGAGCAGAAAAAAGAATGAAAAGAATTGAGGACAGTCTCAGAGACCTCTGGGACAACATTAAATGCACCAACATTCAAATTATAGGGGTCTCAGAAGAGGAAGAGAAAATAAAGGGACTGAGAAAATACTTCAAGAGATTATAGTGGAAAACTTCCCTGATATGGGAAAGGAAATAGTCAATCAAATCGAGGAAGCACAGAGTCCCATACACAATAAACCAATAGACATAGACTGGCTGAATGGATACAAAAACAAGACCTATACATATGCTGTCTACGAGAGACCCACTTCAGACCTAGGGACACATACAGACTGAAAATGAGGGGATGGACAAAGATATTCCATGCAAATGGAAATCAAAGGAAAGCTGGAGTAGCAATTCTCATATCAGACAAAACAGACTAAAATAAAGGTTATTACAAAAGACAAAGAAGGATGCTACATAATGATCAAGGGATCAACCCAAGAAGAAGATATAATAATTGTAAATATTTATACACCCAACATAGGAGCACCTCAATACATAAGACAAATGCTAACAGCCACAAAAAGGGAAATTGACAGTAACACAATCATAGTAGGGGACTTTAACACCCTACTTTCACCAATGGACAGATCATCCAAAATGAAACTAAATAAGGAAAAACAAGCTTTAAATCATACATTAAAAAAGATGGACTTGGGCTTCCCTGGTGGCGCAGTGGTTGGGAGTCCGCCTGCCGATGCAGGGGACGCGGGTTCGTGCCCCGGTCTGGGAGGATCCCACATGCCGCGGAGCGGCTGGGCCCGTGAGCCATGGCCGCTGAGCCTGCGCGTCCGGAGCCTGTCCTCCGCAACGGGAGAGGCCACAACAGTGAGAGGCCCGCGTAACGCATAAAAAAAAAAAAAAAAAAAAAAAAAAAAAAAAAAAAAAAAAAAAAAAAAAGATGGACTTAATTAATATGTATAGGACATTCCATCAAAAAAACAACAGAATACACTTTCTTCTCAAGTGCTCATGGAACATTCTTCAGGATAGATAATATCTTGGGTCACAAATCAAGCCTTGGTAATTTAAGAAAATTGAAATCTTACCAAGTATCTTTTCCGACCACAACACTATGAGACTAGATATCAATTACAGGAAAAAAATCTGTAAAAAATACAAACACATGGAGGCTAAACCATACACTACTAAATAACCAAGAGATCACTGAAGAAATCAAAGAGGAACTCAAAAAATACCTAGAAACAAATAACAATGAAAACACGACGACCCAAAAAATATGGGATGCAGCAAAAGCACTTCTAAGAGGGAGGTCTATAGCAATACAATCTTACCTCAAGAAACAAGGAAAATCTCAAATAAACAAACTAAACTTCCACCTAAAGCAATTGGAAAAAGAAGGAAAAAAAAAAAGCCCAAAGTTAGCAGAAGGAAAGGAATCATAAAGATCAGATCAGAAATAAATGAAAAAGAAATGAAGGAAACAACAGCAAAGATCAATAAAAATAAAAGCTGGTTCTTTGAGAAGATAAACAAAATTGATAAACAATTAGCCAGACTCATCAAGAAAAAAAGGGAGAAGACTCAAATCAATAGAATTAGAAATGAAAAAGGAGAAGTAACAACTGACACTGCAGAAATACAAAGGATTAAGTGAGATTACTACAAAAAACTGTATGTCAACAAAACGGACAACCTGGAAGAAATGGACAAATTCTTAGCAAAGCACAATGCTACGAGACTGAAATAGGTATTAATAGAAAATATAAACAGACCAATCACAGCACTGAAATTGAAACTGTGATTTAAAATCTTCCAACAAACAAAAGCCAAGGACCAGATGATTCACAGGTGAATTCTATCAAACATTTAGAGAAGGGGTTTCCCTGGTGGTGCAGTGGTTGAGAGTCCACCTGCCGATGCAGGGGACACGGGTTCATGCCCCGGTCTGGGAAGATGCCACATGCTGCAGAGCGGCTGGGCCCGTGAGCCATGGCCTCTGAGCCTGCATGTCCAGAGCCTGTGCTCCACAACGGGAAAGGCCACAAGAGTGAGAGGCCCGTGTACCATAAAAAAAAAAAAAAAAAAAATTTAGAGAAGAGCTGACACCTATCCTTCTCAAACTCTTCCACAATATAGCAGAGGGAGGAACACTCCCAAACTCATTCTACGAGGCCACCATCACCCTGATACCAAAACCAGACAAAGATGTCACAAAGAAAGAAAACTACAAGCCAATATCACTGATGAATATAGATGCAGAAATCCTCAACAAAATACTAGCAAACAGAATCTAACAGCACATTAAAAGGATCATACACCATGATCAAGTGGGGTTTAACCCAGGAATGCAAGGATTCTTCAATATATGCATATCAATCATTGTGATACACCATATTAACAAATTGAAGGAGAAAAACCATATGATCATCTCAATAGATGCAAAAAAAGCTTTTGACAAAATTCAACACACATTTATGACAAAAACCCTTGAGAAAGTAGGCATAGAGGGAACTTACTTCAACATAATAAAGGCCATATATGACAAACCCACAGCCAACATCATTCTCAATGGTGAAAAACTGAAACTATTTCCACTGAGATCAGGAACAAGACAAGGTTGCCCACTCCCACCATTATTATTCAACATAGTTTGGGAAGTATTAGCCATAGCAATCAGACATGAAAAAGAAATAAAAGGAATCCAAATCAGAAAAGAAGAAGTAAAACTGTCACTGTTTGCAGATGACATGATATTATACATAGAGAATCCTAAAGATGCCACCAAAAACTACCAGAGCTAATCAATGAATTTGGTAAAGTAGCAGGATACAAAATTAATGCACAGAAATCTCTCACATTCCTATACACTAATGATGAAAAACCTGAAAGAGAAATTAAGGAAACACTCGCATTTATCATTGCAACAAAAAGAATAAAATATCTATGAATAAACCTACCTAAGGAGAGGAAGACCTGTATGCAGAAAACTGTAAGACATTGATGAAAGAAATTAAAGATGATACAAACAGATGGAGAGATATACCATGTTCTTGGATTGGAAGAATCAAGATTGTGAAAATGACTATAATACCCAAAGCAATCTACAGATTCAATGCAATCCCTATCAAAACACCAATGGCATTTTTCACAGAACTAAAACAAATTTCACAATTTGTATGGAAACACAAAAAGCCCTGAAGAGCCCAAGCACTCTTGAGAAAGAAAAATGGAGCTGGAGGAATCAGGCTCCCTGACTTCAGACTATGCTACAAAGCTACAGTCATCAGGACAGTATGGTACTGACATTATATATATATATATATATATATATATATATATATATATATATATATATATATATATATATGTCAATGGAACAGGATAGAAAGCCCAGAGATAAACCCACACACATATGGTCACCTTATTTTTGATAAAGGAGGCAAGAATATACAATGGAGAAAAGACAGCCTCTTCTCTAAGTGGTTCTGGGAAAACTGGACAGCTACATGCAAGAGCATGAAATTAGAACACTCCCTAACACCATACACAAAAATAGACTCAAAATGGATTAAAGACCTAAATGTAAGGCCAGACACTATAAAACTTTTAGAGGAAAACATAGGCAGAAATCCCAATCAAATAAATCACAGCAAGATCCTTCTTGACCCACCTCCTAGAGAAATGGAAATAAAAACAAAAATAAACAAATGAAACTAATGAAACTTAAAAGCTTTTGCACAGCAAAGGAAACCATTAGCAAGACAAAAAGACAGCCCTCAGAATAGGAGAAAAGATTTGCAAACTAAGCAACTGACAAAGGATTAATCTCCAAAATTTACAAGCAGCTCATGCAGCTCAATACAAAAACAACAAACAACCCAATCCAAAAATGGGCAGAAGAGCAAAATAGACATTTCTCCAAAGAAGATATACAGATTGCCAACAACACATGAAAGGTTGCTCAACATCACTTTCATTAGAGAAATGCAAATCAAAACTACAATGAGGTATCACTTCACACTGGTCAGAAAGATCATCATTAAAAAATCTACAGACAACAAATGCTGGAGAGGGTGTGGAGAAAAGGGAACCCTCTTGCACTGTTGGTGGGATTGTGAATTGATACAGTCACTATGGAGAACAGTATGGAGGTCCCTTAAAAAGCCAAAAATAGAACCACCAAAAACCCATCAATCCCACTTCTGGGCATATACCCTGAGAAAACCATAATACAAAAATTGTCATGTACCACAATGTTCATTGCAGCTCTATTTATTATAACCAGGACATGGAAGCAACCTAGGTGTCCCTCGACAGATGAATACATAAAGCAGATGTGGCACATATATATAATGGAATATTACTCAGCCATAAAAAGAAATGAAATTGAGTTATTTGTAGTGAGGTGGATGGACCTAGAGTGTGTCATACAGAGTGAAGTAAGTCAGAAACAGAAAAACAAATACCCTATGCTAACACATATATATGGGTACTAAAAAAAAAATTGGTTCTGAAGAACGTAGGGACAGGACAGGAATAAAGATGCAGACGTAGAGAATGGACTTGAGGACACGCAGAGGCAGAAGGGTAAACTGAGACGAAGTGAGAGAGTGGCATGGACATATATACACTACCAAATGTAAAATAGATAGCTAGTGGGAAGCTGGTTCATTGCATGGGAGATCAGATTGGTGCTTTGTGACCACCTAGAGAGGTAGGATAGGGAGGGTAGGAGAGAGACGCAGGAGGGAGGGAGTATGGGGATACATGTATATGTATAGCTGATGCACTTTGTTATAAAGCAGAAACTAACACACCATTGTAAAAAAGTTATACTCCAATAAAGATGTTTAAAAAAAAAAATGAGCCAAAGACCTAAATAGACATTTCACCAAATAAGACATACAGATGGCCAAGAGGCACATGAAAAGATGCTCAGCATCACTAATTATTTGAGAAATGCAAATCAGAACTACAATGAGGTATCATCTCACACCAGTCAGAATGTCCATCAACAAAAATTTGCAAACAATAAATTCTGGAGAGGGTGTGGAGAAAAGGGAACCCTTTTGCACTGTTGGTGGGAATGTAAATTGATAACAACCACTATGGAGAACAATATGGAGGTTCCTTAAAAAACTACAAATAGAACTACCATATGACCCAGCAATCCCTCTACTGGGCACATACACTGAGAAAACCATAAGTCAAAAGGACACATGCACCTCAATGTTCATTGCAGCGCTATTTACAATAGCCAGGACATGAAAATGACCTAAATGTCCAACAATAAATGAATGGATAAAGAAGATGTGGTACATATATACAATGGAATATTATTCAGCCATAAAAGGAAAGAAAGTGGGTCATTTTAGAGATGTGGATGGACCTAGAGTCTCTCATATAGAGTGAAGTAAGCCAGAAAGAGAAAAACAAATATCATATATTAACACATATATGTGGAATCTAGAAAAATGGTACAGATGAACCTATTTGTAGGGCTGGAATAGAGACATAGACATAGAGAACAGCCATGTGAACACAGAGGAGGAAGGGCAGGGTGGGACGAATTGGTAGATTAGTTTTGACATAAATACACTACCATGTGTATGATCGATAGCTAGTAGGAACATGCTGTACAGCACAGGGAGCTCAGTTGGGTGCTCTGTGATGACCTAGATGGGTGGGATGGGGGGTGGTGGGAGGGAAGCCCAAGAGGGAGAGTATACAGATATACATATAGCTGATTCACATAACTGTACAGCAGAAAATAACACAACATTGTAAAGCAATTTTACTTCAATGAAATAAAGACCCTGTGTAGTCAAATAAATAAATAAATATTTTTTTAAAAAGTAAATGTATTCAGTGAGTCAGGCTTTGGTAATTTTTAGATAGAGGGAAGTGGTGAGAGAGAAGAAGTGAAGATGATGCTGAAGTTTTGGCTTTAACTAGATAATTGACACAAGCATTTCCTGACATTAGAAAAATGAAAGGCAGAAAAAGTTCAGTGGGAAATATCACTTTGGACTAGTTCATTTTGAGGTGTTCAAAGATACTTAAGTGAACATGTCACATAGACATTTGACATATTGGTTTGGATTTCCAAAAGCAGGCCATGGATTTGGCCATGGATTTGTCTGAAGACATGGATTTGGGAGTCACTGTCTACCCAATGTTTACCTTCCCCTTCTCCATTGCTAGCAAGACTCTAATTTTGTTTATTGATAATATGCCCAACTAAAAGTGCACATCTTCTCAGACTTATTAATATATAGGGTTGGTCAAATAACTCAGATTGCTCCAAAGAGACATAAAAGAAACTCTTCTAGGAACTGCAGGGAAGGTCTTTGCTTTCATGACATGAGCATAACTTTTTTACCCACTTGCCCTTCTCTTTCTTTGCCTGAGGAACCGTGATCTATCTGGAGATGCAGCAGCTATATTACAACTACATTCCTAGGATAAGTGGTAATTGAGTGACGGGAATGGATAAAACGTAAGAGAAACAGAAAGACAGTGTAAAACTAGAAGTGCATATGTTCAAAGACAAATTCTAAGAAAATTCAAAATTGAATTTTGATTAGAGGAGAAAATGCTGGATAAAAAAATGAGGATGAATAGCCAAAGATGTTGGGAAAAAATGACAGAGTGTGGAAGGAGAGAAGATGAGAAAAGAAAATGTTTTAACAAGGAAGAAATGGTCAATCATTTTAAATGCTGTTGAGAAATTAATACAAATAGTTGATATTTTCCATCTAGAAAATCCAAGATAAACAAGTGAAAATTAATAAATGTATAGAGGAGTTCAATAAGTGGATCTGATCTAGGATAACAATGAAAATCTGCCCCAGTTGAACCTTCAACCCATCCTGAAATACGAATGCCCCTTGAATATTACTTTTTCCCTTTGACTTGACTGTGCTATTTTTTTCTTTATTTTATCACCTTCCTGGAGAATCCTTTCACAGGCATTGCCAGGTAGTCAGTGATATCCGTACAATGTTATTTGTACCCTCTCAATGCCACTTGCAACTCATTTACAGCAAAATGAATTTTTAATATTTGGGATGTTTAAGTGCTTGTTTTATACTTTTTTTCCCCTGAGATAGTGAGGTTTTAAAAGTCATTATTCTGCAGAAAATCCTAGATTATCGCATAAGAAAAAATCAATCCTCATCTGACTGAGAAAAATCTCACAGCGATATTGAAATGAAGCAGATTCCCAACCAGTGTTTCATAATTTTCCTTTGTGACTACCTGAGCAAAACTTTTCCCAGTACAAGGACCATCTAAGAATATGACCACAATTATTTACTTATCATTACTGCTGAGAGACAGCTAAAAAGATGAATTGCTGGATCACTTTTATGGTTAGGGAGGATGCATTTTTTTGTTTTTGTTCTTTTGTTTTTGTTTTTGTTTTCTTGCGGTATGTGGGCCCCTCACTGTTGTGGCCTCTCCCGTTGCGGAGCACAGGCTCCGGACACGCAGACTCAGCGGCCATGCCTCACGGGCCCAGCCGCTCCGCGGCATGTGGGATCCTCCCGGACCGGGGCACGAAACCCGTGTCCCCTGCATCGGCAGGCGGACTCTCAACCACTGTGCCACCAGGGAAGCCCGGGAGAATGCATTTTATAGAGATGAATGTCATAGAACATTTATTTTTACTTCAGGCCATGCCCACTGTATGGGAGCCAATAAAATATTCATTTTCTGCTGTCCTCCCTTTTTGGGGGGTAATGGGCTGTTATAAAGGGCCATAAAGCATCGCTATGCTAAGCAGCTTTGTGACAAAGGGAGCCAACTCACCTCCTCCTCAAGTCAGGAACTAGTGTCTGTGTGGCATGATTCTGTTCCACATGTTTGATGACCAGACTAATCCCCAAGAACTGGAGAACCAGGGCCTGGTCAGCAAGGGGAGGGCACCGTGCCAATGAAGAGCCATGGTCCTGGCTGCCAGGAATTCTCCAATGTGATCACAGAAAAGATGTCCCATGTGAGCTTCTGGTTGCTTTGCCTTCTCTGCCTTTTCCCTTCAAAGTGCAATTCTGGAAGCTTAGAGAGGTGGGATCTGGTAAGTAGTGTTTTACAAGTTGTTTGGGTAGGTGGCTTGTCTTTTGGGAAAACAAAATCAAATCGGTAACTGCTAATATAATGCTGAATTCATGGTGGTTTTTTTTTTTTTTTCACTTTGTAACAAATTACCACCAACTTTGTGTCTTAACACGCATTTCAAATCTCGCAGTTCCTGTAGGTCCAAAATCCAGGCATAGCACAACTGGATTCTCTGCTCAGGGTCTCATAGGATTGAAATCAAGGTGTCCACTGGCTATTACCTCATCTGGAGTTAATTGTTCTTTCCCAAGATCTTTCAGTTCCTAATGGTTGTAGAATGGAGGCTCCTGTTTTTAAACTGTCAACCAGAGTAGCTCTCAACAACCAGAGGTCACCCCCAGGTCCTAGTTAACCGATTCCCTCCATAGGTGGTTCACTACATGGCTGTTTGCTTTCTTCCAGGCCAACAGGAGAGGACTTCTGACTTCTGAGAAGGCCTGGACACTTTTAAAGGATTTACCTAATTAGGTCAAGTTCACTCAAGAAAGCATCACTTTTGATTTACTCAAAGTCAACTGATTAATGATCTTAATTTTAGCTACAAGATCTGTTTTGCGATGTAATGTAATATAATCTCAATAATGAAATCCTATCATATTCACAAGTCCTACCAGCACTCAAGGGGATGGAATTATCCAAGGTATATATATCAGGAGGAGGGGATCTTAGGACCCTCTTTAGAATTTGGCATCCCAGACCATGCTAACCATATTTGACTTCTTGAGACAAAACTCCTCCTTACTCTGCGTTATTTTTCCGTAACACTTACCCACTGTCTCATACCATATTGTTTATGTATTTACTTATTTATTAATTATCTCCCATTAGAATGTCAGCTTCACTGGACCTGGGACTTTGTCTCTCTTGTTTCACATACAGATAGATCTGCCTGCACATAGTAGGCAGTCAATACATGTTGGTTAGTTGAGTAAACTAAAAAAGGAGTGAGTAAATGAGTGAAGAGGGAATCAAAACTGTAGGTTTTCTACATCCTGATAGGTCCCCTTTCCCTGCATGCTTCCCACAAGAAAATGAATCAAGTCCCACCAGCCCAATCTCCCTCTCCTTGGAGAATGGAGTCTTGCAGACAAGCCCCTAGATTCACACCAGTGCCAGCATGAACTTGATTTCTAACACTGCTCTGAGATTAATTATTTCACTAACCTTGCCTTTCATTTTCCTCTTCTGGTTTTAATTTCTGAATTTAATTTTACATTTTTCTCTAAATAATGCATACACAGAGCTAAAAGTATTTGATGGCACCAAAGTCATGCATACAAGGGCACACACACACACACACACGTAAGCAGGCTCTTCCTTTTCCTTCCACACATCCACTCCCAGAAGCAGCTTTGCTTCTAACATATTTAGAAATAATGAACTTCTGCTGTTGCTTCCTGACATGGCTTCTGGGGAGTATCTGCTGTGGTAGTTGAGGACTCAACTCCAGAATTCGAACATGTGGTGCAGATCCCCCAGCGGGCAGCTTCCTTTCTTTGGTATTCTTTCAATATAACAGCTTCTGCATGAGGCTGAACCCAGGAGAGGTCTGAGGCTTTAGCTCATTAGCACTGAGTTCCCAGAAGTGGTAGAATTGTGGTCTCAACCACCTGTCATGAGACGGTGACATTTCTTCAGGAGAGTTGGATTGATTTGGAAGGTTGCTTCTATCAGGCTGCCATGGAAGTAGAGGGACATCTAAACTGACATTGAATAATTGAAGCATTTTGTGACTGAGTGACTGCTAACCTGGCATTCCTTCTCTCCTGTATGTGGCTCATTTGTCATTCTCTTTATTCTCTTACACATTCTGAACTTGTTCTCCAACATGCTTCCCCAACCCTCAGATCACTGACAGCATAGGCTCCCTCTTTCCCTAGCCCATTTCTGCTCTTCTTGAGTTTTTAATCAACCTGTCATCCTTTTGATTGTAATCCCAATGACTGATATCCTTGCTCCATTGGCGTCTTGCAAGGCATTTCATTTTATGTAGCTTCTCATTTGTGTTTCAGTTTTGAAATTAAGGCATTTTGTCACACTAGGTTAAGTCATTTAATCTCTCAGATTCTCTGCTCTTTAGTCTGTAAAACCTGGATAAAACAGTCCTCTAATTACTTCACAGTGCTGTTGAGAGGGTGAAATAATATACGTAAGCATTGTTTACAAACTATAAAACACTATTCTGATGTTATTATTAGAACACAGAGATGAACACGCTGTTCTAATAATAACATCAAAATAGTGATGTTATTGAAGACCCAGGTGCAAGTGTGTCACAATCATTCCCTATGTCTTGGGCAAGTCAATTCCCATGGACTTTCATCATTCTAACTTCTATATCACTTGCTTTGACTATTTCCATGGTCTACAGTATTCATTCCCATTGGAAAATTGAGCTCTTGAACTGGATGGACTGAAGGAGGGGTCTGTCACTCCTCGATGCTTGCCACTGTCTGACAAACCAACTAGCTTCCTTTTGCTTTGACAGCTAACTCCTCTGCAGAGAACCCGTGAAGGAGGGTGCTGTGATCTGCCTGTGCTCCCCCCTCTAAATTCATATGTTGAAATCCTACGTTCCAATGTAGTGGTATTAGAAGGTGGGACCTTTGGAAGGTGATTTGATCATGAGAGTGGAACCCTTCTGAATGGTGTTAGTGTCCTTATAAAAGAGGCCTGAGAAAGACCCTTGCCCCTTCTGCCATGTGAGGACATAAGAAGTCTGTGGCCTGCAAGAGCGGACAATGATGGCACCTTAGTCTTAACTTGCAGGCTCCAGAATTGAAAGAAATAAATTTCTGTTGATTTATAAGCTACCCAGTTTGTGGTATTTTGTTATAGCAGCTCAAATGGACTAAGACAGAGGAAAATACCCAGGTTGTGTGATCTTCCCCGTAACAGACAGGCTCAGGAGCTGCTTCACAAAGATGGACCTTAGCCTTTCAGAGGGCTTGGCAGGAGATGGCTCTGAGAAGGCCACTACTAAGTCAGCACTGCCAGGCTCCACAGAGCACCCAGAAGGGCCTGATCAAGTTTTCCCTTCCTAAACGATAAAATCAGAGGAACAGCGAGACCAAACAACAATCATCAAACTTCCTTGTTAATTAGGGAGCTTGCGGAATCCCCCAGTATCAGGAAAACTAAGACTCTTGGTCCTGGCGCCCTTTCTGTCTCACATTCAAATTCTTAAGTGCTTAAAAAGTTTTCTAGTTAGTCATTCGTATATTTATCTTCCTTATGACCTTGAAAGCTTGGGCAGCTGCACCAATACAACTTTCAAGGCCAAGTTGTCTTTGGAAACTGAATGACATAGACTATCCAAAGCTAGCCAAAGGAGGAATAAGGAAAGAAAGGGTGAGAGTAGGCACGCAGTAAATATAAATACAGTGTGAAGGTCTACTTAAGCTCAAAATTTTTTAAACAGTAAAATTCTTTGACACCTGATTCTCTAATGGAAGTTTATACTGTACATTGAGAACAAGGACTGACCCTTTGCAAACATGTTCACTGAAAGTCTTTGGTGGCTGAAAATTATTAGATTAGAACACAGGAGGGACACATAGAAAGCACATCTGTTTCTGTTAGTTCATCAACACAGAGACAGACAAGTTATAAAGTGAGCCAGTGTCCATCTCTAGTGCTAAAGGAAGGAGACACCAGACAGGAATATTTCCATGGAGGTGAAAATTTCTGGCAGTAACACATTCTGCTGGATGTGGAGCAGAACAAGGGCATTGGCTGGGGATGGGCAAGATCTTTCAAATGTCTTTGATCATGATGGACTGAAAGCAATCTATTTGACCTTTTATTTTGCATTATGACCCTGTAAAACCACACACATGCATACACACACACAGACAAACAAACACACACGACTGAAACAAAAATTTATAGAACAATATTTAGCCTTGTAATATGTCATTCTGGCTTGCATTTTCTATTACATTGTCTTTCAGTTTTTATAAAATATGATGATGACAGACTACATTTGGTGTGACCCTCTGAAAAATATGTCCGGGAAAATATTCTGAGAGTTATGATGGGTCTGTCTTGCCTTCTTTGTGCTTCCTTGGAAGTGAAGTTTTGCCTTTTTGGAAATGTTGGGGTTGGGGTGGGGAGCTCTGATAGTAAATGTGTACAGTGTGATTTCAAAACTACCAAGGAGGGCTTCCCTGGTGGCGCAGTGGTTGAGAATCTGCCTGCCAATGCAGGGAACACTGGTTCGAGCCCTCGTCTGGGAAGATCCCGCATGCCGCGGAGCAACTGGGCCCGTGAGCCACAGCTACTGAGCCTGAGCGTCTGGAGCTTGTGCTCCACAACAAGAGAGGCTGTGACAGTGAGAGGCCCGCGTACCGCGATGAAGAGTGGCCCCCACTCCCCGCAACTAGAGAAAGCCCACGCACAGAAACAAAGACCCAACACAGCCCAAAATAATAAATAAATAAATAAATTTCTTTAAAAAAAAAAAAAACCACCAAGGAATCAAACCTTTCCTCATCACTTTTCAGACACATGAAATTTATCATCAGTTTCATCTCCTGCTTCAGTAGCGGTGTAACAAGCGTCTGTTGTATGTCAAGCACTTTTTTCTCTATGAAGGAACTTTGGGTGGCCATTTTCTCTTTTCCACTTTTTGATGGTTTCCTTTTTCCTAAAAAACCCATTGTCTAAAAAGGAGGATGTTTCAGAATTATTTTCAGTGACTTGGAGAAAAACTACATTGATTTCTAGTTATTCAAAATGTTTTTAGCTGATAGAAATAGACATTTAAATTGTGGCTTTCATGTTCAAGGTTTAGTTTAATATTCTGGAAAGGAAGAGGTGTGTACATGTGAGGAAACCTATAATAATACCATTTGTGTCCAAGTCAGCTTTCAAATTACATAACCCATCACCTAGACCTATCTGTCCATGAATTTCTAACATCTTACTCCCATGTGGGAAAGCAAAAATACTTCATTGGCCTTTTGCTGATAGAAAAAAAAGGCATCAATAATCGCTGGACACTTGCTAACTAATAGAATCTTGTCCTTTCTCAATTTCTAATAGTGTGTCAAGCTGTCAGCCAGGACAGAACCACATAAAATGATCTGAATCTTTTGTCTGTTTGTTTATTTTCATTGGCATATTCAGGAAAATCAGTCTGAATGGCTTGTCTTACCCGTCATAATAGCCTGATGTTTTTCAAGGTCCCATGTAATATTTAGGGGCTCATCAAAAATGTTGTTCTGGGCTTCCCTGGTGGTGCAGTGGTTGAGAGTCCGCCTGACGATGCAGGGGACACAGGTTCGTGCCCCGGTCTGGGAAGATCCCACATGCCGCGGAGCGGCTGGGCCCGTGAGCCATGGCCGCTGAGCCTGCGCGTCTGGAGCCTGTGCTCCGCGACGGGAGAGGCCACGGCAGTGAGAGGCCCGCATACCGCAAAAAAAAAAAAAAAAAAAATTGTTGTTCTTTCTCACCTTTATTACTGCACTAGCTTTTTTTGACTGGTTTCTTTCTCTTCCACATTTATCCTTCTTCATGTCCTCCAATATTCTAACTCTGTTCATTGCTACATGTAATCCTTCCTCTTGGAATGTCTTTCCTAACTTCAAGTGTTGACGTTTACCAGTCCTTCAGGGATCAACTGAAATATTGATATTCACTCAGTGATTTATTCATTCAGCAATATGTACCTATTACAGACTTATTAGATCCCAGAATTTCTGTTAAAGTCCAAGGATAGGTATACCTATAATAATAATAATAATACACTGTTGCTGTTGTTGTTATTTATTCCACACTCTCACAGTGCTTACAGTCTAGTTGGGAAGAAAAGAGAGTAAACAGGCAATTGTATTACAATGTGATGATTACCATATTAAGGGATGTACAGAGTGTTCTGAGTTTCCATACGAGAAACAATTAAAACCGGTTTATTGGAACTAGGGAAGGTTGTAGAATAAGTAACATTTAGGCTAAAACTAAGATAGATGAACAGTGGCCGGATCAGATTTGCATGTGAGAATAACAGTTTTGGCTGCTCTAAGGAAATCTTCTTAAAGAAGGGAAAACTTGAAATAAGAGGCTCTTACAGAAGTCCAAATGCAAAATGCTGATGGCCTGAACTGGAGAAGTGGCAGGGAGAGAGAGTGAACTGAGAAAGTTTGGGACATTTAGTCGTGGAATGCAGGCTTTGCTGCTGGATTGGATGTGCAGGGAGGGAATGAGGGAGGAGTGAAGCATCATCCCCAGTGCTGTGATCTGGACGATGGGTCAGTTGAGGGTACCAAAGAGAACACACAGGAGAATGCATGATTTTAAGGTGAAAAATGGTTTTAGATTTGGGAATGTTAATATTACAGTCCTTGTGGGAAAGCCAAAAGAAGTAGGATATCAAGTAGGATATCAAGATCTGAATATCAAAAGACACGGGTTTTAGTTGTGAACCTGTGAATCAACATCACTAGATGGTAATTCAAACCATTGGAATGGATAGCATTTACAGGGGCAGATAATGAGAAGAAGATTTAAAACAAACTCTAAGGAACACAAAATTTAGTAGCTCAGAAGAGTAGGAATCCCCAAATAATGAA
This sequence comes from Phocoena sinus, assembly GCF_008692025.1. NCBI lineage: Eukaryota > Metazoa > Chordata > Mammalia > Artiodactyla > Phocoenidae > Phocoena > Phocoena sinus. Next base: position 10,409,749 of record NC_045769.1, on the reverse strand, counting down.
AAAGGACCACCAGAAGGAAATGGGAAAACCAGGTGTGTTGTCACAATAGGGAAGAGGGTGCTTTAGAGAAGAAAGGGTGTGCAATGTTCCCAATGTTCCCAAGTAATCAAGTCAGATAAGAACGGAGATGTAGCATCCCTGTAAGTACTAGTTTGCCCAGGAAAGTCCCAATTTTTGTTATTAAGGCATCATTATTAGTAGCCCACCTTTCACTCTCAAAAGCATCCCATTTTGGGTGATAAATGGTAGAGTTATCATTGGTAAGGATAGTTTTAGGAGAATTGGGGAGTGCAAAAACTAGCAAAAAGTGGGTTGAGAACTGTGTTGTATAAACTGAAGTAGAAACACACTTAGCATAGATGGTTCTTTGGTTTGGCTGTGGCAGAGAGAAGGGGGGCGGGTTGGATTTAGCTGAGGAAGTCCTGGAGAAGAGGGAAAGGTGTTTACAATAACCGTGTTTAAATATTGACAGGGAAGAACCTATATGCAAAGGAAAGATAATGACCAGAAAGAAGTTTCTCAAAAGGCAAGAGGAGATAGAGTTGGAGTTACCAAAAGGCGAGCATTAGAAAATAAAATGGTAACTTTTCTATTGCATCTGAAGAGAAGGAAGAAAGGATGAAGGACTGAATACAGGTAAGTCTGTAGATATATTGGAAATTTCTATCAGATGACTTCTTTTTTCTCTGCAAGGTTACAGGCTAGATTATTTGCTTGGATTCCTTTATTCTAATATTCAAACTACGTTTTTTGAGTGTTGTAAATCAAAGCACAGTAGGGTAGCTATCATTAGCTGAATTGTGTGAGGATAAAACCTAAGATTAGCTATTTTAGGTTAGTCTCTAGGGTATATTTTCAGTGGCAGGGGTGGCGGGCAAAGGTGGGTGCCAGCAGGAGGACTAAAGGAAGTTGCTTCTATGATGACAAAGCCTGAGCTCTGAATCCCGTGTGAATCTGCTGCTATCTTTTCATTTCCACATATATTAAGGAACAAACTTTTCCAATTTCCAGCCCTTTTTTGAAAGTGGTAGGAGGTGGTGCGAGACAACACTTCAATTAAGTGTCTCCTTGATTTCCCCTTTGGAAATCCTTCCACACTTTATAAAAGAGGAGAGCATCCGCGTGTTATCACAGCCCTTCTGCATTCCAAAGAAATCACGCTCATGGTCTTACAGGTTTGAGGGTTGCATGGACATGCCAACTAATACGTAGCTTTAGGACTGGACAATATAAATTCGATTTTTTTTTTTTTGTACCAGGAATGGAAAGAATTCTGAATTTCGAGATAAAATACCTGGGCTTAAATCTCAATTTTGCTACTTAATAGTTATGTGAAACTATTAGAAAACTTCCTTAAACTCAAGCTTCTGTTTTCTCATCTGTAAAAAGAGGATATTGAGCTGTGCTCAGCTGAATGCATACAGCTTCTGTGAGAATTAGATCGGGCAATGCATATGAAAGTACTTCTAATCAAATACGAATTATAAGACCAAAAGAAGTGCCTGGGCCATCGTTACGTGCCGTGAGATATATACAGGCTCATGAAATCATTCTGATGTAACAGAGTGGACTCACGGATGGAGTAGAAAACATAAGAACAATCTAAAGTCAAATTTCAACCAGCTAGAGTTCAGTTAATCAAAACTATTAATTTATCAATCAAAGGTTTATTTGTATTTTATGTTTAGGAGAAAGACTTCCCCTCCCCATGTTCACTCTCACTCCCACACCCGACCACTAAATTCCTAGTATATAGCCCGGAATTAAAAAACAATGTTTAATACCTGAATCAACAATATCGAAGCCTTATACACAGTGAAGTTTAAATCACATTGGGTTCAGTAACTTCCACTACATTTTATTTCACAAGGCAGGGGCAGTTTTGGAGTTTATAATGAAGTTACAGTTTTTTCCCCATTAATTTTGAATCACCAAAAATGCAATGCCCTTGTTCAAGTAATCCAAGGAATTATAATTTTATTCTTGGCCATCATTAGACATTTGACAATGTTCAGGCTAATTTATTTGAATTTGTTTATATGAATGATATACATTTGGTCTACATTTTGCAATCACCATATAATCATCTCACCCTGCCTGGAATATTATTCCTCCTAAGTGGGTCCATCCAATAGTTGCAGGTAAGTACATTTCCAGCCTTGGTTTGCAGACATATGTCTGGAAGTGCATTCACTTTGAATCTCTGCTTTTGCAATCTAGAAAAGACTGTTGACATGCTTTGGAGATGGAGGCACTGTCCAATAATCTGCACCTGGCCAAACCTTTTGCTGCAAAGTCCCATGAGGATGGCAGTGCAGACCAGGCCAATTTGCCTCAATCCATACCCAAATGAAGTGCCAACTAATATGGGGGTCAAACCTTACAGCAATGAGTGAGAGTAGCTATTATGAGAAGTTTAATTCAGATGTAATTCTCTTCCCTGATGTTGCGATTTCAAATGACAATGAAAGACTCCAAAGATAGACGCAACCAACATGATGGTTATTTCCTTTCCTACTTCAGGTCTCACTTTCCCCTGTCATGTGCTCAGGAATGGGACTCACTCCATAGCTCCAGTTTGTGAATGGCAATTAGTATCGTCCAATCACGGTGATTCTATGTCATTTGCCAACAATGAATAGAAGAATAAGCAAATGACAAAAATTCTGGTCAACAAGATGTAGGTAAAAGTCTCGGTCTTCTGGAACAGGTTTTATTCATTTTTAGGAAAAGATGTAAGAAGAGGCTCCAATGTTTTCCTGCCCCCTGTGAGGTTGTGTGTGGACAGTTGTCTAAGGGTGGGATACCTGAAGTCCAGGCTGCCATTTTGTGACATGAGGGGGCACGTTGGATGGTGACTGTCAGTGTGGTGCAGACAGCAGAGTGGAGTCAAGGAAAGGAACTGGGTCCTTGATGCTGTTGTCACACGGCTGAGCAAACTGATTCTGTAACAAATAGACTCTAGGCTCACCGTTAGCAGCCAAAAATCTACCCTTAATTAATTTTACAAGAGATAATTGTAATCTTTCATTCTCAGCAAGACAGGGTTCATTGGCAGTCCTTTCATTACCTTCTGATAGAATGAATACCCACAGGTCTGCTCCATAGAGGTAAAAGGTAGCATAAAAAGGAAAAAAGTAGCAAAGTACTATTGTCATCGAGTCAGAACTTCATCAGCCCCGTCAACCTCCTGACCCTCTGAGCCAGGAGCAAAACCTCTGCCTTTCAGCTGCCCCTGCCATCCTCCCTGAACAAGGCCACCCATTACCTAGACCTCAGCTTCCCCTGTGGCATTTCCTGTTTGTCTGGTTCTCCACACAATCCCAACCTCTGCCGTGTGGTCTCATTCCACTGCCATTCACACAACAATATGGAATGGTCTCAATTTTGAGCTTGACTCATAACTTTGACAGGAGTCAATGTACTCTCTGTGTCCTCAGCGTCCACCCTAGAACCCCTAACAGTACCTGAAGATCAGAAACCTGAAACCAGAGCCTGACTGAAAGGACAGTTTTCAACTCAGACACTGCACTCCTGCACTGCTGTAGCATGAATCTTGGTGCTGTCTTGTCTTAGGTTCTCATTAATGAGCCAATTAAAACTGTCAGCCAACTTCTTACCCTCCTTTCCTGTCTCAGTCTCCAACATGTTCTCTTGATCCACATTGAGTCACTTAAGTCTTCCTCTGTTCTGATAACATTTAAAATCAATAATTAAATAACTTACTCCTGTTTTCACAAACTCTATTTAAAAATTATTGACCACTGTTTTTCTTTTATATATTATATATTAATATAGTACACATGATATAATGTAATTTATAAAATAATTTTATATTTTATGTTAAATATTATATATTATGTATATCTTATATTTAGAAGTTCTCCTGATTCCAAAAATTACCATCCTTTATTTTCCTAATGTCTTCACTCTACCATCTTTTTGTATTTCTATTGTGAGCTAACCTTCCTATATTTCCAATGCTTTTTTTTTGTTTCAACCTTTTTCTTTTGTCTTTTTTTCTTGGTCAAAACCTTCCTCCCCCATCCCAATGACACCACTACTCTTAAACAATTGGTAAGGGGTGATCATCTTCCACTGTTCTTTTTTCTAGTGTGTGTGTGTGTGTGTGTGTGTGTGTGTGTGTGTGTGTGTGTGTGTGAACATGCACATACCTGCATGAGTTAAGGGGTATTTTGAGGAAGAGAGTAAAGGAAAAAGGGGCTGTTACTCCTTACACTCTCCACATCAACCATCAACATCCTTTCTTTAGAAGTTCCAGCTGAATCAGTCTCTTTTTAGTCTTTACATGTTATTTATGTCCAAGACTCCATGACACCCTGAATGTATATTAGGAATTTGACATCAGACTCATAGTTTACATACTATTCTAAGGGTTTAACTTATTTAGGTAGACATAGGAGCCATCTAAGGGTTTGAAAGTTGAATGTGATTCTGTTATATTTGACTTTAAAATCAGTCACGCTGGAAGCTGGATTTAAAATGTATTTGAGGGAGACACATCTGGAACACAGGAGGCCCTTTGGGAGACTGTGTCAGTAATCCAGAAAATATTTGATGAGGGTTTAAATTAAGGGAATAGTATCAGAAATGAAAGGAGTGGATGAATTTAAGAAATGCTTAGATAGTAAAGTCAGTGGGGGTTAGTCATTGATTAGATACAGAGAGTGAAGAAGGCAGAATCAGAAACATTTCCCCAGGCTTCTAGCTTGAGTTATGGGTAGGTAGTAATGCCCCCCCAAAAGAAAGAATAACAGTATTGAAATAATAATAATAGCCATCATTAATTGAGCACTTACATACCAGGCATTCTCCAACATGAATTTTATTTTTTCCTTTCATCCTCACAACATCTTAAAGAGATTAAATTTTATTTTCATCTTCAGAAGAAAAATGAGAGGTACAGAAAGGTTAACTAGCTTACAGAAGTTCACGCAGGCATGGAATGAGGGAACAGAATTCATACTGAGACACTCTGACCTCAGAACCTGTCCTCAGAGTTTTACAAATCAGGGTTATGGGGACTTGAGGAGGCAAGGAGTGACGCAATGATGAGTTCCATTTTATAGATGCTGGATTTCAGATTCTAGAGTTTTTCTTAAGCAAGAGATTAGATATAAGAGTTTGAATCTCTGGATAAACTTAGAGATTTGAGAGAATCATTAACTTAACAGGAGCCATATTAGATAATATTTGAGTGGATGACATCACTCAGAGCACTATAGAGTGAGATTTAGAGTGCGCTCAAGACAGAGCCCTGAGGAACAGCAACATAGAAGGTATCAGAATAAGAGAGCCTATGAATAAGAAGGAGGCAACTGTCAGGAATGTAGAAGCAGAAGCAAGAGGCTATGCTGGGAAAGTTCAAGAAGGAGGTGAGAGCCATGCTGCTGGAGGGTCTAGTAAGATGAACCCTGAGAAACTTCCATTCGCTTCTCAATGTGAAAATCATTGGTGGTTCCATCAAAAATAACTACCCAAAACTTAGGAAAAGTGGAGAGAGCAGAAACCAGGTGTAAACAAGCTTGGAAACAAATGGGAGGTAGCCAGGTGTTAAGTCAAATTTAGATTAATTTTCCATAAGTTTATATAAGAAGAGGAGAGTAATTAGATGACAGATAAAGGATGTAGAATCAAGGGAGTTCATTGTTTGTATCATTCATTTAGGTATACATTTAGGGTGACAGAAAGTTAAATAGGCTGTTGCCTATGTAGAGAGAGAGGATGAAGACAATCTAGGGATGGTTATGGAGGAACATCCCCCCTGCCCCAAGGAGATCCCCTGATCAAGCCCATGGGAGGAGGTGCCTCTGTGACTTCTCCCATTTTTTGGTTCACTCACTCTAATAACCAAAAGCCTAGCAAATAAACATAAGGGCAGTCTCTCCACATCTTTCTAAGGTTGGATACCACCTATCTGAGCTTGATTCTATCCTTGCCTCAAGAACTTAGATCATCAGTTACCCCTACCATCCTCTGTACTTCCAGCCCAACTCCTCCATTAATACTTTCCTCCTGGTCTCAAAGAAAGCCCAGGAGATGGCACTCCTTTTCCTCAATTCTACTTTTCCCTCCAGTTTCCAACCATACAGCGTCTATTTTTCACTGCCAAGCTTTTATTTTTAACTTTTTATTGGAGTGTAGTTGATTAACAATGTTGTGTTAGGTTCAGGTGTGAAAACTAACAGCAAAGTGATTCAGTTATATATATACATGCATCTATTCTTTTTCAAATTCTCTTTCCACTTAGGTTGTTACATAATATTGAGCAGAGTTGCCTGTGCTATACACTAGGTCCTTTTTGGTTATCCGTTTTAAATACAGTAGTGTGTACAGGTCGAGCTTTTAGGAAGGTTAGACTACAGGCAAAGACTTCATTTCTTTCCCGCTCATTCTGATACTGACCAGGGTTCTTTGCCTTCCCCAATCAATAGAAATTGATAAGAGGCCAGACAAGAAATTCAGGCAAGGCTTTATTGGGCCCCCTGCTGTGGCAGGGGGGAGCAAAAACAAGTAACAGTTTCCCTTGCTCACTCCCTCAGAGGGGCGTGAGGGTAGGGGGGTGTCCAGGTGTCAGGTTGGAGGGGCGGCTTAGGTGGCTTGCCCACCTTTTGGGTGGTGTTGAGTGCAGGGGGCATGCGCAGTACCCTGCTTTTGCTCCTGACACCCTGTTTTTGCTCCCAGATCTTCAGAAGTGGCAGTTGGGTGTTTGGTCTTTTTGTATCTTGTCCATAATTTGCCCCAACTGCACATGTACACAGTTATTTTTAGTCCCTTATAGTTTCTTTGTATTTTGTTGCTCAAAAGGGTCCCAGGTCCCAGGGTACAGCCTGTCTCCATTCCTGCAAGTGTTTACAATTAGTCTTTAGATCCCACTCCTCTAGGATATTATTCTCTCAAAAGCCACTACTACTCCTCCAGTTTCCGTGTCTGGTGAATTGAAACCTTTAGTTCTTTTGCGACGATTGCCTTCCATTTTCTTCTGCTTTTCCTGTTTCTGATTGTAACTCTTTCACCATTCCTGGTAGTAATAATATTGACTAAAACTTCCTGAGTCCTTATTATATCCTATAGATTCATCTTAACAACATTACAAATATTAAACATTTAATGCACATACTTATTTATGAAGTAGGTACTATTGCTATCCTCATTTTGTAATTGAGCAACTGAAATTCATATTGGTTAATTAACTGACTCAAGCTACTGAGTGACATAGCTACCGAGTGACGTACACAAGATTTGAACCCAGGCAGTCTGATTCAAATCCTGGGCCCTTAATCCCTAGTCAATGACACCTAGAAGCAGTCTTTTCCAGCATCATTTATAAGGGTGACTATATATTTTGGTTGCCCAGGACCTTCCAAGTTTAGCCTGTTATTGAAGCATGATTTTTAAAGCAGCCCCTTTTATACTGAAAAATGTTCCAATTTGGGTAATAAATTATGTGGTCATGCTAACTTTATAGTCCCCTTTTCCTGTGTTCTCTAAAAAGCTACCACTTCCAGAGTGCCCATTAACTGGACAAGGCATATCACGCCCATCAATTCTAATCCTTAGCACAACGTACTGAGCTTTGTTTCCTTATCCTCATGTGAAAATTGAGCTTCAGGTAATTAAGGCCATATATGCACTAAGTGGCTGAAACTGGCAGGATAAAAACAAAGGTATGTGTGACTCTGAAACCTCTTCAGTGTGTTTCTTCTCCCTCAGCATTCTAATCATTTCTTCACCTCTCTGGATTTCTCCAGATGATATCTTTTCTTCTGCCTTATGTTATGGTTGTGTGGTGGTCTACCCGTAGGAAATGGGAGGGCTCCACAACAACATGGCCTGTGCTGCAATCATTTGTATATCCCAAGGGCCCAAGACATTGTCTGGTCCTTGTAAAGTCCTTAGGAACTGTATTTTTTGGGTTTTTTTGTCGTCTCCCTACTATTCACATTTATCCCAAGTGTTGAATTTAACTCTCATGCTTTTCTGGCTTTCCTAGAGGCAGGCTTCTCACATATTCATTCCACGCACTACTACATCCTCTGATATAGTCAGACACGGTCTGTTGAACACAATTTCCACACGATGATTAGAAAAAGCAGTCCAATCTAAAGCACGTCTGCTCCAACATCCTTTGTTATAATTTGTTAGCACGGCAGGCCACCTCTTGCATTCTGAAAGCACCAGCTTCTTCCTCCTACCCAAGCTGCAGAGACAGTGATGCTTCCTCCCTTGGCAAAGGAAATGTGTTTCCCTTTTTATGTTCACTGCAGCAAGTGTATCCTCCACTCAATAACTGAGGCTTCCCATTACATGGATTTAAGCTAGAGCAGTGGTCCTCGATGCTGGATGTACAATAAAATCACTTGGGGAGCCTTTAAAATATACTGGTCCTTGGACCCCACAGCAGACTAGTTACATCAGAATCTCTGGATACCCACGTTTTCTTAAACTCTCCCTCAGGCGATTCCAACATTCAGTCATGTTGAGAGATACTAAACTGAAAGGAATTTGTCTGTCCCCATTCACACTTCAGAGAATATTCTAAAAGTATCCCCAAATAAGAAAATCTCAAAATATGATTCAAAAAAAAGCCATCCTATTATCATGGTTCCAATTTGTGGCTATTTATTTTTTGTGCTTACACAGTCTTTGCTTCTACACAAATGCAGAGTCATATCCATCCTTACACATAAGTATTAGAGAAATTCTTATTTATTGTTAAGGTGGCAATGTATCGTTAAGGTAATTCCACAGCTGCCATCCATAGATTGCTGTTCTCTTTTCATCAATAAATATATAATTTTTAGTGAAGATATCTATATCACTAACAGATCATGTTATGGGTTGAATTGTGTCCTCCTCAAATTGATATGTTGGAATTGTAACCCACAGTTAGAATGTAACTTCAGAATGTGACTTTTTTTGGGGGGAGGAGGACAAAGAATAGTGACTTTATTTGGAAAGCCTGCAGACCAAGAAGATGATGGACTAGTGTCCCAAAGAACCATCTTACCTGTGCTTGGATGCTTTTTTTCTTTTTAAAACTTTTATTGGAGTATAGTCGATTTACAATATTGTGTTAGCTTTTGCTGTATAACACAGTGAATCAGTTATATGTGTACATGTATCCACTATTCCTTGCCCCTCCAAAGAAAGAAAAAGAAAATGGGGAGATATTTTTAGTACCTGTCTACCAGGGTTGTTATGAGAATTAAATGAGATACATATGTGCATGAGATAATGGGAGATCAAAAACTTAGTTCAGTGGCTGCCTTATATCCAAGTAAGCATTTGATAAATGCCAGCTGATATTACTTAAGTTGCTATTGAGCTGTAGTTAATAAATTTTAAAAATGTTTGGTATTCCTGAGTCTTAAATAAGTGAACACTGGTTACTAAGGAAAAGAAAAAAAAAGAATGCGACCTTATTTGGAGATAGAGTCTTTACAGAGGTAATCAAGTTAAAGTGAGGTCCTTAGGGTGGGCCCTAATTCAATATGACTAGTGTCCTTATAAAAAGGGAGAAATTGGACATAGAGATACACACGCAGGAAGAACACCAGGCAAGTAAAGGAGAGAGGTCTGGAATCGACCCTTCCCTCATAGCCTTCAGAAGGAATCAGTCCCACTGACACGTTAATTTTGGATTTCTAACCTCCAGAACTATGAGAAAATAAATATCTGTTGTTTAAGCCATCCAGGTACTGTGTTACAGCAGCCCTAGGAAACTAACAGAAATAACCTTCAACTTTGAATCAAGTAGCATTAGGCAAGTAACTTCTAAGTCAATTATTTGTATTCAGAAGACAGTTCCCCATAGAAACAACTTAGACATGGACACTGGTTCCCAGGTAAGCCAGGAAAGTTCATTTAAACATGAAATGCACTTTTTGCACTAGACTAAGGAGTCATGTGACAAGTGCTGCAAAACGAAGGAAAACTGTAGTAAAGAAAACTTGCAGAGGAGGTATATGGGTTTTCTCTCCTTACATGGGAAGGCTGGGACTTAGATGTTAAGAAATGGTCAATTCTAATGGTGTGGAGGGCGGGGGAGAAAGGTCCTAAAGTTTGCCTCGTGAGTGTTTCCCAGCACAGTGAGTGTGTCAAAATCAGGGGTGTATACATATTCAAGATCTGAGAAGAGCAGGCCAAGATCCATATGCAAGAGAAAAAACTTTAGGGGAGCTTTGGAACAAGGAGGTGGGCTTCAAGGGTCTGATCCTGAAGGCACAGGTTTGAAGTTACAGAGAGAAGAGCAAAGATTGTATAACAAAGGAGGGTCAGGCAAGAGGGCAGCTTGGGCCAGTGTCCGAGGTCAGGGTTTTTGGGGGTCTCATGTACCTTAGGGTCAGCTTCCCAATCTGTGGACAGGGCAGCTCCATGAAAAGCCCAAAGACATGCATCTTCTTGCCTCCTTTGAGAAAGACTGTTCTTGGGCCAGACCACCAACCATCGTTAGACCAAATATGTACTGACTTTTTCTTTTGACCTCAAATCTCCTGCTGGTGTTGTGCACCTTTGCTACTCTTAAGCAAACACAGCCTTCCTGTGGCTGGGAACACTTTTTCCACTCAATTCTGGTTAAGTTCAATGTATTTCGCATTTTGAATCATTCCCCATCTAGACTTGATTCCACTTCCTCCAATGCAGGTGAATTCACACAGGGCATTGGACGCAACCTCCTACAATTAACTCACAGTGAGTCGGTGACTGATAGCCCATTAAGAGACATGGAGCTACTTGCATTATCCAATGTGGATGCTTACCAAACTAAAAGGATCTCTGTTTCATGAAACTTCAGAGGCTAGAATTGAACTGAGAAATCCATCAATTTGGGCAAAGACTTAGGGAAGCACTAAGAATGTGTGGCCTAGACAAGCAGGCAGACTAGTCCATCCCTGTAGTTTTATTGTCAACTACTCTCACCTCTTCATGGTTTGCTCTATTCTGATTTCACAAATTTTCGAATAAACCCCAAATTTTCTGCACAATTGTTCCTACAGCAGAGAAATCTGATCATATAGGTTTTGCCAGCTGTCTCTCAACACTAGACTCTGCAACACTAGTGAGTGACTAGTCTCTCACCAGTCACTTCTCTGACTTATGCCTTACATCCCTATATATAAAAACTAAGCCAAAGGTGAAAGTGGAGACCTGAGGAATAACTGAAGTGTTCCTTGGGTCCTCCCTGGGAAGATAGAAAGGTGGGCTTGAAGGTGAGGGCAAAGGTAGCTTCCTGCTTTGTCCTTTGCAGATGTGTGCCTCAGAGCTGGTTTTCCTAATTCCACTCTGAACCCTTTGCTCTTGGACACATTTAGAAATACCAATAAATGTCTTGTTAGGACTAAATGCCCTAACACGTTGGTTTCCTTTCTTCCTTCTAACTCCATCCCTCAGGATGAGGGGTACATAGGAAAGAAGGTCTTCCTCACTCAAAACCCTCATCAAAACGTAACTGTGAAGTATGATAATCTTGTTGCTGTAAATGGGGTTTGAAGACAGATAAGCCTTCTCTGTTGCATTTAACACATTTTCCTATTTTCATTTGGATCAGGAAGGTGTATACAGGACACTATTGAAAAAGGAACCACCTTCAGCAGAAATTCTAGGAACAATTATTTCAACAGGATAAGGAGAAAAGCTGGTGCTGAAGGCCCCTCTTTGTCAATAGGTCGAAGGATCCTGCCTGGGAGCCTTTGCCTGTTACATGTCCTGAATGCAGCAAGGCTGCTTTAATTAGTGACCACTCATTTTGTTTTCTACTCTCTCATCCCACCTCTAGACCTCCCTGTTAGGTGAAAGTCCAGCTCCAGTGATGACCTTGGCTGAAGTGTCTCCAAACGTCTTAAATGGCTTAAATGCTATTGGCAAGGGAGCCTGAGCTGTTATAATACAGTAAATTCATCTAGGCCATGAAAGCTGGGCTTACTGGCTCAATAGAGACTCACATTTGGGCACAATTATAAAAGTCATCATCACGTTCCTCAGAGGGCTTAATCCCAATTATGCGTGCTTTCTAGTGCCATTACTTAGTTTACCTTCCAGAGCATACTCAGCTGGGCAAAATAATTATGTCTGTGTCCCAGAAATGGAATATGAGAAAGTCTTAAAAGACCCATATTTCATATTAATACCAAATTACATATTGGGTGGGCTTTTTTTCTTAGTTTAAAAAGAACTGGTGATGAAGGTTACTAATTTAAATAAGTCTTTTGCCCACCCCAGCACCCACACTATCACCTCCATAGCGCACGGAGGCTGACACAGCTCACAGCAGCCACTGGAAGGAAAGCATTCACAGAGCAGCAGTTTGGATTTTTCAGTTGATGACAGTTTTATTATTGCATCTTGAACTAATGTCTTTAGCTCATGGAGTTGCAGGGGAGAAGTTCCTCTGATAAGGCTCAAGTACAATCTATGCTGGGAAAAAAACATGACTACAAGTGATCTATAAGGGAACCAAACTCTTCTCTTTGACAAGAACAAAGGTCTCATTCTTTACATAGCTTCACTCTTAACCTAACAGTCCAGGGTTCAAGGCCATTTTGTAGCCAACCCTGTATTCAAGGACAGCAGAAGTGGCTTAGATACTGGTTCTCCTTATCTGCCTGGCATCTAGTGGCATAGCTGAGCCTGCATCTAATGAGTGAATGGTGGAAAGCAACTTGAATACAGGTCCTCTCTGCAGCACTCACTTACCATGTAATCATCAGCCAGTTCATCCATTCACGTACTCCATTCATTCACTCAACATTTGCTTATGTTCCTTTCAATGAAAAGAACATAAGCAAATGTTGAACATACGCAAGGTACTTGAAATATGTCACTGAACAAAATAGACAGAGCTTTCTATCTTCATGGGGCTTAGATTCCAGGGGAGCAGAAAGTAACGAGAAAAAAAAATACATGAATTACATAGTTTGTAAGAAAATGGTAGAATCTGGAGAATAAAAGGGAGTAGGGAATGGCAGCAAGGGGAAAAGGGCATACAAGTTGCAATTTTAAAACATGAGGGTAGGTTAGACATGATTGAAAAAGAGACACAGAAAGTGATAGATGTAGCCAGCAGACATCTGGGAGAGAAGCAGTCTGCATCAGTAACCCAAGGAAATAGCAAGAGTGGCAGATCTGGGTGAGCCGGGTGAGAGAAGACACAATCTGAGAAAAGATGACAGCCAGATCGTGTGAGGCATGTCATCATTCTTTGTGGGTGGCATTATGAATCAGTATTGTCCTCAGACTCTCGTTTTCTGAATGCCCAAAACTTCTGTGCACATGCATGTCACAACTTCGAGAGACCCCTCAAGACCCTAGATCTTAGCTCCTTCACTGATATTCAGAGTCATAAATGAGCTTTGCCCATTATGACCTTCCACACTTTCACTACCATAACAGACCACACTGGCCAGACTAGATGAGTTTTCTCTTCCCCAAGAAATCTAGTTTTCCATTTCCTTCACCCAGGCAGCGTCTTTCAGCTTCCTTTATGGTGCCCATGGTTGCACTACTTTCCATCTACTCACACGTAATTAGCTCGTAATGATCCATTTTTCTCTACTCAGTTCAGTCCCCAAACTTAGAGTGAATTGTGATTATTAACTTCTTTTTTTTTTTTTTTTTTTTTTGCGGTACTCGGGTCTCTCACTGTTGTGGCCTGTCCCGTTGCGGAGCACAGGCTCTGGACGCGCAGACTCAGCGGCCATGGCTCACAGGCCTAGCCGCTAGATGGCATGTGGGATCTTCCCGGACTGGGGCATGAACCCGTGTCCCCTGCATCTGCAGGCGGACTCTCAACCACTGAGCCACCAGGGAAGCCCTGATTATTAACTTCTTGTTAGACCACGTGACTATGTAGATTAAGACATAGTCTTAACTGTTAATTATGAATGGCATCTTCTTTGTAAAATGGTTGTTTTGACATTAAACATGATCTGTATCATTTTTTCTTTAAATGGGAGGATTCCAAAAGATTAGAATTCTAACAGAAGGTTTTCATCTTTGCCTGATCTCATAGAATCCCCAGGGTTTGCTTTGTTTGCCATTGATTCAGTGTAGTTTTAACATATAGAAATTTTGGGGCTAAGATACTTAGTAATTCTGGGAAGTTGTCATATAACAACCTTTATAATTTTTAGACATTTGTTAAGAAATCAAATCCAGAGGCATGACTTGTAGCTCCAGATGTCCCAAAAGACAGAAACTTGTGGACTCCTTTATCATGACAGTATTGAAATTATGGGTAAAATTTCCATTAAAATGCATTATGTCTCATCTTTCCTAACTAACACTGACTCTGGTTTCTGAGTTATACACATGATACATTAGTAAAACTCCATAAATATACATCAGTACTTTGTCCCACCCAAACCAAAACTGTTGTTTATACACTCTGAAGATAAGATTTCTTCTAGTGAAGTAATACTTTGAGCTACAACTTTGCCTTAACTAACTATGAACTTTCATCTAATAAGAATTTAGTTACTATAATACTAAATTCTAAAAATTTTAAGAACGATTATATAATTAATGAGTTTATAATTAATAAGTATATCATTAATAAGCCTCCCTAATCTCACTTTAGCATCACTAATAATCAAATTAGTGTTCGTTAATACGGAGTTTTAGAAGTGTTATGAGTCTCATTCATGTGATTAGATTTCAATTTCCCTACCACATGATAAAATTCATGACACCTGAAATTGTGTCTTCTGCTTTTTGGGTTTGTTTTGCTTTCTATAACACAGAAACCAGCCACACAGGGAAGATACGGCAAAGATTTTATTTTCTCTTATTTTTTGTCTCAACTCATCTGGGGGCCCAGAGGGGGAGATGGGGTGCTCTTAGCATCTGTGTGTGAGCATCTTGTCTTCCCACTGCTGAGTTCTCCAGAGAGCTACAGTTTGGCCCATGGAACAGCATTATTAAAGTTCCATCCTCACCAGCTGCATTAATCTTCATTGTCTTTCAATCTCTTCCAACCTCCCCCCATCCATATGACTTCTAGGGGACTCAAGTTTATTCAAAGTCATGTGAATTTTGTCAGTAAATTTTATAAAATTATCAATAATGTATACTATTATTTCTAAATAGTCTATTAATAAAATTGTACTGCCTCTAAAGTAATTCCCTTATGTCATCAAATAAATCCATATGGTAGTTTCTTTCAACATTAAGCTTCAGTCTGCTTGTCTTATGGTTTGATTGATATTCCTTTAGGGCAGGCTAAGATTTGGGAGAAAAAATGCAATTCATTTCCAAACTGGAATCCAGGCAGGTAAAATCTATTTCCCATATCAGATTTCAGACACATATCCACATGAACAATAAAATGAAGAAAAATAAAA
Source organism: Phocoena sinus (assembly GCF_008692025.1). Lineage (NCBI taxonomy): Eukaryota > Metazoa > Chordata > Mammalia > Artiodactyla > Phocoenidae > Phocoena > Phocoena sinus. The sequence goes on along the minus strand of NC_045769.1, from coordinate 10,394,387 downwards.
AGGTCTGTGGTCTTCTGGCATGCAGTAATATTTGGGATGAAACATGCATGTTGGATGAATGTAAGAAAAATGTTAGGTGGTGTTTACATAATTGATAGAACAGAGCTGCACAAGATTCTGAGCTCATTAAATGGAAATATATATTTTGGCCCATCCAGGAGAAATGCTTCCAGAAGAAAATACTTGATATAGCAAAAGAAGAGTGTTGGCGTTCATATGACTATGATGTGACCTTTATTGAGGGGATAAAAAGCACCAAATGGTGATTACAGATGAATTACTCCATAGACTGGGATTTTCAAGAGGAATCTTATTTCTAAATCTTGAGGCAGTGGGACAAAAGAGACGTATCTGTTTCTATTATTAAGAAGAATGTGAATCTCGGAATGAAAAACAATCTGCAACTTCAAAGAGAGAGAGCTGACAGCAAAATATTTGAATTAATTAGAGAAATACAGTGTTGTTCATTGGTGGGTACTTTTTGTAGGCATATTTCAAAACATCTGTGCTTGTTTCCATGGAGATGGTGGATGGTTTATTTTGTTGTTAATACACCACATGGGCATGAAAGATATTTGAGGAAGCTACCTGATGGAAAACTAAATATAGACATTTCCAGACAGTCTTAGAGAAGTTACAACCTCCAGACCTAGGCAGAAGTTGGTACAATTCCTTGATGAACTATGCCAAGTTAAATGAACTTTGGCTATTTTCTGAATACTTGCAGCCTTCTTAGAAATGATACTGAAAATATTAGTCTTGATGTCCACTGGATAGGGGACTCAAGTTTGAAGAGTTCCAGAAAATAAAAATAAGCTCATCCATTTCAAATGTTTAGAAAATAATAAATAATAATAAGCCAACTCAGAATGTAAATCCCGCCCGTGAAAAGCTCAATGCCTCAGGTTTTGTTTTCTTATACGGGCCTTCTACTTTTTCTCTCAAGGTCACCACTCTCCATTATTTTTCTATTTCCTTCTAAAGCAGAGAGTTCCTCTTGTTCCTTGGGTTATAATTTTCCCACCCAAATTTTTATCAAAGTGGAGAAAGTGGAACAGATATGAAGCAGTTTTAGTACAGTTATTTTTTTTTCCATCTTCTTTCCTTCTGTCACAATCTCTTCTTTCATTAACTGTGCCTCTTCAGATTTTGTCCATTAGTACAACTGAACTTTATCAATGGAGGCAATAGTACAACTGAACTTTATCAATGGAGCCAAGACCCTTCTACTTCAGAGTGTTCAGTGTTGAAGGGAATGGAACATTATGTTCTATAGTTTGGCATGTTCGTTCAAATTTCAGTGTAATTCAAAACTTATTAATTTCATTGTTGGTCTAGCAAGCTTACATCCATGACATCACTTATTTACACCATTAACCCATAAGAATTATGGGTTTCAGAATTTCCTATAAGATGGGCAGGTATCTGCAGATGCCAAGCACTTTTGGGTTGTTTTGAATCTAATTAGCAAGAGAATGATGACACCAAATTAATTTCAAAACCTGCTCTGGAAATGCCAGTAGTCAAAAAGATTTAGTAATTTGATATCGTGCTACTTAGAGAAACAGATGGAAGTTTCTCGACATTAGTGTTGATCTCAAAGTGTCGTTTAATAAAAATCAATACTTGAACTAGGCTAAGTTATTTTTGAATTATCTTCTTTCAAAACACACACCATGAAGTTAAAGGTAGTCAAGGTTCCCATTAACTTTGTTGCTTAAAATTTACCTCTCATATTTGAAATACACTGGGGATCACAGTTCAGTGGGTGACATAACAAAGAGAATGTAAAATAAAGTACCAAATCCAAGGGTAAATTACTCCAGACTCAGCACCGATTTTCTTTTAAATTCTCAACCATACAGATGGATGGAGAAAACATAACTGATCAAAGAAAATATTTATAGAAGTGATGGATTTTTAAATTCTCGGTCATGCTGAACTGCTATATACCAATAAATCTTGGAGAACATTTTCTTGAAGGGTCATGGTGACATAGTTCAATAAACAGAGCAGGAGACTGAGTGCCAGGAAATTTGGTTGTGACCTAGTTTTGCCTCTCACTAGGTTAAAAATATTTATTATTTTTTTAAATAATGATGTTATTTTCCAAATACATATTAGCTAAACTAAAAGAAACAAAGATAAAACAGCACATAAAAGTGACATATTTAGCACTTAACAATATGCCAGGCAGTATTATGATATCAGTATCAGTATTACGATAGCACTTGGACATTTCCATCTGTTGAAAAATTCTATGAATTAAGTATTATCCTCACTTTTCTCATGAGGAAACTGAAACACAGCAAAGTGAAGCAGCTTATTTAAGAAGATAAAAAATGGTTGGTAGTGGGAAGCAGCCACATAGCACAGGGAGATCAGCTCGATGTTTTGTGACCGCCTGGAGGGGTGGGATAGTGAGGGTGGGAGGGAGGGAGATGCAAGAGGGGAGAGATCTGGGAACATATGTATATGTATAACTGATTCACTTTGTTATAAAGCAGAAACTAACACACCATTGTAAAACAATTATACCCCAATAAAGATGTTTAAAAAAAATGGTTGGTAGATTAATAGTTTGAAACTTGTTTCCAGGGTCTATGCCATTGACCACTGTGGTCCACAGCCCCTGAATAAGGATGGAAAGACTGGTCAGAAATTCTGATTAAACTTTTCCTGCTATCTTTACTTTACAGGGTTTTACATTTAATTATACTTGAATTTAAGAGAAGCAAAATAAATTGCAGTGAAAGTGAAGGGATTGTTAAAATGCACATACATCTTTCTTCATCATCAGAGATAATTGTTTCTGAAAGTGTCCCCAAAGTTTAAGAAAAAAAGGAGTTCATGACAATATCAGGATTCGCATGTGTTTATTATTTTAGTGTATATCAGTTGACTCCCTGTTATGAATGTAGAAGGAATAAATATACTTTGCTTCTCCCACTGCCCACCTTGATTTTTATGCTTTTATTATTATTATTATTAATAGCATTTAAATTCTGTTTTATAATTATAATTGCAAAAGTGATTAAACCTACCAATAATACTATATTTTAAAATGATGAATTTAAAAATGGTGAGCACTTATCTCTGAACTCTGAATTCTTCCATGCTTGAGAATTTGTCCTTTGCCCTTATACTCAAGTGCAAGCTTAACGAGGTATAAAGTTCTTGGTTATACTGTCCCTCCCTCCCTTCCACACCCATCACTATCAGAATTTTTTTTTAAAATATTAACTCACCGTTTTCCAGCAGTGAATGGAGTTGTGAAGAATTCTGAAATCATTCTGCTATTTTCCTCTGTGTGTGTGTGTGTGTGTGTGTGTGTGTGTGTGTGTGTAGGTGACTTACTTTTCAGTCTGCATGCCTATATAATTATCTCTTTTATTCTTGAATTTCAGAATATGTCTCATTGTTGATCATTCCATTTCAATTATTTTTCTCCCAGACACTGTGCTCTTTCAAAATGAATTTAAAAAAATTTACTTCAGGAAAATTTTCTCCTATCATATCTTTCAGCATATTTTTTTTCAGTTTCATTATTCAGTTTGTATGTTGGATCCCTGTGTCATATATGCACATATTCTCCATAATGATTTTTATGTCTTTGCTCTTTATTTATTTTAAGGTTGATTTGAGAGGCCAAGAAGAAAGTGTTTAGTTATACTTGTTCTATTTTCTTGTTGTTTCTAGTGTGCTTTTTTATCTCTCTAATATTTTTTGCTTTATGCTTCTTTGACTTTTTTTGTGCACAGCCAGCTTGCTTTTTGTCTCCTAGTTTTGTCTTATTATCTCTTCGTTGAATCCTTGAGTCTCTTCTTTGAGCTTTCCTTTAAAAAAATAGAGGAATAAATCATGTTGTCTGTTATTACTTTGAGACTATGAAATGCCATTTTTCTTAATTTTCCTTCCTTTTTTAATAAATAAGGCTCCTTTGTATTCATATTTCATTCAACTATTGCTTATGTATTTTATACATTATTTTTGGCCTTGTGCACTATCTTTTGCTTCATGTATGTTTCCTTTGTATTTTTCCTCCCAGTATCTGTGCTGACTCCTTCTGTGTCATGGAGAGGGGAATTATCTGGAAGAGTCTGCAGCTCTTGGTGGGTCTGGTTGTCCCAAATGTCTCATCAAGCCAGACACTGTTGGTACACCTTTCTTCACTTTCCCTCCTTTGATCCATGAGGACATGTTCCCTCAATTTTGAGTATCCAAGAGCCAGTAACATCTTTGAGGAAACAGGCTCTATCGTCTCCCTGCTATCCTGCCTCACCTGTCACCTCCCTAGGCTAGTTGGTTGGGTCATAGTCAAGTGAAAATGATGTTGCTGGTGTGAATACTTCAGTTGTGTTTCCCCTGCAATTTTGTGGTTTCTAGAAGGATACTTCCTAATTCTGCCAAAGGGTGACCGTGGCTCTAGAGCTACCAGGTCTAATCAAAGGCTTTGTGACAAGGCAATCATGACTGCTGAATTTGATTCTGTTTCTGAGTTTCTTCACCTGTTTTAGCATAGAATTCACATTATTTGGAAGGTAGGCATCAAATAGGGTATGACTTTGGGTTATGGCCGTGTCCTTATTTCATTGAGGATATTATTTTTCTGTTACTTTCTACTATTTGTTATTTGTAGTGAACTTAAGGAGGAGTGAATAAACATGCAATTACTACACGATCTTTATTTAGAAGTTGCTTTGAGGGACTTCCCTGGTGGCGCAGTGGTTAAGAATCTGTCTGCCAATGCAGGGGACACGTGTTCAAGCCCTGGTCTGAGAAGATCCCACATGCGGTGGAGCAACTAAGCCCATGCACCACAACTGCTGAAGCCCACGTGCCTAGAGCCCATGCTCTGCAACAAGAGAAGCCACCACAATAAGAAGCCCGCGCACTGCAACAAAGAGTAACCCCCGCTCGCTGCAACTAGAGAAAGCCCGCACGCAGCAACAAAGACCCAACGCAGACAAAAATAAACTGATAAATTAAAAAGTACTATTATTATAACCGCATTTTAAAAAACTGTTAAAAAAAAAAAAAACGAAGTTGCTTTGAATTCTTAGAGCAAATTGGCCAATGAGGCCCAACTAAGCGTGTGCAGAAGACTGTTTGTTCTTTATGCTGATTGCCAATTTTCCTTTGGATTTCTCCTTAATTGTGTATTTCCTGCTATGCTTCCTACTCCTCTACTTCAGGGACCCCACCTCTACCCACCCCTCAATACACTCCTGACCCAAATAAAAGCAAGAAACTAGTAAAGGAATATGATTCTCAGAAAATCTTCCATAGGTAAGTTCTACTTTAATATGATTACTTCAGTGTGAACCTGTCCCCGAGATGTTTATGTTTATATTTGAATTAGATGTTTATATAGTTCTAGATGAAAGGCAATTGCTCTGTAGAAAAGAAATCCTAGGTATCAGGCAGAGGTGAAGGATAATTTTGGAGGCAAGGGGAATTTTCTGGAACTCTGAAAATCAACCACTGGCCTATACCTCAGAGCAGTCTGACCTTTTGTTCTTCAGTTACAATATAGGCAAAACTTGCAAGCAACCTGTCACATTTCCTTAGTCATAAGTACTTTATGAGAAAAAGGAGATCTTGAAGTGTTTTGGCAACTCTTCAGTACACAAAATAAATGTGTGTAAAATAACCATATGCAAATGAGGATTATTAAGGATTTTAACAAGCTCAATATTCTCTTGAGTATACTAACATTCTCTGATAAGCATGGAGATACTATCAGATTGCTTAGAAAATCCTGCTTTTATTAAAAATAAGGCAAAGATAATCTTCTTGCGGATACGGAAATTATTGGACTCAGAATTGATAAGGTTGTCCTATATCATAGTAATAATCATATTATATAAGTCATATAATCTACCTTATTATGATTAAACTAACAACTTCACAGCATACCTCATTCAAAATATACTGAATAGTAAATATTTAGCAGAACAAATTTTAGTTGTGATATGTTTTATGATTTATGAAAATAGTGCCATTTTTCCAATTATTAAAGTAATATATGTTCAGGATAAAACATATTAAGATAATATTAAGAAAAGAGATGTTTAAAAAGTTAAAATAATTCTTACCCATATAACCCACATGTAATCACCATCAAGATGTGAGATATGCAACCTTACAACCTTTGTGAATTTTCTCCATGTCTATGCTTTACAGTTATTAAGAACAGGAAAAACTGGAAAACGTGAGGGCAGTCTTCTAAGAGTTGAATTATTATGAGAACATGCTTTGTTGTTGATATTGATAACCAAATTCAGGTTCCTAGAACCTGTGTCTTTTAGCCACAAGAAACATGGTTAAAACAAATTTCCCACAGTTTGGAAAGAAAACCAAGGCATGACAATATGGGAGTCAAGATAGCACTGGCAAATTCTTAAAATATGTTTAAATATCAAATAAAAATACAAACTTTGAATTGTTTTCAGAATTGAGATTATTGATTTATACCCACAGCTAATTTTACGCTTTGATGTTAACATGGAGAGCATTCTTATCCTGGATTTTGCATAGAGCTGTTCGAACAGTAAGATATATATATGTGCATCTGTCACAGATTTGTGATTCATACGTCTTCAGGAAAGTCATGTGAAATGTTTAGTTTAAATAGTCTATTAGCCCAATGAACCATTTTACTTATGATTATTTCATATAGCTATCTCCTCCTTTGATTCCCCAATTATATAATCAAAAATTTTAAATTGTAATATTTGTTAAATTGGAAATTTAAGCCACTTCCAAGAAATGATAAAGAAGTTGTACTGAGAGCACTAATTAGGAACACTGAGAGGTCATTTTGAGCCTTTCACATCAGACATGTAGAATACATTAAAATTAATGTGATAGAATATACTCATTGATATCTGTCACCCGTTAACTCAGTCGGAACACACTGAATTAAACTCCACGGGCTCTTTCAGCCCTTGCTTCAGGAAAGGAAGGCACTTAGGAGGGAGCTGGGTGCTCCAGGGACCCAAAGTCACAGTCTAGTCGTCAGATACCATCTACTTGATCCAACTACCTGTGGCTCCCAGCCTCCAGTCCGGGGTAAGCACAGGCTGGAGGCAGCAGGTTCATTATGGGACAGCATGGTTTTTCTCATTTGATAGGTGGTAATCATCATGGAACTGGTTATGAAACATTCACCAAGCATGCCTTTCTGTTTCTCAGCACAAACAATTGTGAGAGCATTCCCGAAATTTAATATGACTAAGTATATGGTAAAACTTATTTTTATTTTTTTAATAATATTTTTATTTTAGAATAGTTTTAGATCTACAGAAAAGTTGTGGAGAGAGTTCCTGACAGCACATACACAATTTCCCCTACATTTGTCACAGTTAATGAAACAGTATTGATACAGTATTATTAACTTCTTCAGATTTCCTTAGTTTTTACCTCATGTGCTTCTCTCTCACGGTCCTGTCCAGGATATCATGTTACATTTAGTTGTCATGTTTCCTTAGGTTCCTGTTGACTGTGACAGCATCTCACAGTCCTTGTTTTTGATAAGTTTCCTTGTTTTGACAGTTTTGAGGAATACTGGTCAGGTGTTTTGCAGAATGTCCCACAGGTGGGGTTTGTCTGATCACAGCGTATCAAGGGTACATACTATCAACATGACTTATCACAGCTGACATTGGTCCTGATTACCTGGCTGAGGTCATGTCTCTCAGGTGCCTTCACTGTGAAGCTACTCTCTTTTCCCACCCCTTCCATACTGTCCTCTTTGGAAGAAAGTCACTATACACACACAGCCCACACTTCACTGGGGAGTTCAGCTTCAACTTTCCAAAGACCAGGTATCTTCATAAATTATTTGGGATTCCTCTCCCAAAGAGGTTCACTTTTTTCTTTTTTAGGTTTGGTTGTTTTTCTTTTTTTTTAATACAAATTTTAAAGGTTATACTCTGTTTACAGTTATTATAAAGTATTGACTATATTTCCCATGTTGTGCAACCATCTTTGTAGCCAATCTTATACCTAATAGTTTGTACCTCCCACTCCCTCACCACTATATTGCCCCCCCACTAGTTTGTTCTCTATATCTGTGAGTCTGCTTCTTTTTAGCTATATTCACTAGTTTGTTGTATTTTTTAGATTACACATATAAATGATATACAGTAGTTGTCTTTCTCTCTCAGACATATTTCACTTAGCATAATGCCTTCCAAGTTCATCCATGTTGCTGCAAATGGCAACATTTTGTCCTTTTTTATGGCTGAGTAGTATTCCATTTTTCACAGAACTGGAACAAATAATTTTTAAACTTGTATGGAAGCACAAAAGATACCAAATAGCCAAAACAATACTGAGAAAGAAGAACAGACTGACTTCAGAAGAAGACACTTCTTGACTTCAGATTATACTACAAAGATACAGTAATCAAACAGTATGGTACTGGCACAAAAACAGACACATAGATCAATGGAAAAGGATAGAAAGCCCAGAAATAACCCCACACCATGTTGTCAATTAATCTACAACAAAAAAGGCAAAAATATACAAAGAAAAGACAGTCTCTTCAGTAAGTGGTGCTGGAAAAACTGGACAGTTACATGTAAAAGAATGAAATTCTCTAATACCATATAGAAAAACAAACTCAAAATGGATTAAAGACATAAATGTAAAAACAGATACGATAAAACTCCTAGAGAAAAGCATAGGCAGAATCCTCTCTGACATAAATCACAGCAATATTTTTTTGATTTGTCTCCTAAAGTAAAAGAAATGAAAGCAAAAATAAACAAATAGGACCTAATTAAAAGTTTTTGCACAACAAAGGAAACCACCAACAAAACAAATAGACAACCTACTGAATGGGAGAAAATATTTGCAAATGATATGATCAATAAGGGATTAATATCTGACATATATAAACAGCTCATATCACTTAACATCAAAAAAAAAACAATTAAAAAATGGGCAGGAGAACTGAATAGATATTTTTCCAAAAAGGAAATCTAGAGAGCCAACAGGCACATGAAAACATGCTCAAAGTCATTAATTATCAGGGAAGTATGCAAATCAAAACCACAATGAGATATCATCTTATACCTGTCAGAATGGCTATCATCAAAAAGAACACAAATAACAAATGTTGGCAAGGATGAGGGGAAAAGGGAACCCTCTTACACTATTGGTGAGAATGTAAATTGGTGCATCCACTGTGGAAAACAGTATGGTGGTCTCTCAAAAAACTAAAAATAGAACAACCATATGACCCAGCAGTTCTACTCCTGGCTATATATATATATATATATATATATATATATATACCCCAAAATATTAATTCAAAAAGATACATGCACCCCAATGTTCATAGCAGCATTATTTACAACTGCCAAGATATGGAAGCAACCTGTGTCCATCAACAGATGAATGGATACAGGTGATGAGGTTCACTAGCTTTAATCTGCATCCCTCAATTAATATTTAAAATGCAAGTTGGTCATGACTTCAAACTGGAGTCATTACACATCTTAAACTGCCATTTACTGTCATTTTCTACCCAGTTACTTAATTTCCTACATTCCTGGAAGACTGAGGCCACAGCAGGTCCCCATGGGTGTGGATTGGCCTGGAACTCATTGAACACCTCAGAGGATGTGTTCTCTCTATTTTATTCCTTTCCATTTGCTCTTCCTTTGATGATAAGTCAGTGAAAAGTTTTTCTGTGGAAGTTATAGTCTTCTTTTTTTTTTTTTTTAACATTTTCAGAAGGTTTTAATTCATTCAAGGACACAAATAAAATTAGTCATAAGTTCTTTTCAGCGGATTTGTGTAGTTTTCTTTATGTTTACTGGCTTTTCATTTTCTACAGTTGAGCACAAAATGTTTTATTAACCCACAGCCTGATTCAGATTTAAAAGCACACATTCATACTTAGGTTATATATTTAGTAAACAAGTCTATTAAGAAACTTTTAAAATATTTTAGGTGAACCTAGAAAAGACTCTTGAATTTTTTTGGCCTCAGTGTCCCAATCTATGAAATAGAACTACCACTAATAATTTATTACAGTATATTATATATGTACTATTTTATATATATAATAGTATAGGTAATTTACATAAATAATTGGTATCATATATACCAATAAATAGTACATATTACTATAAAACAAAATAATAAACATTTTAATGTATTTTTTATGGAATTCACATTTTTAAAAATATCATGCTTTCAATAGATTATTATGAAGTGGTTTTTTTTGTGCTGAGTCTTGTATTACAGTGGGGACATGAGGAGGAAATCAACAAGATCCTGTTCCCAAGAAATATCAGTCTCATGGGAGTTCTGTCCAGGTAACAAACTCTCCATCCACATTGATCCAACGCAACAATCTGGAAATAATAACTCACAAAACTTATATAAGCCCTGCAGTTCTGCACAATGTTTCCAATCATTTCTGTAAAATCAAAGATAAAAGATGTTTCTGATTTTGATGTGTGTGGGTGTTTCTTCTTAAAAAAAAGAAATAAGAACAAAAATTTCAACTCACAAATAAATTATAAGTCAATTTGGGGGTGAAGAAGCTAGCAGAGTAAGCTTACAGAGAATTTATTATGATGTTTAAGTACTTTGAAATGTGAGTTTCCTAGCAGAGTAAGCTTACAGAGAATTTATTATGATGCTTAAGTGCTTTGAAATGTGAGTTAGAAGGATAAGTACTGAAGGAGGCTAGATTTCTGTGGCCTTTTCAGTATAAATTCAAACCAACATTTCTTTGGGTCTTTCATCAGAGCTTCAAAGTCCCCCAAGACACAATCACATCCTAATATTCTTGATAAAAGTCTGAATGTTCAGCCTCAGATGCAGAATGAAGAAAAAGAAACTCTGTCTTCTAGGATTTTAGCACAAAAAAGCAAGCACAGGTGGGAAGCACAGGCTATGAAGAGACACAGAGAAATCCCTCCCTTCCTCCCTCTCTCCCGTCCCTTGAACCCAAAATTGCTGACATTTTCAGCCCAGCTCCATTTCCTCTCTCATAAACACCTGGTTGCTAACTCACTACTCAAACACATCAGGATTCAGCGATGCTATGTCCGCAAGGCCAGCTATAGAACTGCCAGTCACAGTGAAAACCGAAAATGCAGGACCCTTTGTGCACAGTTATTGAGAATTTCAAGATGGCAACAACGGAGCCTTAAATCAAGTACCAGTCTCTTTTGAGGGGCTGACCCTGTGCCATTGTATAGTCACATGCCCCTGAAGCCAGCCCTGCAGACTGGACATGCAAAGTACTCAACAGGGAAAATTTTATTTCAGAATTCCAGATTGGCTTTTCTTTTGGATAAGTAGTTGGAAGTAGGGAAGAACTATTGTTTCCAGGCTGCTCTGCCCAATGGGAAATGTCAGGTGTTAGAACTTCCTTTAGGCAGGAGCCCCTTAATAAGAAGAGTGGGGAGCAGTGTGATGGGGAGGTGTCTATATGGGAAAAGAGAAAAGGAGAGTCTCACATCACAGCTGGGAGGGGGGTGTTTGGGGAACCAGAGAGAGGATGAGAGTAGAGAGAGGTTGTTGTTGTCATTGTTGTTTCCTTTAAGAATATGAGAAAGTTAGGACTTCCTTGGTGGCACAGTGGTTAAGAATCGGCCTGCCAATTCAGGGGACATGGGTTCAAGCCCTGGTCCGGGAAGATCCCACATGCCGTAGAGAAACTAAGCCCATGCACCACAACTACTGAGCCTGTGCTCTAGAGCCCGTGAGCCACAACTACTGAGCTCGCGTGCCACAACTACCGAAGCCTGAGCGCCTAGGGCCCATGCTCCACAACAAGAGAAGCCACCACAATGAGAAGTTCACACACCGCAACAAAGAGTAGCCCCTGCTTGCAGCAACTAGAGAAAGCCCATGCGCAGCAACAAAGACCCAATGCAGCCAAAATAAATGAATAAATAAATAAAACAAATTTATTAAAAAAAAGAAGAAAACAGTTGCAAAAAAGTTTAAAAAAAAAGAATATGGGAAAGTTGAGACAGAAAGGAAGATTGGGCAAAAGTTTACTATGCATAAAGAATAAACCTCCATTTTAGAATTTTTTTCAAATGACATAGAGATTTGCATTTCTACAATTAAAGGTATTATACCACATTACAGTTTCAATGAATATGATTCCATAACCAAAAATGGCCATGTAGAACCCTGGGTTTCATAGGAGTTACGTAATAAAAATATTATTAGTAAATTCCTAATTCGTTACCATCAGTTTTTTTGCCTTAATAGAAGTTCACTTGATGGACTTAGTAATGCAAGTCACAAATTAAGTCTTAAGTCAAAGATTCACTTGAAAGAGAGAATCCTGAGAACATATTGATTAAAGTGTTGCAGGGATGCCATTCACAGCTTTATTCTTCTCAATGCTGCTACAACTGGTGGAATAAATAGACCTCTCTGCTCTTATTGATATATTCCAAATTAGACGACAAAATAATATATAGGAAATAAAAAGTGTTATTAGGTTAAAATAGTTTTACCAGCATCTTGATCTAATAGCAGCTCTCGGTTGGTGTTATTGCGTCAACTATAGAATTTCGAAAGTCTAGAGAAAAAGACAAAATCATATTCTCCAAAAGGTTCTCCCCTAATAAACTTCCCTGAACTGGGCATTGGGAAGCAATCAATTTAGGGTCTTAGGTCCTGACAACCCCTTGGAAGAGAGCAGAGCTAAGTGTTAGATTGACAGCCTCTTATGAAATCTGAGAAGCTGGACAAGAATATACAGGCTTTAGGGTGGTGTGAAAGCCATACGCATTCAGTAGAAACCTTCCATTGAATTTTGCATTTTGCCCTTTTTGTGATCTGCAGCACCATGGCTATTCCCTCGAGTGAGGTGCAGCTTCCAGTCACCCAAACCATCACAAGGGTGAACAAATTACAACCGTTCTGGACCCAGACAACCTTCCTCTATTTCACCTTCACTACAAGTATTCGATAAATTCATGAGATATTCGACATCTTGTCATAATATAGGCTTTGTGTTAGATGATTTTACCCAACTGTAGGCTAGTGTAAGTGATCTGAGCACATTTCAGGTAGACAAGGCTAAGCTATAATGTTAATTTGGATGCATTTTTGACTTATGATATTTTCAACTTACAGTGGGTTTATCGGGATGTTACCCATCCTAAGTCCAAGATGATCTATATACCTGAATAGAAGGCTGACTCACCTTCACACAAATCAGCCCAACCTTACAAATGCCAAGGAAAAATTAAGGGCTATCCCACCCGTGGTTTCAGTTTTGTTGCTGAAATGTACAAAGAAGAGGGAAACAGAAAAATAGTACTAATCTCAGAAATTCTCTATTTAATTCTTTCCTCTATAGAACTATTTTCACTAAATTGTACTTTGGCCTTATGGCACTGGTGTACATTGAAAACCAATAAAAATGCCTCTTTGTCTACTGTAAGAAAATTGTTGAAAACATCATTGTTGAGAACAGTCATATCTCTGACATAGGACCCTAAGGAAGAACGTTTCTTTGCACATGTTCTGAACAACAGATAAGTAAGGAGCTCCTAGTTCTGCCTTTGATGAGATTCTAGAGAGAAGGGCATCCCTTTCCTATCAGAATTATGTCTTCGATGGAGATGTTTCCTGTAGGTCCGAACAAGAAGCAACATTCAGAATTTAGAGAACAGAGTCACATTGGATAGGGATTGTGGCAGCCATCCCCTGATAGTGTTAGGGGTCCCAATAGAGACAGTTTAGCTAGCAACATCATTTATAGGACAATGCTGGTCCCCAACTCTACGGCATCTTTATACTTGAAAAATGTTTTTAAAGGATGAATATCAAAGTAACTTTAAGGGGGAAACTAAGAAGCAATGGCAATAAGTATTCTGAGAAATGCAAGAAGGTAAAGAGAAAAGTTCCATCCACTTAAAGATGTATGTGAATGAAAGTGTACTAACGGGTTGATTGTGTATGTAAAGTGTCTATATGTATACACACACGTAATTACATACTGTGTGTGCAGTGTGTACATACAGTTGTATGTGTGTATATACATACACACCATAAACACACTGTCAGCCCATTGGTACAGTTTCATACGCACACTGATATATGATTTTACATGTGTACATATACATATAATTGTATGAGCATATATATATGATAGTATATGCATATATAGTTTTACATATAAGATTGTATATATGTTTTATGTATGATTGAATATGTATATATATACACATATTATGGCACATAGATATGATTATATATGTGCATGTGTATTTTAATATATGTTTACATACGTGTATCTGTGCATGCGTGTGTGTATATTATACATTTTTAGTTTTTAAAGCACTCAGCAGCAGTCTACCACATTATTCCTGAACTTGGTTACTTCCTTGACTTATCAACCAGTGAAGTAAAAATGTAACCTTGATTCCCAGTATAAGCTCAGGAAGCCCCGATGATTCACCATGGACTTTGGGACTTATCTGACTAAGGTCAACGTGGTGGGGAATTAGATATATTATGTATGTGCTATATATATATATATATATATATATATATATATATATATATATATATATATAAAACATACATAACACATTATGTATGTTATACATATATTATGTGTGTTTTATATATATATTATGTATGTTAATAAATTAACATATATTAGTATGTTAATACTGCTGGTTCCTACCTCCTGCAATACAGTATGATACAGAAGAAAAATAGTGTGACAGCGTCGGTCCCTTGACCAATCAAATATATATAAAACTATATATGCATATACTATCATATACGTGGAACTGGTTTTCACTACCCCTAGGATGAGGGTTCATTAGTTTCATATCACTTCAAGTTGAGGTGGAAAGTCAGTTTGCTGTCCTCCATGGCTGTGGTTCATGGACAGTTAGTTTCAGCATCACTGAAGAATGTGTTGGAAATTCAGAGTCTCAGGCCTCAGTCTAGTCCTACTTAAGCAGAATCTCGGGGAACAGAACCAAGAAACAAGCTCTCCAGGTGATACACACCAAAATTTGGGAAGCAAAGATGCCTTAGAGGTACAAAGTTGATGTGTTTTTTGCTGGATTACTGCAGGCTGTCAGGAAAATATGCAGTCTCCAAGGGAATGAAAGGGTGGGAGGCTGACTTACCTTTGTTCGGGGAATTGGGGAATTAATAAATAGCTGAGGAAGAGGAACGCTTTGCAGTATAGTATTAAGATTTGGTAATTACCAAAACATCTAGGGAGGCAATATCCTGCCAGAGGCAGGGCTATGAGAGTGAAATGTTCTTAATACGGTTATATTTCCTGATGCATTTAAAAACATATCTGGTTTTGCTAGTTTCTAAACTAAAGCTGATAAGGAATTGGCACTTGTGAGTCTAAAGAGGCCAAGAAGGAGATCACACTTTACCTGTTTCACTTTTTCCCAAAATTGAACAGCTTTGTATCATAAACAGTTGAGCACTCACCCTGAAATTGTAAGGAATTACTGCCAAAGAGCATCCTGCTATGTGTTTCATTATTGTTGCTATTGATCATTGATGAGTAATAGCAAAAAACCAGGGCTTATTCTGAACACAGGTTTGGAAGCCCATCTGGCCACTGGGCTCAAAATGCAAATGAGTCAGATGAGTGTCACACTTGAAGAGGGAGAGCAGAGGAGAAAGCTATCACTTGAAGCCACCAACTCCATGTCACAGACCATCTAAAGCATTTGGTCTATCACCTGTGTTTTCTTAATTCAAGTTTGCCAATGTCCAGATGCTTAAGCTACTTTCCTTTTCCTCATCCTGCTAGAATTTACAGAGCACTTCAGAGCTATTAGGCTTTACTTACCCCTGTTCAGCGTGACAATCAAAAAGAATTGCAATTCTGTTTTCCTGGTAAAGAATCTAAAGCATTGACAGTTCAAATACATGATGTATTTTTGAAGCCATCACAGTGGCCAACAGCATTGATTTGGGGAACCTTAATTCTTTACTTGCCATCTTCACTCCTGGACCGAAACACATTTTGCATATAAAATACCTGCATTGATATAGTCATGAAATTAAAAGTTTACAGATTTTTTTTTTTTTTTGTGGTACGCGGGCCTTTCACCGCTGTGGCCTCTCCCATTGCAGAGCACAGGCTCCGGACGCGCAGGCTCAGCGGCCATGGCTCATGGGCCCAGCCGCTCCGCGGCATATGGGATCTTCCCTGACCGGGGCACGAACCCGTGTCCCCTGCATCGGCAGGTGGACTCTCAACCACTGCGCCACCAGGGAAGCCCTACAGATGTTTTAAAAAACTAACCACCTCTCATCTGCTTAGGTTAGATCAGAAGGCTTAAAATCATAAAGCCAATCCCTGGTTGAATAATTGAAAACCAAAGGGGCATAGATGCCAGTTGCTATTCTCCTTTGCCTACAGACCCCAGTTCTGTCTAGGTAGCAATATTCACCATAATTACATGTAGCCCAAGGCTCAATCATGGTGAGTCGGTTTCCTTTTGATGTAGGTTTGGACAAGGGACTAAGTTCTGGCAAAGATGTTTCTGGGAAATGTTTTCCTCCTGATACAAAAGAAAACAAGAAGAGAAAGCCCCTCTTGTCACTGCCACGTTCTTTTCTGCTTGGGACACTGCCCAAGAGAATGTAGATGCTTGCCATCCTGCAGCCATAAAGGTGATAAACCATCAAAGGTGGAAGAACAGAATGACAGGAGGAGCCTGGTTCATGGATGCTTGCTCCCCAGCCCTGGAATGCACCACCCCCAGCAAGCTGTTATGTGAGATCAAGAAACTCCTATTACTTAAGCCACAAGAGTGAGGTACTCTGCTATTCACAGCCAAATGTGTTTCATTAATACTCTACAGAATAATATTCACAAGCCACTACCAAAACTCTATGCGACAAGTAAGAGGAGAAAATAAATGAAAATTTGATAGATTTTATCATAAGGCATAGAATACTTGGAAATTAAAGTTTCATGTGGCTTGCTTTTAGTTCTCCACAATCCTTCTTGGAGTTCAGATTCAGTGTAAAAGAACTCTTTTATGAAGTGAAACAGCATGGCTGAGATATTCACATGAGACAAAATAAGACTTTTTGCATCACCAGAATGTACTGGAAACAGCTAGCTGTGGGACATATGTTGAAGAACAAAAAGCAGAGAAACAGTAGGACATGTGATATAGATTAAAATCTGGTCTAATTAGTGCCAGTTTCATAGTAAGAAAACTTAAGAGCAAATAAAAGCATTTTTTCCCCTCAAGTTAATATGGGAAACTCTCAGACTGAGAGATTTCTTTTTCCATTCCCGAAGTAAATCGTAACTAATAAAGTTTTTTTTAAGTAAAATGCACTAATACATTGCATCATATTTGTGATGTTTATCAAAGAAAATCGGAAACCATGAAGTGTAATAAGTAATAGTGCATCAAACTTTCAGAATGTGCTGTCCTCAGGGATTCAGAGAAGGTAACAAGTATAACATTATGCAGGATGCTTTTGCTGCTAGCTTTCCAAAATGACAGCTACGAGAAGCCTGGAGAGAGAGGGAAATAGTTCTTTGCACAGACACAGAATTGACTTTAGTTGGTCTGTGCCCACATACAGAGTCAAGATAGTGTCATATGGAAGGTAGATATGATCAGTGACCATGAAAGGAAGAGCCTGGAGAGGAGGTGCGTCTGATAAGTTAAAGATACATGTAGAGGTGGTTAGCTCAGCTGAATAACCCTTCAGGTCCATGAGTATTTGCCATAGGAATAATCATTCAACTCTTAACTTTTCCATGATGCGGGGATAGAGCTGCTTGTAGTCAACTGAGCCTCGGTTTTCCCACCCTCAAAGCCCTACATCGGCTGAATGACTTTGAAAAATTCACTTAACTTCCCATGCCTCGGTTTACTTGTCTGTAAAATATGATAGAACTAAGTGATTGCAATGAGTCTAATTCTCTCATCTAACAGATGAAGCAAACCTTGAAGGTAGTACAGGATCTCAGAACTGGGATGGGTCTGGGGACCGGCTTTTCAAGCTTGCTCAATTAACAGATGAGAAATGGAGGCCCAGAGAGGCAAGTCCATGTCTGCAAGGATTCATGACTGACAAGTGATAGATAGGACTATAGCCCAGGTGGGATGACCAATCATCTCAGTTTTCCAGGGATGGAAGGATTTCCCAGGACGTGGGATTTTCAGTGCTAGAGCCAAGAAAGCTCCAGGCAAACCAGGATGCACTGAATACCTTAAGACTAGGTCAGCTCATTTCCATCTCCTTGAACCACTTCTATGTACCATAAAAATATGCTTCCAGTGTCACACCACTCTGGTGACATACAACCTCTGCAAAGGCACTCCATGAATGGCTGGGTCCCCGTCCACTCACTGTAGGTGACATTGATGATCAGACCTTGCACTGAGGACTCATCCACATCTTCCAGCTCAGTCCACTCAGCAGGAACGCAGGAGATTTCGTGGCAGAGACTCCTTCAGAGGAAAAGTAAGGAGGGATGTAACTTTGTGTCCACTCGGAGCTGTAGCTGCCTGTGAAACATAGTCTGCACAGCATCCAGGGGCCTCTGCAACCACCACACCTAGTCAAGTTTATTCATGATGATGCCCTAAACAACAAGTAGCAGAAACCAGGGCAGGAAGTAGCCTAAACAATAAAGAAATGTATTGTTAAACATACAATACTAAGGAGTAACAGAGTGATCAGGCATAATATGAAGAGTTGTAAAACTATTTCATTTAAAACATTTTTTTTCTGTCTCCTCTCTCTGTTTCCCTTAATAGCAGCCTCATCCCGGTCTCTTCGTGGCTTCAAAATGCTGCCTATGAAAAGTTATGTGCTTCCTGGTCATGTTCAGTAGAAGACTGAGACATGAAAACATGCCCCTAAACATAACTATAAAGTTCTAAATTGTGTGCCCAGCCCTAAACCACGCACTATCATTGGGGTATGTCATGTCAACTAAATAAGACTGCTTTCTGACGCTAGGAATGAAGTGGATGCTTGAACATAAGTAGGACTCTGTTTTAAAAAAGGAAATGGGAAAGGATGACAGGTAGACAACTGCACTTAAAATCTGTTGTCGGGGAGTTCCCTGGTGGTCCAGTGGTAAAGAATCCGCCTTGCAATGCAGGGGACGCGGGTTCGATCCCTGGTCAGGGAACTAAGATCCCACATGTCACGGGGCACCTAGGCCCGCCTGCCACAACTACTGAGCTCACATGGCTCAACTAGAACCTACATGGTGCAAACTACAGAGCCCACGTGCCCTGGAGCCCGTGCACCACAACTAGAGAGAGAAAACTCCGCCACCACCACTAGAGAGAAGCCCGGGTGCCTCAACAAAGAGCCCACTCGCTGCAAGGAAAGATCCCGCATGCCTCAACAAAACAAACAAAAAAAAGAACAACTGTTGTCAACCCAGCACCATCCCTATCCCTCCAACTCTCCCTTATATTTCAATGGTTAAAATCCCTTAACTGCATCTCCCAGAAGCCCTCATTCATTGGATACTGGTACAAATTCTTCCAAAGTGAAACAATTCTGTGAAAAGTGGAAGGCAGAAGAGAAGCAGATGCTATTATTCTCTTCTGGCAGCAGCTGACAGACTTGTGCACGGACTGCAGTCCCAAGGAGCCCAATGGCTTCCAGGGGTTCTGTGAATTACTCACAGCAGCAGGCAGCAGACGTAATTGGAGGCAACATCCTATGATTCCTATAATTCCTGTTCCTAAATGTTAGCAATAGTTTTCCTTGACCTTTACTTTCCCAATCCTTCCAAATAGTGCTGCAAATACCTATTGCTTGGTACTACATTTTTTCCTGTTTAAAATAGCTGGAAGATTGTCAGTGAAGAGTTATGGTCCAACTTCAACTTATTTCAAACCCAGCATCCACTACACCAGGAAAGGGAGGTTGGGAGGTGATATTGAAGAAGGTGACTCTGACGAGCATAAATGCTGCTAGATCAGTGGTCCCCAGTGATTTCAGCACCAGGGACCAGTTTCATGGAAGACAATTTTTCCACGGTTGGAGGTCGGAGGGTGGTTCAGGTGATAATGCGAGAGACAGGGAGCTATGGGGAGCGATGGGGGAGCCGCAGATGAACCCTCACTTGCTCGCCTGCCACTAACCTCCTGCTGTGCGGCCCATTTCCTGACAGGCTGCCAAGCAGTACCAGTCCGCGGGCTGGGGGTTGGGGACCCCTGTGCCAGATAACTCAGAGGAAGGAGTGCCAAGAAGGAAAGTAGTATCTGCACTGTCATTTCTAATCTCCTTCACAACATTTTACAGGATTATTTTAGATGCTTAACTAACTTGTCAACATTCATTTAGTGACCAGATAGAGACCCCTTCACATACCACACCAAACTTACTTACATTTGGTGGCCCCAGAATATACATGCCTGGAATCTCTCTGAATGGAACAAAATAAGAACCACAAAAGATAAATGAGACAGACTTGACAGGGTGAAAGTAAATGACAACATCTTTCTCTCCACTCTCTGCTCAAACCCTACTGTAGATGTAGCTATGGCTCCTAGCTTCCCTGCTACTTCTAGTCACAAGAATAGCCTCATTTAAACAATCAAAATGGCTGTTTCATGGTAATAATCATAATTCTGAACTGTTCTTAAAGTTTTATCTTTCTTCATTTGGATAACGCCTCTTGTTGGAAAAGCTGTCACGAGCTAGGGGCGTAAGATCAACTAGCCCTCTCTGCTTCTCTTGCTCTTCTACTTTCTTTCCCCTCCTCTCTAGCTACAATTTCGGCTTAGTCTTATAGATGAGGTGGTGAAGAATACAGTAAAACTGGATGGAGGTACTTGGAATCTGTTACCGATGCCTCAAGACTTTGAAGAGAAAGAGAAAGAAAGACCCCTATCTCACAGCGCTTATCAGAGCTTCTTCAATATTCTGCCTCGGGTGATCTAATGTCTCTCCTTACTCTGGCTGTTTCCCTCAACCTCTGTGCAACGTCAATCACCCCTCTACTGGGTGACTTTGCCTCTCTATGTGTCCTTTGTGGGTAGAATCTCTTTCAGGCTGGATTCTTTGCCTCTTCCCATTGTAAAGAGCCCACATCCTTGGCCGGCTGCCAGTGCCTGTGTAGTTGGCTCCCCTATCGCCCTTTATAACTTTTCTCTGCCGTAAGCATGCAACTGCAGCTTCAGGTTTTCATCTTCAGTCTTCAGGAGGCAGGAATCAAGGGTGTTTCTCTTTCGCTTACTAAGACTGCATAATCCATGACCTAAAACTTACATGTGCGAAAGGACCATTTATGTTGCTCAAGGAGTCTATGAGTCAGAGTTCAGACAGCATAAGTAGACTATTCCATGAGGTCTGGGGTTCAGCAGAAAGACTCGAAGGTCAGGGTTTAGGTTCTAAAGGCAGTTCACTGGTATGTCGGGTGACTAATATGGGCTTTTGGCTGGGGTCTCAGTTCCCCTCCAAGGAACTATCTATGTGGGTTAAATAAGGCTTCCTCACAGCCTTAGGGCTGTATTCCCCCAGAACAAGTATCCCTACAAGAAGGATTCAGATGGAGCCTGGATCATAAAATAGAAGTCGGGCTTCCCTGGTGGCGCAGTGGTTGGGAGTTCACCTGCCGAAGCAGGGGTCACGGGTTCGTGTCCCGGTCCAGGAAGGTCCCACATGCCGCGGAGCGGCTGGGCCCGTGAGCCATACCTGTTGAGTCTGTGCGTCCGGAGCCTATGCTCCGCAACGGGAGAGGCCACAACAGTGAGGGGCCCACATACCGCAAAAAAAATAAAATAAAAAAGTCACACAGCATCATTCTGTTCTCTAGTAGAGCGGGCACTTTCCACCCAGATTTAGTGGGAGGTCGGAGCCTCCTCCTTTTCTTGGCAACTGGTCAGGTTGTGGAAAAACATGATTACTCTGGGTGTTTTAGGAAAAGACAATATGCTAAAAAGTCCTTACTTTCCAAACTGCTATGGACAGATATCACATTCCCAAGCCCCTCTCACTTAGCCTGAGGTCAGGAAAAGCACCTTTATCCTCTCCTCCATGTGGGGAGTAGAAAGAGGGAAAAAAATGCCACAAATATCAACTACACGCTGCAAAGAAATTCTCTTTTCAGCTTCCAAACTAGCCCTGTTTAACTTTCAAGGTGGATGTTGGGCTAAGGAGGCAAACAGGTCTTCACATCACTTGCAAATCCTGTATAAGAGGTCTGGCACCTGAGTTTGGAAACTTGAGGAAGATGCATATTTTTTCTACCCTTGCTCTTTAGAGACACTGCTGAAATGGAAACAGAGTCTCATATAAACATCTCATTAATTAGAAAGTAGAATGTGGCAGCACATAAAAGGAATACTGCCAAATTTAGTGGAGTTAATTTTAGAAATGCAAGGATGGGTCAATATTTAGAAATCTATCACCATAATATATTTGTCACCCATAAAATACTGAGTGCTTTTAGAAAATGATAGAAAAAGCATAGCATTTCATGGGAAACAGGCTACGGACATAAAGTGGTAAGTCACATAGGCACACAGGTACAAATAATCAATGGATAAATGTACAACCTCATTCAATAAACAGATTATGCAAATTAAAGTAAATACTATTTTTAATCTAAAAAAATTATAGATAATGTAGAATACTGCTACTCAGGGTTTTTTTAATACTCTGTCAAGATTCAGCTAAATAATGTCATCGCTTTATTAAAGCTTTCAATGATTCCTCTAAAGGGAAGGAATCCTAGCCCTTCCCCCCCCACCTACCCCATGCCCTTCACTGATAACACTCTTGTGGCATTTTCTACTATTCATCTTTGCTATCTGTGCACAGGTCTCACCTTTACCTCTAGATGGTATTTGCTTCAAAGGCAAGAACCAAGTCTTACTAGTCTTTTGTATCCTTAACGGCACTTAGCTCAATACCTTATACAGCATTTATTGAACAACAAAGACAAAAGTAATGTTAGTAATAAGCCTGATATTTATTGAGTTCACTGTGAGCCCAGCATTGTACCAAGCACTTGATACGAATCATTTAAGCCTCACGACCTTAGAGATAGATACTGCTATTAGTCTAATTACAGACTAGGAATCAAAGACATAAAGAAGATAAGCAATTTGCCTATGCAAAAACAAATCTCTTCATTTCAACAGCTTTCTTTTCTCTAATGAGCCTATCAATGCATCCTGGAGGTCTTAGAGTATTTTTTTTTTAGCATGCAATGATAGAGAAAGGGAGGAAAGTGAGAAAATTTTCTGAAGAATAAAAATACAGGCAAAAGAATGGTATACATATTCAAAGAAGGAACCAAGGGTTTTATTCTAAAGCTATCTGAAATAAGAATTAGAGAAATGGAAGAATGTAAATGTAGTAAATGTGTAGTTGCTGTCTAAAGATGGTCATCTTAAGAAAAAAAAACTGGTTATATCACTTTTAAAAATTTTAAATCATCTTTAAAATGATGGAAAAGAAGGAAAACACTAATTTACGGGTAGATCAAATGCGTGCCAGAATGCATTTTGTTTTCTAATTCTGCTTGAATGAGTGTTTAAATGAAATGTCACTATTTTTATTGATTATAGCTTTCTGTAACTCCACCCATCTTCCTTTTAAAAGGAGTGTTAGTATGATAAGAACTAAAATTCTGTGTACTTTTTAAATTGACTCCCACAGCCCTATGCCTTTGAGGATATACAATTTGCATCCTTCAGGGGCAAGAGGACATGTTTTAGGAGGTTAGTTGTGGCCTCATCCACTTACCTACGGGATACAGTGCTTCTGTTCCAGAACGAAGGAACAGACTGACTGTTTCTGCTTAAACGTTCACAGGCTCAGAAGGCTCCAGACAATTTAGGCATTCACCGGGCGCATGTTGTGTTGGATGAAATTAGAACTTTGAGTCACAATGAACGTAAACCTAAACCTTTCTGAATACAAGCAGCTAGGAGTATGTAATTCATGGCAGAAACTTGAATTTGGAAAAGAGGAATATTAGAAGTAATAAAAACAGGAAGAAATGAAGTGAGAATCCCATAGCCTTCCTCATATGCCAGAATAAAGTAGACATGTGTTATATTCTTTCCTTTTGTGGGTCCCTTCCACACCTGTTGTTGCTTTCCTGGGGAATTAGCCAAAGTGATCTTATTTCTAAGTCCTAGTGGGGAGAAATGATTCTGTCCCAGGAACAGGAAGCCAAGGTTCACGTTTTCCACCATTCTTCTTTTTAAAAAATATCTTTGATACAGGAATATCAAAAAATATCTTTGATGTATGAATATGGCTCAGGGAAAGCAAAAAGGCCCCTACCATATGCACGCAGCACAGGAAAGTTAGTTAATATGTTAATAGATGGAATTACTAAAGCATCACTGTGGCTCAGAGCTAGGTGGTTTTTTGTTCTGTTTTGTTTTGGTTTGGTTTGGTTGGTTGATTGATTATCAGTTGCTTGGTTTTTTGGACATGTTTTGTTAGAGAAATGACCCCTAAGAGTTAAGCGGACTCTATCTCTTAATGATTTCATACATACTTAGTTGAAAATGGTTGCTCTCCTGGACACATGGTCCCCAAACAAAGTGCAGGCTCTGATTTTATTAAGGTAAAAAAATTCTTCTGCACAAATCATAGCCCATTTTTTAAGGTTTACAGGAAGAATATTTTATGCATGTACTCATTCTTCAATTTTGTTTTGCACACTTACATGACCAGCACTGAGCTTTACCAAAAAATTGGAAACAGTAATTATCCCCAGAAAATCTAACGGTAGCATGGGAGATAAAACAAGGGTGGTCTACTTGAGATCATTAATCACACATTCTTGATAAAATATTATACTGCCAACAAAATCACTGTCACATATAGGTGTGTTTGTATTCAAGCAGAGTTGATTGATGGGGTTTTTTTTCCACTGTCACAATGATATTTGAAAGCACAATCATTCATCCATTCCCAGTTTATAACTCAGTATTGTCACCTTCACCAAGTTACTTAGCCTCACCAAGCCTCAGTTTTCTCATCTGTCTAATAATAATACTTACTTCCTGGATTTGATATGAGAAGCAGATGGGATAATAAAATGCATCTTTTCAGGAATCAAATAGCATAGCTCTTTTCAACTCTGCAAGCATATCTCCATTACTAAATCATAGACGTTGGCACAAAATAAAATATAATTCTAGCAGTCAGAGGTTTCCAAGACAGAATGGCACTGGACAGTCATGATTGCTGCAACTGGGAAGTTTTAATCTTATGATCCACTGGACGGAAGTTTGCAGGAGAGATCCAAGCATCAGATGGGTGCTTTGACTAATTGACTTTCAAGATCCCCTTCTCTAACTCTCTTATATTGGTCTGTTCATGTTTCATACCCTTCCCCTGGATGAGGTCTTTATTTCATTTTGTCCTAGAATAAATAAAACCCCAAAACAACAACAATTTGTACTCTCTGCCCAAATGCACTAGAAAAGGCCATGAGCTGACCCTTCTGATACGCTCAGCCAGTAAATACAGATCATCCCAAAGAATGTGACTTTGGTCTCCTGCCAACCTGAATATATTCATCAGGATTGACAGTTTTATGTGGCTCTTTGACTCCTGAAAAGAAGATCCAAGTGCCAAATCTAGGTCTATCTGACTTCAGAGTCGCTATTCCACACAACTTTCCAGATGTATTTGTGCACTGCCATGCAAGACTGATTCAGCAGTGGAGGTATAATTTCTCAGCCTGTCATCTTAACCCAGCAAATGGGTTACCATAAAGTTTGAGATCTCTACCAACAAATGACATTGTAAGGGTTGAGGAAGAGGGGAAACTGACACCATAGGAAGTTTGATTCAGCTTGAGAAATACCCTTCTTGAATTTGATTCAGCTGGTATAGAGTTAGACATTTACTGTAATTTATTTTTCTCAAGCAGTGCTTGCAGTGGGCAATTCTAGATTTCTCTGATATCTGATGTACTGCTACTTGCAGTTAAATGAAATATCTCTTACCCACCACTATCCCCGCTTTCAGTAGTTAGGCAACACTGTGAAACTAGCTTTGGGCAATGAAATAGTGAAAGCTCTATGTCTTTTTTTCCAGAAAACTTTGTAATAATTGCTAGAGCTTGACTTTTCAACCTCTCTCCTCCTGTCACAGGGCACCTTGATGATGCATGTGAGTCTGTGGTACCATAAAATGATGTGGAATAAATAAACAGAGCAGAGCCTCCCACAGACCTGCAACCGACAGACATAGCATGAGGGAGAAATTAACACTTGTGTTTCAAGCCACTGAAATCTGGGGTTTGTTTGTTCACTGCTAGGCTGTCTATCCTGACAGATACAATGCCCATGTATCTGTAATTAAAAGGGTTACAACAAACAGACTGCAACAAACAGAAACTTTGTACTCATTTCTTTCTCCAAAGCGATTACACAGGTTTTTATTTTTCTAGAAACCTTTATAAAGGAAGCAAAATACTAGTGGAGAAATCAAAGACCAGTTGATAATGTGCTTGTTTACATGTGAATGTAAACAACATATTTTTATGGAAAAAACCCTTATATTTTCCAAATCAAAATGAGCTATCTCTATTGTAGCTCTTTGTAATTAAATAGGCACTAAACTATGAGTTTTTGTAGGACAGAGAGTGAGACACACTTCTTCACGGGTATCCCGGTGCCTACCACAGAACTTTCAGAACAACAAACGCTTACTGAATAATTACTAATAAAAAAGCTTGCTCTAGGCTTCTCCTTCAAGTGCAAATTTCCATCTGTTGATATTATCCTTACCTTAGCTTTCTAAGTTAATTTGACGTGATTCTTGGGTTAGTCAGTAGAATGTTTTGTCTATAATATATTCTCCCCATCTGAAATGCATTCCTTACTTCCCTCTGATGAATTTAATTCCACCTCCTTCAGAATCACCTCCAACTGTAATCCAACTCAAGCAGTTCTCAAACCTTGTGGTCTCAGGATCACTTAACACTCTTAAAAACTATTGAGAATCCAAAGAGCTTTTGTTTACACGGAAGATAGTTATTTACATTTATTGTTTAAGAAATTAAAACCGAGAAGATTTAAAAATACATATTTATGTATTCCCTTAAAATAACAGTAATAAACCCATTACATGTGAATGCAAACAACATATTTTTATGGAAAAAACCCTTATATTTTCCAAATCAAAACATCTTTACTGAGAATGGCAGTGTTTTACATTTTCACAAATCTCTTTAATGTCTGGCTTCATAGAAGACAGCTGTATTCTCTTATCTGATTCTGCATTCAATTTGTTGCAATATCCCACATCATATATCTTCTGAAGATTTTCACTGTATACTTGTGAGGGTATGAGAGTAAAAATGGAAAATGCCATCTTAGCGTGATTATGGAAATTGTTTTGAACTTGTGAAAGGATCTCGAGGACTCTTGGTGGTCCCTCTCTTTCTTCTGTGAAATGCTTTTGTATTAAGAAATCCTATGCAGAGTTTACTACTTGATTATTCTCCAAGTGTTTTATGTATATTAGACATGGTTCCCAACCTAAATTGTAAATACTATGAAGGCAGGGATAATGAACGCTTACAAAATACAGAAAAGTGCAAATCCTGCTATAAATACAATCACAGAATTATGACACAGGATTAGCAGGTACTAAAGTTCCATTATTTTTAAAATAAATATACCATTAAAAATAACTTAAACTTTTAACTCTTATCTTATTCAACTTCTTACCCCCAGAGACAACCAGAATAATTAATGAGGTAGTCATTTTTACAATAAGTTCTTACCCTTTTACACAAATATATCTGTATATAATAGTCAGTATTGATTTGTTTGAGTTTTCTTTATGTAAATATTGTTTTATGCATCTTACGTCTTTTTAGCTCAGAATCTTGTTCTTGAGATCTATCCACATTGCTACTTACAAACCTCGTAATGCCATATCTTACGTTTTTAATTTCCTAGTGGTAGACATGAAAACTTCTTAAATGATATACATAGCATAAATGACGCTAAAATTGAGTATCCCTGTTCATGTTTCCTCAGCTTTTCGTACAATAATTGCTCTAGATTAAACCCTTAAAAATGGAATATCCAGTCCTTTGTACATGTGCACTTTTCTGTCTTTCTATATGTAATCATTCCAAACTGTACACACCATTTTTTATATCTCTACCACCAGGGTATGAGACTTCTGTTTGCCATGTACTCTATAGTGTCAGATTTTATTTATGTTTTATCGTGCCCTTTTGAGGCTAGCACTGTTTTAGGACATAGTGAGCCTTCAGCAAATACTTGTTACCTGCAGAAGCTCTAACCTGAGGTTTGGACATTTGGATGTGGACATGTGTTACAAGCATAGGCCTGCTGCCTCTTTCCTTATCCTATGTGATCCATGAAATGGACGTGCAAGCTAGATCTCATGTAGGCTCAGCAGGGTACAAAACATACCCAGAAGCTTCTTCTGTTTTCTTCCATTCCAACAAGAACTTCATGTTCCGTGCTTCGTTTTTTTTTTTTTTAACACCTTTATTGGAGTATAACTGCTTTACAATGGTGTGTTAGTTTCTGCTTTATAACAAAGTGCATCAGCTATACATATACATATGTCCCCATATCTCCTCACTCTTGCACCTCCCTCCCACCCTCCCTATCCCACCCCTCTAGGTGGTCACAAAGCACCGAGCTGATCTCCCTGTGCTATGCGGCTGCTTCCCACTAGCTCTCTATTTTACCTTTGGGAGTGTGTATATGTGTCCATATGCTTCTTAAGTACAGTAGCTCTACCTTCTTGCCCACATCCTTAGCCTTCAAAGCAGCCGTCCTGTTTTTGAGGTCACACTCACCAAAGCACCCAGACAAGTCCGGCTGAAGCACTTCATCCTGGACAGAAGCTGCCAGAATCCCCTTCTGCAAACCAAACTTTACTGGGGGATGCATAGTTGTGCAGTGAGAGGCTGCTGTCTGCTTTCAATTACTCTACTGCGAGGCTAACGTGATTGTTTCAAGACCATACAAATTACCAGATGTCGACAACCAACTCAAATGTGTTTCCCTGTCCCTATAAGCTGATGGAAAATGTAAAAATTGAGAAAGTGTTATCTCCTTGATGGTGGTTACTTCAAATATGTATGTATCTTCTCATTTGAGGGGAATAGTGGATGTGTGTATGAGAAAATGTGATGATAGCCCTGTTGTAACCCAGCTTGGCTTAAATACCTGTGACAGACTAAGCTTGCAACCATGCGCACATTCTACATCAAGAAATACATACTAGGGATATCAATGGGCGGTGTGGAATGACATACACTAGGTACTCCCATGAACTAGGTAAAACTAGAGTCCACATATCTTTGTGATTTTCCTATAAAATAAAACTCAAATTTGCAATGAAAAATTAAGTTACATAGGGCTTCCCTGATGGCGCAGTGGTTGAGAGTCCACCTGCCGATGCAGGGGACACGGGTTCATGCCCCGATCCGGGAAGATCCCACATGCCGCGGAGCGGCTGGGCCCGTGAGCCATGGCCGCTGAGCCTGTGCGTCTGGAGCCTGTGCTCCACAATGGGAGAGGCCACAACAGTGAGAGGCCCGTACCGCAAAACAAAAAATAAATTAAGTTACATAGCATGTAGGACATTTGAAAATACTATTATGATCATTTAAAAGACCAATAATGGTATATTTGACAGAAGAGTTGAAAGAGAAGTGTGAAAGTCACTTGGCCAGACAGATCAGGATGAAGACCAGGACCCGGTGCCCCTGCACAAATATAATCATCCCTGACTCTTCTCCCCACTTTCATGTTTATGAACAGAAAGTTCTGGTGCTCATTTCTACTGAGTTTCCAGTCCCTCAATCATTTCCAGGGAAAACTCAAAGTTTACAGAACTTGCGATTTGACCCAACGATTTGCAAACTGTGAGTTGTTTCTGCTGTTATCAAATAACCCATAGCTACTTCCCCAGGGGATTTAGTAAATGAAGTGATCTCTGGACTTTACAAATTTCTAAATTGGAACTTGGTTTTTTCAAATTTCATATTCTCTCTCTCTCATGCTAGAAGTTCATATGTTTATTCAGCCCTCTTTTCTCCAAACCTACTGAAAAATCTACTGGGTTTTAAATGCTAGGAATGTCAATTTTAGCCCTATCAACAAAGACTTCCAAAGCTAAAGGGCTAATAATATTTGCTTTCAGTATTATCTTAGGATATTTACAACTAATTTACCATTCTTTCCCAAGAGAAAATAGTATCAGGAATAAGCAAACCTGGGGTAGCTCTACATTTAAATTTCTTACTGTTATTACATAAAAGTATTTTTTTGCATCCCAAATATACATTAATAAAGAGTTTAAAAATACACATTTTCTTTCAGAGCAGGAATTAGAGAAGGTGTAAAGTTTTGGTTTGTGAACTTCATGATTTCTTTGAATTTTGCAGTTGGCATTGGTAAGAACGTACTTTTTCTCAGAGACTTATCACAAAGTCAGATAATCTGTGTACATAATATAAAAACATTCCCAAAACGGTAAACTCATTAAAATACAATAAATAAATTTTACTTAATAAAAACAGGCAAGAAATTAAAAGGAACAAATATATCCTCAAGCTGGGAAAAATCATTTTAGACTCTCAAACATTTATTTGATATTATCTTTCCAAGAATAATGGAGCAAAAATAATCACATTCCTTTTCCTTTACATACTTTTGTTCAGAGAAACCAGATGCAGAATGAAGCTTTGCTTCCCTGCCAAACTGTCAACTTTGTTTAATATTTAAGTTTCATACAACATAAACAAAAGATGCGAAATTATTGCTAGTGGGGTAGGTTCTGATTTTGAATCATTTTTAACTGATCACTGTGTATTCCGAAAATAGACATACGTCTCCATATTCCCCAGATCTTTTGAGTGTTTCCCACTGTAATTCCAATGGTGATGAAAAGTGGAGTGGTTTTATAAATGTGGGCATGCATACATGCTTTATATAAATTTCAAGTGGTATAGTTTCCCACTATTGAAATTTCTCCATGTTCTTTTGTTGTTGTTGTTTTTTGTTTTTGTTTTTGTTTTTTGCAGTACACAGGCCTCTCACTGCTGTGGCCTCTCCTGTTGCGGAGCACAGGCTCCGGACGCGCAGGCTCAGTGGCCATGGCTCATGGGCCCAGCCGCTCCGCAGCATGTGGGATCTTCCCGGGCCGGGGCACGAACCCGTGTCCCCTGCATCGGCAGGTGGACTCTCAACCACTGCGCCACCAGGGAAGCCCTTTCCATGTTCTTTTGAAGAAATATCTCTTTCAAAGAAAATTTAAAAGCTCCTCAAAGGACCCTCTTGATCATGACCAATTTCATATGAATCATAGACTGAGTACTCTTTTTACCTACTTCACTCCCATGATCCACTAAATTGGTAGTAAAAGG
Organism: Phocoena sinus; assembly: GCF_008692025.1. Lineage (NCBI taxonomy): Eukaryota > Metazoa > Chordata > Mammalia > Artiodactyla > Phocoenidae > Phocoena > Phocoena sinus. The sequence goes on along the minus strand of NC_045769.1, from coordinate 10,362,988 downwards.
CTGATTATTCACAATTACTTATCCCTGCCCCATTGTGGCCATGCTTCGCTCTAGATGACATATATTTAACTATCCTGTTGACTTTGGGCTTGCCCATGTGATTTTCTTTGGCCAATGGAACAGGGGTGGAAGTTTTAAAGCCACATTCCAAGCAGAGACTTTAAGTGCGCCTGCGTGGCTTGACAGTCTCTCTCTTGTGTTCCTGTTCTCTGCTTATAAGAACAACGTGCTCCAGATATGAGCTGATCCTTCACCCTGCGTGCCACAATGAGAAGACATGGGGAGCCCAGCCAAGCCAGCATCATCAAAAAGAAACAGTGGCTGACCCAGAACCCTTATAAATCTATGTTGCAAGCCACTGAGTTAATGTGGTTGGTGGTTATAGCAGCAAAAGCTGACTGAAAAACAACAGAAGAGGAAAAAAGCTATAAAACCACAACAATAAAAAGCTCTAGAGAAAGGCCATCTGAGGATAAAAAGACTCAAAAATGTCTGCAAGGTGGGCGGTTGCTGGAGGAGTGTTGACTGGAACAGTTTAGGTGAAACCACAACTTACAACACTGCAGCCAGGTTGGAAAGGAACTTGCCTTGCAGAACCTGGGAAAAGCTTGGACCCAGAGATACCAGGGAACTCAAAGTCTATGAAGCCACTAACCTCACTTTCCAGTACTTACACAGCCTAAGCTCACTGAGTTAAGAAGCCCCACGTGGGCGACAACGCTCATGGTTAGCTATTGTCCCATTCTTGGATACCAAGAGATACCAGTCATTTGAGTAAAACCTGTGAGAGAGGCAAGAAAAAGACCATTATCATGGATGAAGCATATCCTTGGAGGAAATAAAGATGATTCATGAAGAAAAGAAAAGTTTAAAATTACACGAATTAGTATTCTCAGAGAGATTTGAGAAGACACTACATTTATAAAAATAAAGAATGAAACAGAACAGTGTCAAGGAAAAAGAAAAATCAGACAATAATAAAGATGTTTTGGAAATACAAAATATTGTCTGCAATACTGGTGATGCTAAGTTTGATTATTTAATTAAGGTGGTGAATACTGGATATATCTATTGGGAAGATGTATCTTCCCTGATGTAATGTAATTAAGAAATAATCCATACAGTGGTACTTTAAGACTGTAAATATCCTCTTTCACAACCACTTTACATCCAAGCAATGGTTTTAGCCTCCATTAACAATCCTTGTCTGAATCAATTATTATATTGAAAATAGCAAAATGATATTTTCAAATATTATCATTCCTTTTACATATATTGTCTGGTTCTGCCTTTCTCTCTCTCTTCACTAAGAAGAATATCACTAAGGACTCATGGATCTTTATTAATTTTTAGTCAATGCACTGTTATCCATTATTATCATTTTTACCTTAGATATTCAAGTTGTCACTAATTTGACTCTAGGAGCCCCTGTAAGTTGGCTCCTATGAATTATGTACTTTTAGATTAATAGAACATATTAAATGGCTAAAAAAATGAAAAATACAGAAATGTTAGGTACATTATTGGAAGATAGGAACAGCAAAAGAGTCTAAAAGTTTCCAGATTATAAAACAAACAAGCAAATAAATGAACAAAAAGATTTCCAATCAAGTAAAGGGAAACATATTTTATCAATAATATATGAGAAAATTTTCTAAAGGAAAAATAATTTCAATCTTGAATTCTTTAATTATCCAAAGTATGAATAAAGCGTGAAGGAAAAGTAGAGATATATCCAGCATGCAATGACTCAGAAAATTTATCCTGAGAACACCCTTTTTCAGGAAGCTCTATCAGGATGTATGTCTGCAAAATTAAAGAGGAAACCAAAATAAGGAAGGTGGGGTCTGGGAAGTGATAGCTGCAATGCAGGAGAGCAGAGACAGGAAATCTCACCTTGTCCTTTATGCCACAAGCAGGGAGGGCACCGTGCTCAGCGTGGAGCTGGGCATTGGAGGCTTCCCATGGGCAGAAATCTAGGGAAAGACAGTGTCTTGTTCAGCTAGGGCTGCCATAACAAAATACCACAGTCCTGGTTGCTTGAACAACAGAAATTCATTTTTCCATGCTTTTGGTGGCTAGGTGTCCATGATCAAGCCGCCAGCAAACTTGGTTTCTGGTGAGGATGTGCCTTCTGGCTTGAAGACAGCCGCCTTCTTATTGAGTCCTCACATGGCCTTTTCTGTGTGTGTGTTTGTGTGTGTGTGTGTGTGTGTGTGTGTGTGTGTGTGTGTAGAGAGAGAGAGAGAGGGAGATCTCTGGTATCTCTTCCTCTTATAAGAAGAAGAAAAAGTCGTATAAGATTACAGCCCCACCCTTAAGACATAATTTAATCTCTATTTCCTCTTTATAGACCCTATCTCCAAACACAGTCACCTTGGGGTTAGAGTTTCAACATATAAATTTTGGAGGACACAACTCAGTCCAGAATAGGGCAATTTTAGAAATTTGATACTAAAAAGTTACAATAATAATACCAGCTAAAGCATGTTAAGAGTGTAGTGTGTTTCAGGTACAGCTCTAACAGCTATGTGAGTAGTAACACATTTAATCTTATAAAGTCAGTTAGTACTATCATCATTATACTCATTTTACAAATGAATAAATTGAGAAATGAAAGATTTAAATATAGCCTAAGGACACATAGCTAGTATTTGCTAAAGCTGGGATTTTAACTCAGGTACCCTGAACCTGGTATACTCGTTATGATGTTATACTGAAAGACCTCTAGAATGCACCAGAATGCGGTAAGGGCAGGTAATACAAAATCAATTATGAAAACCAGGAAAAACAAAAGGGAAATGTAAATCTACTATATCACCTGGTTCTACAGTGGATAGCATTTATATGATCTTAATAATAAAAGTACTGTTTATGGAATTTCAAATTTTGGAGTGAAGCTACAGACATAACATGAAAGGCTTAAATAAGTTTATAGAACAGGATATAAACTTGGTCACCCTGTCGATTTAAAAGTAGAAGACAGATTGTGAGAGATGGAGGGTTTAGAAGAACTTAAGGCCCAGGATGTTAACAGTGTCATCTTACAAAGTGAAGTGTCCAAAGGGAATTTCTAATATTGATGGAAATGAGAATAAAGATATAATCATTGTTATGGGATGAGCTGTGTCCCCGAAAAAAGATGTGTTGGAGTCCTAACCCCCAGTACCTGTGAATGTGACCTTATTTGGAGATAAGGTCTTTACAGAGGTAATCAAATTAAGTGATGCCATTAGGGTGGATCCTAATCCAAAATGACCAGTGCCTTTATAAAAACGGGAAATTTGGACAGAGAGACAGGTATGCACAGAGGGAAGATTATGAGAAAAGGCACAGGGAGAAGAGGGCCATTTACAAGCCAAAGGAACATTCCTGGGACAGATTCTTCCCTCACAGCCCCCAGAAGGAACCAACCCTGCTGACACCTTGCTTTTGGATTTTTAACCTCCAGAACTCTGAGAAAATAAAATTCTGTTGCTTTAGTCATCCAATTTGTTGTACCTTATTATGGCAGCCATAGCAAATTAATAGAACGGTATATAGGTTAAAGTTATACATTTATCCAATAGAGAACCTGGTAATATTTATATCCCTATATGGGGGAAAGGAAGGAAAGGAGAAAATGCTTTACATTCACTTCATCCTCTTCTATCAAAGCAAAAAGGCAAGAGAGAATATCTGAAATTGATGAATAAAAAAGTGGCATTAAACACATGTTTAGAGAGATTGGAGTAACTTTCTCAATTATTAGAAATGGACTCAATTAGTTTCCTCTGGGGACAGGGTGGGGGTGGGAAAGGATGGGACAGGGAATAGTTGCTTTTGATTAAAAGTTTTTCTGTAGGAATACATTTTAAACTATGGCATATATTAATTTAACTAATTTTTAAATGAATTAAAAATAATAGTCACTTCAAAGTTTTTCGGGGGTCAGCATTTAAGGTCAAATTCTATGTAACCAAGTGTCGGTCTTTGTAAAAGAGATCTCTACACTATATACAAGTATAAGTTACATCTTTCAATTTATCAAAGCTGAAACCTCTCAGAGAATCCAAAGAACATAATACAGTTTGTCCCCAAATCAGGAGAAATCTCAGGCAAGTGAGGCTTTAAAGTCACAATGGTCTTTAAAATGAACAGTTCGTGTCATTGTTGAATGTTTAGATCTAGTGAATCATAGTAAGAACAGAAGTATTCTCAAGCCTGCAATATGCTGAAGCTATTCGGGAAGAACAGAATAAAAGAGTCTTGGGGAACATGCACGGGGAATTAGATGCAGTATGGTAAAGTGACGTGAGAAGCCAATTTCATTGTATCCCATTCTGTAATTTAATCATACATAATTCAACTTCCCACCCATAGTAGGAATGCAGCCTGAAGGATTAATGGGATCAGTGTTTAAAGATTAATGGAACCATGTCAAAAGGACATAGGGACTGGCTTGCAGGGGCTCCCATTGGCCAAACGGGGGAATATATGAGCATCAAACAGAATGACAATGATGGATTACAGCACACATAATTAAAAAAAAAAAAACCATGAGTGCATTGTTATAATCAGAAAGAGGGAGGGTAGAGAGGGAAATGGAGAAGAATGTTCTTTACAGAAGAATACGAAAAGACTTACCTTGTTTTTAAATAGAAGAATATAATAAGGCTTACCTTGCTCTTAAATAGGAAGACTCAACATTTATAAAGATGTCAGTTCTTCAAATCCTCATGATTTTAATCTGTGAAGAGAATGCAATTTAATACAAATAGCTACGTGAATTCGTAAGGGATTTAGCAACATGATGTTGAGCTCTATCTTGAAAATTAAGCTGATAAGAATAACTGAATAATTCTAAAAAGTCTGTGCGTGCGTGTGTGTGTGTGTTTGTGTGTGTATGTAAGAGAGAGAGAGAATTTAGATATTTTTACAAGAATACACTGAGCAATGAACGAAACCGAATTAAGTGTAAAAGTACACCTAGGATTTTATATACATTTAAATTTGCACTTAAAATTAGCGGGGGAAAAATAGAATGTTTAGTAAGGGAAACTGAGACAACATCTAACTATTTAGAGTTTAAAAAAAAAAGAAGCTGGATTTCCTCCCTTATTTCTGATTTCCAAACGAACTTTAAAAGTTTAAAAAGTAAGTAGATAAACCATAATAATAATGGAACAAACTAACAATATATATCTTAAAAGACTGAGTAGGCAACATACTGGCCAGTGTTCTCATTTGCAAGTAACAGGAAATAAGTGGTCGACTGAAGATATAAAAGGATGTGTGAAAACTTAGAATCCCTGGGTGGGCTGGAGGAGCAAAAGCTTAGAAAATGAGCAAGAACAAAGGAAGAGCAGGCAGACAAAGCACAGCCTCATTCACTCTACAGAACCAGCCCGTGGGGTCTCCACTGCCACCACCTTGAGCATCACTGGGCTACAGGCACCTGGCATGGCTTCTCCCACAAGCACCATTGCCACAATGACCCTGAGCTACAAATGTTGCCACAGCTGCTACTTCCCCAGATTTATGTGTTTACTTCACTGGCTTCTGATGTAAAGTCCTGGGCAAGAGACTCAAACTGATGTCACCATGGTAGCAACAGAGGTCGTTCCCAACTTCAGTCTCCTTCATAAGAAGACCAAGTTGCAACTCTCCATAGATAAGACACCATGTGAAAATGCCCAAACCTGGGGGTGAAACTGAAGTACCCCACTGGACCACAGGGACCAAGAAGGACCACATTAGAAGGGCAAGAGGAAAGATTTTGCTGACCTCATCGCCCCTCTTCCAGGCCAGCACAATTAGAGAAGATGCTACTTTTATATTTGATCTGAAAGGATAGTAGCAGATGACCAATAGGAAAAAGTCATCCTCAGCAAGGAAATAGCATGTAAAAACATAGAGAAGTATCACTGAAGAAATAGCAAACAGTTAGATGGGACTCAAGGTGAGGAGATGAATGGAGTAAAAGAAAGTTGGCATGGCATCAAAGGAGACTGAAAAAACAATTCGGTGAAGTTGTCTAGGGAGCTATTTTAGCTTCTAAACCAGTGTACATCAGAATCATCTGGAGAATCTGTTGAACCACAGATTGTTGGGTCCCTGTATACAGATTCAGAGCAGATCTGGGTTAGGGCCTAAGAAGTTGCATTCCAAAGGGATACTGAGGCTGCTGGTCCAGGACTATATTTTAAGAACCACTGCCCTATATATTTGCAATGTTCTAAAAAATTTAAACAGGGGGCTAAGATAAGAAAACTTTGGGTTTTGAAAGATTGTTGTAGGGGCAGATTGTGTGAAGGATACTGTAAGGGTAGTAAGCAAAGAGGTTAATGTGAAGGCTTTTTCCAAGAGTGTAAATCAGAGATGATTAGGATGTGAATTTGATCTGTTTTTGAGGGGTGTATAATAGAGGATAAGGTTTTGGTACATATAAGAGTGAATAAAGATACACAGACCATGGTGATAATCTTGGCATGGGAATGAGAGAAAGGACACAGAGGAAAATAACCACAGATTTCTATGCTTCCATAACTGGGTGAATTCTATTGCCCTTAACCAGAAGATATAAAGCAGCAGATGATAGACAGATAGATGATATACAGGTAGATAGATAGATATCAATAGATATTGATTATGTATATAATATTGATATGTTTACATACATGCACACACATATAATAGGACAGATGGACAGACAGATATACATAATTAGATGTGGTAGGAAAGAAGACTAAAATTTTGTCTCTGTGTATTTTTAGCATTTGAGCTTAGGGTACCTGTGGATTAATCCCCATTTGAGTGTGATATTCTTTGAATCAGTTTGTCAAAGGATCAAAGCTTTGTAAATTATTAACTGGGGGTGCTTAATGAGGGGTGCCTGGGGGGAGGGGGAAGTGGTAGTTACTAATTAATGGGTATAAATTCTCAATTGTGAAAGACTAATAAGACTAGAGATCTACTCTATACCATTGGCCCTGGAGTCAACAGTATTATATGGTACGCTTGAAATTTGGTTAGGAGGGTAGAGCTTATGGTAAGTGTTCTTACCATGATAAAATAAAGCAAGCAAGCAAGCAAGAGAAAGAGAGAAAGAAAGAAAGAAAGAAAGAAAGAAAGAAAGAAAGAAAGAAAGAAAGAAAGAAAGAAAGAAAGAAAGAAAGAAAGAAAGAGAGAGAGAAAAAAGAAAGAAAGGAAGAAAGAAAGAAAAAAGAAAGAAAGGAAGGAAGGAAGGGAGGAAAGAAAGAAAGAAAGGAAGAAAAGAAGGAAGGAAGGAAGGAAGGAAGAAAGAAAGAAAGAAAGAAAGAAAGAAAGAAAGAAAGAAAGAAAGAAAGGCATAAACTATATGTCTCCTGGGCAAATCAAACTGAAGGTCACCCAACCACTGAACACCAAGAAATTACTATTGTAGCACAGTCATGTGAAATGTCAGTGGAAGATTCCTTTTCTGGCTCCCTGTGTTTTAGGTTGGCCCTTTCTCTCCACCACTCATTCTATCTCTCCACCCACCTCCACTCTAATTCTGGTAGACAAGCTGTATGTGCATAGATTTCTATGGAGACTGCTTTAACCTAAGAATGAATACTATTTAATGGAGATCTATCCAGCAATGTGAAATCAGCAAAAATGATTTCTCTCTCATCCCTGGAAATGTTGCTGTAAGAAGAAGACGAGGATGTGTGAAGGAGCGTGAAAACCACATGCCTGGCCTCCCCAATTTAGTGATGATAGGGGTCTGGGAGGGAAACTGGGAGACTCTCCCTTGACCTTTTGGGGGGATGCTGAACGCAAAACTCAGGTGGCTTCATATCTCAAATTTGCAGAGTAGTGGGACATGCAGAGATGATCTAGTCAGTGTTGCTTGGCTATAGGGGAAGATAGCAGAGCAGGGGAAGAGTAGCACAGCTAGGTGGGAGAGGGCCAAGTCAGGCCCCACTTCCCATAAAGCTATGTTTGTCAAGCGTCCCATGGGTTTCAGAGCTTTCCATGGGTGAAGGGGGTGCCTCAGAAGTCGGCTAAAATCCTGAACCAGCCCACAGCTCTTCAGGAAACCATGGGAAGGACTCTGCTGGGGACGAGAAATAGAGACAGTTCTTTGTCTGTGGTAGCACACACCCAGGATGCTGATAGGTGCCTGGTCGAGTGCCAGAAGCTCTTTTTAAATCAGATGCTTTCTGAGCCACACAGGAGGGACTACAGTGGATACAAGCATCTGGACAACACAAGCACAGATCTGAGAGAGCTGGGAATTGAACAGTGGATGGAAGTAGACTCGAAAAAATAGATACTTGAGATGGAAGTTACCCTAGATTATGTTCGAAAAGTGTGTCATTGCTGAGCTAGAATAGGTGCTTCTAAAGAAACTCAGATCTATTAGCAAAATAAAACGTTTATCAATCTGCACTTCAGACTTGTGATGGTGCTGTGTCCTGTGACTTTTTCTCCCTTCCCCTTTGGCCCTTTACAATATTGCTTCCTACTGGAGTCATTGTCAGCTCACCTCCGAAGAATAGGGAGATACTTTACACCTTTTCCACCTCTTGTACTTATTGCTTATTTATAGTTTGTTCTCAAGATGTCTACTAAACGCATGCAATAAAGACTACATAACAAGGATAGAAAGCCTTTTTCAAGTACACATGTTTGTACAAGAGTTAGTTCAAAGGCTGGGACTTGGGGGTCCATTCACTGCCAGGACTCACTTGGCCACTTGAGCTGACTGGAGAGGATTTTGTCTTTTTTTTCCACTACACTGTTTATATACTCAGAAAGCTGGTCTTCATAAAAAAACAAAAGCCTTTTCTCAATTAAAGAACCGTTCCTCAGTTGAGGATATGAATGGATTTATTTCCCCCACTACGACCTCTAAAGACCATTAGATTTTTAAAACAAGTATAATTTGAAGTTAGAGCAAGTCAAAGTTTGGTTAAATCAACACCTTGTTAGTTGCTGCAAATTTTAACTTATCAGGGCTATCAGGAAATACCAAAAGTGTTAGTTAGTTATGATGACTATAAATGAATGCTTTCTCTGTAATCTGTTGAAACAAAAACATGTCCTCATGATTCACCAGTCAGATGAGGCTTGCTGCAAGCCAAATAGTGTTTTGGTCTTAATAAAGGATAATTATAATTTAGTAAAAACATCTGATAATTTAAACAAGCTGAGCACCACCGGCAAACACATGAGACCCCAGTACACAGTCCTTTTTTTCCAAAACATCAGATTGAGAAAATGATAAATATGGAGCATAGAATATAAAATACTTCACCATGTAGCTTGCAGATGTGTATCACACAACCCGCATTTACAAACAGCCCACAGAAAACATTTTCAGTGTCCTGCATTATTAAGAAAGATTTCAAAAAGTACTTTTAGAATACATTAGAAACAAAGGAATTCCAAACAGAGTCCAAATATCAATAGATTCCAGCTGCTTTTATGTCGATGGCCAATATAACAGCAGTAGTAAGTTCCAGGGGTTACAGCAGGATTCTAAATTCTGATTTCTGATTTGAGTTGTGTGCCAGGTCCTTCCTTTGACCTGGAGTGTCATCTGCGACAAGTCATTCACCTCTCATGAGTTTCCTTATTATTTAAGGATTTCTAAAGTTTATTAGTATTTTGACAATGTTAGAACTACAAGGAAGACTTTCATAGCCCTGGAGATGAGCCCTTCTCCTGTCTTGTAAGTTGGCTCTTTCACATATAATTTTTTTTGAACATTATGCTTAATGAATCTTGGACTCTTAGAACAGGAAGAGGGTTTGGAGATAAGGGAGTCTAAGACAACCATGTCACATACATATGAATTCTCATACTCAAAGCAAGATGTAAACTGATAAGACCAAATATTCTAGAGGCAGAGACGAAAGAGGAAGCCAGGTGTCCTAATTCTTTCCAGTACAGCCTTGTGCATCTTTGAATTGGTGGAGGGTATATGTAACTTAATGCTGGAACAGGGATAGAAGCTTAGAGTCAACTGGTCAACTCAATCAAGGTGAAATAAAACCTGTATCTATTATTTACTAGTTCTGGAATCTTAGACAATCGTTAAGCTCACTGGACCTCGGCGTCTTCCTTTATAAAGTAGTTATGACAGTTCTTAATTCACACGAATGTTGTGAAATGAATTAATGCATATCAAAAGTTTGAGTAAATTATGATTGATATGAGGTGAGACATAATTCATTCCCTGCATCAGATTATTATTCATTCCTCCCTCTCTCTCTCTGTGTCTCTCCCCAGTCATGATCTCTTCCCACCTCCAACACCTTTCCTTATTTTTACTAAAATCCTCTCGTCGATAAGCCTCCAAACCACTGTGCTAATGCCGTTAATGCCCATACTTCATATCCAGTCAATCTCTAAGTCCTGCAAAATTGTTTTTCATGACTTCCTCCACTTCCTCCTCATTAGTTTGATGGAGGTTTTCATTTAAAGGCAGCAGTTGAGTACAGAGGAAACAAAGTCAAAAATTGAGATACATAGGTCCAAAAAGATTATGAAGCAGATGTGAATCAGGAGCCAGAGTAGACCAAAGATGGCAGGACGGGCAGAATGATGAACTCAAGAAGCAGCAGAACAGGAGGGTTAATGAGAGTCACCTGGCTGAATCCTAGAAAAAAGACCTCATTGCAAGTGTGGATGACCTCCACTTAAAGCGCCAAGACCAAAGCAGAGCAGACTGAAAGACCTTTGAAGGTCAGAACTCTGTGTATTTTATCTACCATATCTATAGTGTGTATTCATGAAGGTGAGTTGAACTGACTCTGAGGACTACTTAACATACTGGATTCAGGAGAACTATGTTTTCTAAACTCTGTTTTCTGTTTTCCTACTCCTTCAATCACTCATTCAATAAATATTCATTAGGATGTGCCAGCATATAATTTGAAAGACTAAAAATGATGAAAAAGAAACATGAGGCAACAGAGATCTCTTTCTTCCTAACCTTATTTTTAATGTATTTATTCCATTTTTGTTCTTAACCTTTTTATGCATGCCTTGAATTGTCAGAAAAGATGACCTTGTGGTTGCCTGTGGACGTGTCCTCCTAGCTTATGTACAGAGGTAAGATTCCAGATTGTGGGGTACAGTGAGAACCACAAAATCCAGGGATGGGGAAACTTCTGCAGTTATCACAAGGCCTAGGATGATCTAGGGCAAATCCAGCCTGAATCTTACCATTTCAGAGGTGTAGCTTCCTGGGGCCCCTGTTGATCTGGTGAAATATCTCAGGAATTGCCATGCTTTCTGAGGACAAACGGGTGGGGAAAATATTGCATTCTTCCAGAAGTTAGTGTGTACCTAAGTAGTTGAAGACCTAGATATCTACAGTACTTGTCTTTTTCTTAAAGGTCATTTGTTTACTCCAGCCCCTACGTCTTAGCTGTCAGTTGAATGGAAGGACCTTGCCTCCTGCTAACTCCACCCCATGGGTCTTCCCCTCTTTAAAGTGCAGCTTAAGCTCCAATTCCTGAGAAAATCTTCCTGGGTCATTTCCCTCTGCAGTGGCTTCATGCTCATCTAAACTCCTGGAGCATTTGCTTCATTTATATTTCTAAATAACTATAGTTCATATTTATTGAGTACTGACTAATGAGGTGCTGCATTTTACATTCTATGTGCATTAACTTCTCTAATTCTCACAAAAATCCTATGAAATAGATACCATTTTTAGCCTCACTCTGCAGAGAAGGAAACTGACCCCAGAGCCCATGCTGCACTGCCTCTCACTAGAGGAAAAGTTAAGAAAGATCCTACTGACCTTCAGCACAAAAACTCATAGTATCAATAATACGGACACTTGCTTTCCAATTGGGGAATTTGTTTTGCTTTGTTTTCTCTTTATATGTAGGCAGGTCATAAATTCACTCCTGCTGGGCTTAGCTGTCCAAAGAAAATGTAGCTTTTGTCATTTAACTGTCCTGATATTTTCCACAAGTTCCTACTCCACTGGACAATAAACAAGTTAGACCTGCCAGAGTGTACTGTCTCAATGTCTGATGTGTAATCAGTCTCTCTGTGTCTTTTCAGTCTAAAGCAGTCTTTTGCGGTTCTCTCTCCTCCCCCTGACCTCCCCAGATGATGTCTGGCTGTGTGTGGCAAGCAGGGCTGAGGTTCCATGCATCAGGGAATGAAGGGTACAAACAAACCCTCCTCCCAGTGGTCTTCTCTGGATCCTCTGCAGTGAGTACTGTACGGCAGTTGGTCTGGTTTGCTCTCTGGAATGGTGAGCCCTGGCGGGACTGGTCAGTCCTGGCCTTTGAGATTGTGAGGGGAGCCACTCACTGCTGGATTCTGTGGTCCTGGCCAATTGATGGTGCACTTGCAAATTCTCACAAGTGGAGACTTCCTTGTCCTGAGCCCAGACTCTTATTGGTCTGCCATCTCCCTGTAGCTCTCTGTACCTTCTCACCAGGCAGTCAGTAAATGTTAAATTCCATGATTTCCCAGAAGCCCTATCTCAGGCTCCTAGTCAACCACTTCGTCCCAGCAACCCTGAATTAATGTTCCCATGCCAGACTGCACAAGGCCATGGGGATGGGTGTGGGCTTCTCCGAAAGGCATTACTTTGTTAGTTATTATTTGACTTTTCTGCTCTACCTCTGTCCCTCTTCTTACATGATCTCCAAGAGAAAGGGTGAGCTTTGCCTGTTGTCTGACAGGAGCTTTTCTACAGTCTTAATTGCAGACAAAGTGCAGAGAGAGAAAACAATATACCACTAGGGAAAATAAATTAGCAAGTATTGCAAATGCAAAATTGAAATCATTCTACAACGCATACCATCCCTAACACTCACTTGGCATCTATTATAATAGATTACTCTTTTTGGAATTCATTGAGCACATGAATTTATTAGATGGGATTTGTCAAATGATTCTATTATTTAGGATTCAAGATAAGCAGTGTCTGAGGCTTTTCATTTAGTTATTTCCTTTAATTTGATCATGAGAATTCATATCAACAACATTAATCCTACATGAAAAAATGAAACACAAAACTTACCATGATGTTTAAACGTGATCCTTAATTTGAAACATAGGCTTGGATAGCTTAAAAAAAAAATTAGAGTAGCATGGAAGGTATGAAAGAGTAAATATTCCCTGGCCAAAAAAAAAAAGTAAAATTTTCAAACAATGTCCTTGAGGCAGTTATCTAGTCTAATCCGAGATAAGAATGGCCAAAAGGAAGATATGGGTGGAAGTAAGGGAATTGTGCTCTCTTATACAAGACTTGTGATGGAAAACACAAAGTACCCAATTACTATGATTTAAGGATATTGCTACAAATAGGCACAGACCAAGCATAAAAGTGCTGGTGGTGATGTATAACATCTGACCACCACCAATGAGATGCATTAAAAAAATGAAAAGTTTCCAGGGAAGTTTTCCACAGCTGCAGGCCAATATAAACTTTTAACTCTGCTAAACTCTTTTCTAAAAACAAAACAAAACATTAAAAAATAATCCCTCAGTACATTTCATAAGTTTTAATTAGTTGTTAATTTCAAATATATTTTTTGCTCAAAATAACTATCTACCTCTCTGCCCTCACTCTTAAGTCTAATAGTTCAAACTGTCATGTGTCAAGAACCTCTCAACCTTAAAAAACTCTGCCTTCTCTTTCAGGAAGCCTTCATATTTGGCCCGACTATCTGTTGAGAAAGCACATGTAGTAAGTTAATTTACTCATTGAGGAAACTGAATAATAACTATTGTAAATACTGCATTCAGCCACCAACTGGTCGCTAGCAGCAGTCTGCTATAAATGAAACTCATCTTCAGTTGGGCTTTCATCAGGAAAATTCACAAAAGCCTACTTTGCTTTAGAAACTGTCAGTTGAGGAAGTGGTTCAGAAAGTTAGAGGAACTCCTCTTCTCCCTCATATTGAAGCAAAAGAAAATTTTAAAAGGCCAAGTCAGTGCAGAGAGAAAGTAATCTAGGAATATGTTTCAAAGAGAATAAGGATTTCACTCAAAACTTGTCTATTGATTAATGCCTTATGGTGGTTATTCATTATTTCCTTACTTCATTTAAACTTATTGGATTAGTCCAAGACAGGAATAAAAGGCTAATTTCAGTTGGACAAGACTGAAAATTGATGTGGTTTATCCCACAATGTTCTTTCTTTTCTTTTCTTTTTTTTTTTTTTTTTGTGGTACGCGGGCCTCTCACTGTTGTGGCCTCTCCCGTTGCAGAGCACAGGCTCCGGACGCGCAGGCTCAGCGGCCATGGCTCACGGGCCCAGCCGCTCCGCGGCACATGGGATCCTCCCAGACCGGGGCACGAACCCGCGTCCCCTCCATCGGCAGGCGGACTCTCAACCACTGCGCCACCAGGGAAGTCCATCTTTCTTTTTTCCTTTTCAGAAAATCCCTCCTCTAACTAAGCATTCTTCTGACTTCTCCTTTATTCCATGTATAAATGAATCACACAGTAAAGCAAGTGGAATAAATCTAACTTTGTTCCTTGTCCTCAAGATTTTATCTATCTAGATCCTTTGGAATTACATATATCTTAAAATCAATATATCAATTTCTACAGAGTGCTGAGGTTTTTTATTAGAATTACATTGAATCAAATTGACACTGTAATGATATTGATTCTTCCAAATCATTTCTTTAGGCCTTCATTAATTTCTGTCAGTAATATTCTGTAGTTTCAGAGTAGAGATGTAACATTTCTCTCTATATTTTTCCTAGGATTTGATTTTTTTTCATGTTACAATAAATGGTTTTATTTTCAAAAGTTCTGTCTCCAGTTGCTTAATGATAGAAATGCATGCTTTCTATTGACCTTGTAGCACAGGACCTTATGAAATTCACTTATGATAGTAGCTTGTTTGAGGATTATTTTGGATATTTTACATATACAATTATGTGGTCTGCAAATAAATACAGTTTTACTTCATCCTTTTTCATTTCTATGCCTATTACTTCTTTCATTTTCTTTTTTATTGAAGTATAGTTGATTTACAATGTCGTGTTAGTTTCTGGGGTACAGCAAAGTGATTCAGATATATATATATATATAATATATATATGTTATAGGTTATTACAAGGTATTGAATATAGTTCCCTGTACTATAGAGTACGACCTCATTGTTTATCTATTTTATATACAGTAGTGTGTATCTCTTAATACCAAACTCCTAATTTATTCCCCATCCTTTTCCTTTTGGTAACCATAAGTTTGTTTTCTATGTCTGTGAGTCTGTTTCTGTTTTGTGAAAAAGCTCATTTGTATCATTATTTTTAGATTCCACATGTAAGTGATTTCATATGATACTTGTCTTTCTCTGTCTGACTTACCTCACTGAGTATCATAATCCCTAGGTTCATCCATGTTGTTACAAATCGCATTATTTCATACTTTTTATGACTGAGTAATATTCCATTGTGTGTGTGTGTGTGTGTGTGTGTGTGTGTATGTGTGTGTGTATGTGTGTGTGTGTATATACACACACCACAACTTCTTTACCCATTCATCTGTAGAGGGACACTTAGTTTTTTTACTTTCTTTATTGTACTAAGAACTCCAGCCCAAATTTAATTTAATTTAATTTTCGTTGTGACTGGTGGGAGTAGATATCCTTAACTTGCTCAAGGTCTTAGGAAAAACATGTTCAGTATTTCCTCATTAAGCATGATAATAGTCATAGGTTTTGCATAGATATGCATTATCAGAGTAAGAGAATTCCTATGTATTTACATTTTATTGAGAGTTTTTCATCATAAATGGGTATTGAAATTTGTCAAATAGATGTTTTTAATCTATTAAATTGAACATTATTCTCATTTATTCTGGTGTATGTGTGTGTTGTGATTTGAACCAATGGATTTTGGAATATTTAAAAAGAAAAACAAAAAAACCTTGTGAAAAGCCAAAACAACAAATGATCTTTCATTGATGGAATAAATTTCACTTGGTCATTAAGATATTACACTTTTTATATGTTTCTGGACTCAGTTTAACAATATTTTAAAGGGATTTTTTCCATCTAAAATCATAAGGTTGTTGGCCTGTAGTGTTTTTTTCTTGTAGTATTCTACTTGGGTTTTAGCATCAGAGTTACGCTAGCCTCACAGCTGGAAGGTTTTCCACTCTGTCTCTGAAAATGTTTACTGGTGATATATTTTCGTCTTTAACAAAGTCACCTGGGCCTGGAGTTTTCTTCAGTGAATGATTTGGTTTTTGCAAACGTAATATCTTTACAACATATAAGAATATTCAATCTTTCCATTTCCTTTTGTGTTAGTTTTATAAAGTGGATCCAATGAATTTGCTCATTTCATCTAATCGTTGAGTTTATTGGCAAGAAGGTGTTAACAACAGCTCCTTATTTTCTTTTTAAAATCTGTGCAATCTGTAGTGAGGTCCATCTTTCATTATAGATAACTATTTTTGTGGTCACTCTCTCTTCCTTGAGCACTCTCACTAAAGGTTTACCAATATAATTAATCTTTTCAAAGAATCAGCTTTTGGTCTTGTAGTTGTTTTTAATTTTCTGCAATGTCATCTTTATTTTAATTTAGTTGCTTTTTGCTCTTATTTTTATTCCCTTTCTACTTATTGGGTTTAATTTCCTCTTTTTATATCTCCATGATGTAGAAAATCAGATCACTGATTTTAGATTTGTGTACTTCACCAATGTATGCACTAAAAACTATAAACTTCCCACCAAACACAAATCTAACTGTACCCAGCAAACTTTAGTAAGATGTGTTTTCATTATCATACGTTTAAAACCTTTTTAAATTTCTCTTAGGATTTCTTCTTTCACCCGTGGACTATTTAGAAGTGTGTTTTTAAGTTTCCAAATACTTGGGAATTTTCTACTTATCTTTTGGGTACTGATTTCTAACTTAATTTCATTGGTCTTAGAACATATATCAGCACGTTTTCAGTTCTTTGAAACTTGAAATCTGCTTTATGAGCCAGCATAAGTTTACTTTGGTGAACTTTCTGTGAGCGAGTAAAAAGACTGTGTATTCTGGGTGTGAAGTGTTCTCCTAATGTCAGTTAGATCAATTTGGTTAAAAATGTTGTTCAAATTCTTACAGACATTTGCCTACCAGTTACTGAGATATGAGTGTTTCAAGTAGAATTTTCATATTTCTCCTTTAGTTTTGTCAAGTACTGATTCATGTTTTATAAATATGTTATTTGATACAAACACATTTAGAATTTTTATATTTTCTTGCTGAAGTTCCCTTTTATCATTATAAGAGTTACCTCTTTTATGATAGTGTTGCTTATCTTTAAGTCTATTTGCTTATATTAAAAATAGCTACACCAGCTTTCTTATGATTAGTGTTTCCGTGATCTATAGACATTTTTCATAATTTTACATTCAATGTAAATGTCTTTATATTTAAAATGTCTCTGTTATAAAGAGCATATATTTGGGTAATTTCTAATCTATCCCTTAAATTTATGCCTTCTAATTGGAGTACTTGTTTATTTACATTTAATGTGCTTATGGGTGTAACTGAGTTTACATCTACCGTCTTACTAATTTGCTCATTATCTTTCACATTTATTATCTGTTCCTTTCTTCTTTCCTCCCTTTTTGAGATTAATTGTGTGTTTTTTTCATTATTGGCTTTTTATAGTTACCATTTTGTGATCATTCTAATGATTTTTCTAGAGATTGCAATATACATCTCAGGTTATCACATTCTACCATAAAATTATAACACCTGTTTATAGTTTAAGAAGTAAGAACACTCCACTGTCACTGTCATATATTTTACTTCTATATTTTTTAAAGCTCCACAGCATTTTATTATTTTACCTTTAAACAATCCGTGGTCCATCTTAAATGTTAACTACTTACCAACATTCACCATTTCTGGTGCTCTTTGTTTCTCCCTGGAGATCCATGTTTTCCTCTGGTACCATTGACCTTCACTCTGATTATCTTCCTTTAGTATTTCTTGTGATACAGATATGTTGACAATAAATTTTCTTAGATTCTGTTAGCCTCAGAATGTTTCTATTTTACCTTCATGATGAATCCCTTTGTTAGATGTGGAATTATGGGTTCATGATTTTTTATTTTGTACTGCCTTTTGACTTCTAATGTTTCTGTTGAGAAACCAGGTGCCATACTTACTGTCATTCATCTGAACATGGTATCACTTCTTATTCTGGATGATTTTATGATTTTTTTCTTTTCCCTTGGTTTTCAACACTTTTGCTTTAATGTGTCTCTTTATATTTATTCTGACTTTCTATTGACCTCTCTATGATGTCCTGGCCCTTTCTTAGGCTGTCCAAAATTGTATTAAATCTATCCAATGACTTCTTCATTTCATATGCTTTAATCTTCAGTTCTAGAATTTCCACTTGGTTTAATATTAGATTTTTGCTTCTCTGCTGAAATTCTCTATCTTTTCATCTGTGTTATCCGTCTTTCCTCTAAATGTTTTAACCAGTTCATAATAATTATTTTTAAATTCCTTTTCTTTTTATCCCCAAATCAAGGAAATCCATGAGTCTGCCTTTTGATTATGGGTCACATTTCTCTGTTTATTTGTAAATCTCAATATTTTTTAAATATCTATCACATATTTTGTATAAAGGAACACTAGAGACTAAAGTATGTTTTTGTTTTGTTTTGTTTTTCCCTGACAAAATTCACACTTTTCTCTGCCAGCCAGCAAATGTGAAGGCTGACCATTTAGGTATCATCACAGGCCGAAACTTTAATTAGTTTCAGTTCATATCTGGTTCCAAATGAGGTAACAGTCATCCCTCAGCATCTGTGGGGGGATTGGTTCCACGATCCCTGCATCTACCAAAATCCAGGAATGCTCAAGCCCTTTATGTAAAATTTCATAGCACAGTAGGCCCTCTATATCCGTAGGTTCCACATCCGCAATAGGAGGGGCCGACTGTACATAAATCTCCCTTTGCATTTCAGCACAACTCTTGAATTTCCCTTATTGCCTTCTGAAGGGATCATTACTTTAATCTTATTAGAATTTGAGCTGGGAGGAAATAGGTGAGTTTCAGTTCACCTCTAGATTAAATTTCAGTCTTGTGTGTAATGCAAGATCTTCTTTTGCTCTCCTGCTATTTCCCCACTGGGAAATCAGCAAGATTCCCAGAGCATGAGAATTTTCAGAATGAGGGATTTATTTTGGCACTCATGCTTCTCCAGACTTCTATCTATCATGCCAGCTCATTCTATTAATTAAACTTTAACTCATTTCTTTTTTCCCAGAAAAGTGTCTCTGTTTAGGTAGCTCCCTAGCTTCTGCCAGTACCAGGACTAAGGCAAAAGTGTCACGTATGAACGTGGCTACTATTCTATTTTTTTTGCGGTATGCGGGCCTCTCACTGCCGTGGCCTCTCCCGCTGCGGAGCACAGGCTCCGGACGCGCAGGCTCAGCGGCCATGGCTCACGGGCCCAGCCGCTCAGCGGCATGTGGGATCCTCCCGGACCGGGGTACGAACCCGTGTCCCCTACATCAGCAGGCAGACTCCCAACCACTGAGCCACCAGGGAAACTCGTGGCTACTATTCTTTACTCTTTTAGGAAAGGCTTAGCTCTGTCTGAAATTTAGTCCATTTAGACTTCTATTTATACACGGTACTTTGGTGGTTTTCTTAAAAAGTATAATTTTTAGTTTATCCATTGTTTTCTTGCTATTGTAACGGAAGTGACGTTCATTCTATCTTAAATGGAAGTGGAATCCACTGTGTTTTGTTGTTTTTATTATTGAAAGAGATAATATCTATACATTGAAGGAAATAACTTCTGTGACGTAGCTATAAAACATAAAAAGAATGAGCTGCCTATGAGGGGATATATAGAGTAATATGCATATAATCTTAAAGAAGTGTCTGTAGGAGTGCAATGAAAAATAATCAGTGTTAACAAAATGGTGGAATGGGATTTGAAATAATTGAGCAGAAGCATAAATAAAAACTGACAAACTTGTTGGGAGACTGTATCCACTACAAAAGAATAGGTAAAAGAATAGGTATCTGATAATTAATAAGGAAACATAGAGAATATTCAGAACTATTTTCACCAACTAACCTTTAGTGGAACTGCCAATATTTTGTCAAAAAGGTCCAAAGTTAGTTTGTTCCAGTATGTCTTATGTGTCTTGAAAAATGAGCATTCCAACTGTTATGGGCTGAACTGTGTTCTCCAGAATTCATATATTGATGTCTCAACCTCTGATAGCTCAGAATGTGACTATATTTGAAGATAGTCTTTAAAGAGATGACTTAGATGAAATGAGGTATTTAGAGAGGGCCTTCATCAATCTGACTGGTGTCTTTATAAGAGGATATTTAGAGAGAGATACCAAGAGTGCATACACACAGAGGGATGACCATGTGAGGGTGCAGTGAGAAGGTAGCCATCTACTAGCCAAGGAGGGAAGCCTCAGAAGAAACTAAACCAGCTGACACCTTGATCATGGACTTCCAACCTCCAGAACTGTTAGAAAATAAATTTCTGTGGTTCAAGCCACCCAGCTGTGGTATTTGTAATGGTAGACCTAGATAACTAATACATCAACAAAGAGTAAAAACCATCACAACTCATTTCAATCTAAAACCATAGGAACTCTCTAATAAAAATTTCAAGGGTATTTAAATGAACAAACAGCGAAATCTCTAATTACCCTTTAGCTTAGTGGGGAGACTAATTACCATTTTTCTCCTGAGAACATAAAATCTGTTGGTTATGGTGAAATGAAAAAGAGAATGAGTATTAGCTTTGTCTCATGCTTATAGCCCAGACAAGGTGGCCCCAAGGCTGAGGGAAGGATAGCCAATATCATCTTTTAATCACAAAGAACATAATTTGTGCTGGCTTCAGAGCCAAGAATGTAAAAACATAGCCCTCTTGCAAATGAAAATAGTAGTTACAAGCCAACTGGGATCAAGTGTGGCTTTATGCTTTCTACCATTGTTTGCACAAACTAAGGACAAAACGTGTTAGTCCAGACAAGTCAGAACTGTCCTATGTTGTATAATTAACTCGTTTAAGTAAAATTATACATTATCTAATGTATGGTCAGTCCTATTTCTTCATATCTGCTACAACCATGACTTCTTTTTAAAGTTTTTATCTATTTTAGAAACTATTTTCAAAGGCTGAAGGAGAAGAAGGGTATCTAGATTCTTCTCTAAGTACTCAGGCAAGACATAATACTCAAATATCTTAATTCTATTACAGTGTATCCAGAAAACGTCATCCAAAAAAAATTGTATCATTTATCTTAAGTAAACCAAGGATGAAAAAAATACATATTTAGGGCTTCCCTGGTGGCGCAGTGGTTGGGAGTCCGCCTGCCGATGCAGGGGACACGGCTTCGTGCCCCGGTCCGGGAAGATCCCACATGCCGCAGAGCGGCTGGGCCGGTGAGCCATGGCCGCTGAGCCTGCGCGTCTGGAGCCTGTGCTCCGCAACAGGAGAGGCCACAACAGTGAGACACCTGCGTACCGCAAAAAAAAAAAAAAAAAAAAAAAAAATATATATATATATATATATATATAAATTTTTGTAAACTAGATAGAACTTTGAGATTTCATTTTGGTTTATATATCAAGGATTTCCTTTCATACTGGAGCCTGCATATCCTTTTTGTGTATGGTATTTTTAGTTTACATTGATATAGCTTATGTAGTTCAATATGTAGTTTTTATCAATATAAACTTTAGATATGCATCTATCTTTTATATTTGTATCTTGCATTTTGAAGACATATTAAAAAGTAGAAACAATCTCCATTATATTACCTTTTACCCATATCAAATGCTCTGTAAATATTTATTAATTTATTCAACTAATACTTTTAATTGGTTAATTCTACTGTTTTCTCTTCAGTTTTAAAGGGTATGGGTTCAGTTACATATCAAAGAGTTCATTTTCACTGGTAGGGAACATATCACATTACTGGGCATTTTGTGGAATTTATACCACATAGTAAAATTTAATTTCCTTTAGTCTAGGACAATTTCAAGGTATAATGGAAATAATGAACTGGAAACTCAACAGGCCTGGGTTTAAATCACCCCTTTTCATTTTACCAGCTAAAAGACCTTGAATAAGTTATATAACTTCTCAGAGCCTGTTTCTCCACTTTTTAAATGGAGATAATAATATTTACAAGGTCATTTTGACATTATACATAGTGGTGAGCACATAGTTCTTGTTCAATAAATATATTTTCTTCCTATTTCCACACATCCTGGGGATCAGCCAATTATCTGTTTATTTAGCCTTTTCAAATGATCTTAATTTATTCTTTCTTTTTTTTTGAAGGAATTTTTTTTTTTTTTTTTACTTTTATGTATAGAAAACTCAATAGTGTATACTTAGCTCAGTTTGATGGCCAGTTCTTTGACCTTTGCCTTTTCCAGCTTGGCAATGCAAGCCACCAACTTTGGACCCAGGATGTTGCCTCCTCAGTGATGGCGGATTTCATCGTATCTGTCATTGTAATTGGTCCTAATAGCTTCCGCCAGCTTAGCCTGAGGTCCTTTGTCTCCTGAGTTAACTTGTGTGAAGGTGACAGTGGTACAATTCTTCCTGTGGAATGGATCTCCAGCCCGGCCTTCCCTTTGCTAATGTGGTAGGGAACCCCCCATCTTATGCCACAGGGCAGGCAGGAAGACAACCAGCTCGATGGGATCCACATCATTTGCAATCACCACCAGCTAAAGCTTCTTCTCCACCAACGTAGTGACCGTATTAACCCCTGCTGGAAGGATAGGTGGCCCCTTTGTGGGGACATTCCCTTTGCCGGCAGTTTTCTCCTTAGCCTGAGCCAGCAACCTCTGTTTCTTCTTTTGCTTCATATCTGGTCTGCACTTATGGGCCAGCTTAAGCAGTTGAGTAACTCTTTGGTGGCCCAAGGCCTGGGTGAACTGGCTAATCAAGGGAGGCACTTTCAGCCACTTACAGAGGATAGCTCTTTGCCGCTGCAGCCAGATGTGGTCAGGCCATTTGACAAAGTGGGTGAGGTCCCTTTGGGGCTGATGTCCTGTCCTGATATGTAAAGGGCAACACTATGAGTGATGCTCAAGTTCCTTGTCAAGTTCGTGTTTAGGACCACTCAGAAGGGTATAAGTGTATCAGTGACCTAGGTGGTTTAAGATGCCATCACAATTCTGAATTATTCTTAAATTTCTTAGATTGAAAAAATTCTGGTGGATCTTTGAAAACTAGGCCAACACACACTTGCCAACTTAGAGCTGCTCCTCAAAGTACAGGCAGACCTCATTTTATTGGGCTTTGCTTAACTGCACTTTGCAGATTGCGTGTTTTTTACAAATTGAAGATTTGTGGCATCGCTGCAGGGAGAAAGTCTGTCAGTGGCATTTATCCAATAGCATTTGCTCATTTTGTATCTCTGTGTCACATTTTGGTAATTCTTGCCATATTTCAACCTTTTTCATTATTTTTATATCCTATGATTTTCTAGAAAGAAAAGTAAAAAAAAAATTCCTACAAAGAATCAGGAACTCAAGTGACTTTAGACTCCTCAATAGCAACAAAAGGAACAAGAAAACAATGAAATCATGACTCTACAATGCCGAAGAAAAGTTAATTCCAACTGTGTATTCTATATTCCAACTACCTATCATCTGCCAGGGTAGCATAAAGCATATTTTCTTAATGCAAGTTCCCAGAACATTTACTTCCATTACATTCTTGCTAAAGGGGCTGCTGGAAGATGATTTCCACCTTAAAAAAGAGCAGACCAAGAAAAAAAGATGATGAGGGATTCATAACAGAAAAGATACAACCCAGGAGGGAAGTGATGAAAGTCTTCAAGATAATGGTGGAGGGAGATCTCAGGGAGAGAACTGTGCCCCAGACATAGACATTCCTGGAGCAGTGTGACACAGGGAACAGACATGTGGAGGGCTGTCCGCTCCATGCCCTCTGTAGAGATGCCATCTTTAATCTGATCAAATTACTGGAGGATGTGCTCCACACCAAGAGAGTAAATCAAGAAAGAGCAAGGCATAACATCCAGAAAACAGCATCAAACTCCAGATTAGTAAATTCCAAGGACAATAGTTCAGATAAGATGTAACCTGATGATAGCATTCAGAAGACCTGGAGCAAAACCAGCCCAGAGAGAACAAAGAAGTCTCCAGGGGAAGAAAAGTCTGGGTAGATCAACTGATCTCATTGACCTTACAGAGAACTGTCCTGTGGAGATATTAGGAGGTCAGAAGAATTAGCAAGAAGTGCAAAGATAACCTGATAAATGAAAAAAACAAAGCAACTACTTCAATCTCAAGAAAGACAGAAAGTAAAGCAGGAAAACATCATGATCCACTGGATGTTCGACCGTGAATAATATTTGCAAAGGCATCAAAGAAACGCTGGATATTCATTTAACTAAAAATTATAATATAACTCTATTAGGAAGGGGGTAAAGAGAAGTGGGGGTGGGATGGCAGTGTAAAAGAGCTAACATAAGAGGAAATCAATATGAGATTATATGCACATATGATCTAGATAGATATCTGTATGTTCCAATAGGGACTTGAGGAAGAGGAGAGAGAAAGAGAGGAGACCTGGGAGCTAGCGGGTATGATGTCCTCCCCTCGAACATAAACTTCACAGAGCATCAACATCAGACAAGGCCATTCTGTGCCTGTGATGGATCAAACCAAAAACAAAACCACTCCATAATCACATCTGAACACAGACAGAACGTGAGGATTGTTCAAGCCACAGAATGACCAGACTCCCCCTTCCTGCTTAATATGAGTGATCACTGCCTCTTTACCATTTAGCTCTAGCCTCACTCTAGTCTCCCCTTCTTCAAGATACAATTTATGATGATAGCCATAGAATTGCCCCTGCTTGCAGATAGCATCCAATCCAGAGCAAAGACCCACTTCCTTAAACCTTCCCTCAAATCACCTAATACAAGCTCAAATCCTGTGAGTTTAATTAACACCCACTTAGTCGAACTTCCCACAGATGGTGTGGGGTCTCCCTCATGACAATGAATAATAAACCAACTCTTTCAACCACAAGTGTGTTCTGGTGGTCTTTGGTGGGCGAGCCTTTCCTTATAGGAAGTATGGGGAGGGAAAACACTGGGTTTTGTTAAAATTCTTTTAGTACTTTTGGAATGTGAAAGTATATAGGCATGCTACTTTGATAAAATACAAGTTAATTTTTAAAAACCTTATCACATGTTACTTACCAAGGTGGGAAAGCATATGCATATGCTGGCTGATGGGGGGATTGTAATTGTTTTAAGAGGTGTCATCTTAAGAAGAAGGTCCAATAATTTCCAGTGATGCTGAAAATAACTGGAATGATAACAATTCTCCCTGGTCCATAAAGGACAACCGTTTTAGACTCTGGGTCTGGTCAGCAGCAATAGGAAGGGGTTAACCTGTAGGAGAATTGAAACTGAATCCCTTTCACTTGCTGCGCTTTGCAAAGACCAGATATTAAAGGAAGAGAAAGATGAGTATGGTTA